>NC_035433.2:74839168-75175168 GCF_002127325.2 Helianthus annuus
TCTTGAGCTGATGATGGTTGAGTGAGACTGATGGGAGCAGTAGAGATGATGAAGAAGAAGAAGCCATTGTTGTTGAGAGAAGATTGAAACTAGAAAAACGTCTGAGAAACTGAGGGGAGTTGGAAACAAGCATGCATTCGGTGGTGGTGGTTTTGGATTTATAAATGAGGGTTTTGAAATTGTAGCGGAGATCACTAGAATGGGTGTAGGGTAGGGTGGGTATGAACTATGAAGATGCCAAATTTTTAAGGTAAAATCCGGTATTTTACCGGTATCATACCGAACCGAAATATATCGGTACGGTACGGTAGCGGTATTTGAAGGTAAAATCCGGTATTTTACCGATACCATACCAAACCAGTACCGTACCGAACCGGTACCGATACCGAAAATGCCAAAAAGTGGATATCGTTTTCGGTACCGAAAAAATTCGGTACGGTTTTTTTTCGGGATCGGGATCAGTACAGGACGGGACCGGGATCGGTATTTGATACCAAATGCTCATCCCTATATTAGAGCATTTACGTCTCATTATGTATTTTTTTTTTTTTTTTGCGTATTATAAAAAGTGGTTGTAAGTGGAGGAAAAAGAAAACATTATCGTTCATCTGTATATTTGAAGAAACATTATTCACCCTTATTAATTTTTAATATTTTTATAAGTGGTTGTGAGTGAATAAGAGAGAAATAATAATAATAATAATAATAATAATAATAATAATAATAATAATAATAAATTACAAAAATCGTTCTTTATGTTGACACCAGATTGCAAATTATGTCATTTGTTTTTAAAAAAAATTACAAAAAAACGTGTTTGATGTTTGCAAACCCTTGCATTTTATGTTCTTTAGACCTAACTCAGTCAGTTTCCATGGTTAAATCTGACTAAATGGACCCATATAAGGGTATTTTGGTAACTTTACTCATTTATTTAAAATATATATCAATAAAATAAAAAGAATTTAAAACAAATAAAAAATTACATATAAAAATAAATAATGACCCTTTCTCTCACAACTCTCTCCATCCCCCTTTCTCTCTCTCTAACTTCAGATTCAGTTGACCCCCACCATAGACCACCATCTTCATCGCACACCACCATTGACCTCCATACCTACCATTACACCACCGCCAGATCTCTTCGGGCTTTCGGCCGACGATCAAGCCTCCCCTCTCCACCACCCTTGTCACACCCTAACCGAGGGCGGAAACATCGGAGTGAGGCGAAAACGAGATTGTAAGAGACTTCAAAACGACTATTTATAACCAGTTTTTAATAAGCAAAATTTCATTTCATTTCATTTCATTTCTAAATCGGAAATACAGTGTTTGGAAGCAAAGTACAACATCTTGTAGCAAGGAAACAAAGTAAAATACAAAAACAAAATTTAAAGTGTGTTTCTAGTCGTCCTACTAGATTTATTTCAAGTAACATCGTCAAGTTCCTACAATACATATTAAAGTAAATGTCAATACATAGAGCAAAGTACAACATCTTGTAGCGCTTAGAATGAGCTACAAGTTTTTAGAAAAAAAAAATGACTATTTTAACCTTTAAAGATATTGAACTTTTTAATGCAGCAACTTTTTAATTTTTTTTCTAAAGATAACGAAAAAATCAAACTCTTAGTTATCTTTTAAACAAATTCTTTATATATACACGATCTTCGTATGCTGTTGTTCTCATACGTTCTTCTTCAGTCGTCTCCATCATCACCGGTTTTCTGGTACGTAGATGTGCTTTAAATTATACATATTTTTATATAGATATTTCTTACACTTTTGAATAGTTTTATGGTTGTTTTTATTAAGTCTTACTCATAATAAGTTCATATTTAAATTGGAGGGGTTTAAGTGAAAATGAGTGAAACGATTGCATCATATTAAAAATTAAAAAATAGTGTAAATGTGAAAATTTTATAATTTGGGAATTTATATCTATTTATATTTATATCTATTTATATCTATTAATAGAGAAAGTTAAAAGAACAGTAGGTGGAATATGATTAACAAAGTGAAATATACATAATGGTTTTTTAAGTGTCTACTGGAAATGAAATGAAATTTATTAATTAATTAAATGCTTACATTTACCATGAGGGTGAATGGTGTCATACAACTATCTGCCACCCCTTCGTTGGTTGTGGTTTTTTGTATTTTACTTTCGAACCTTCAACTTCGCTAAAATATATGTTTAGCCCCTTTGCTTTTAAGAAAAGTTTTCTTTTTATTTGTTAACTTTGTTTATATACGTGTTTAGGGCTCTGCTATAACTTTTGTAGTGTACATGTTTAATCCTTCTACTTTTATTCCTCTTAGTGATTGATCGTAGGCTTGTGTATCTTGCTTTTAAACCTTCAACTTTGCTAATATACGTGTTTAGCCCTTCTGTTTATTAAAAAAGCTTTATTTTTATTGATTAGCTTTGTTTATATGCGTGTTTAGTGTCTTTGCTTTAACTTTGGTTATGTACATGTTTAGTCCCTCTACTTTTATTTCTTTTAGTATTTCATCTTTTCTGCTTGTGTCACACCCCCAAAAATCCACCATGCAGAGTATCACTGCTTGGAGGCGTGACATGACCAGGATCGAGCCACCCATCATATTGAACAACGTAATTAAGTAAATAAAACCAACCACACAATATAATTGGTGATCAAAAGCTAGTTAACCAAGTTCAACTTAAACAGCGGAAGCATAAAACGTGAAACCAAAACATAAGTCTTATAAGTTCATAAAGTTCAAATACTAGGCACGGGATATAACAGTCCATATCCCACAACGACCTCCTCTTCGTGCAAGCTCCATAAGCATCTAACGACCTGTAAGGCATGTAACAACGAGTCAACAACAAAGTTGAGTAAGTTTACAGTTGGTTGTTTAGTTTTAAGTTGTTTCCGAAAACATGGTTTGTCTTTTGCTGGCTTTCTTGCCGTGGGGGTTACCCCATAGTTGAAAATATGATTAACCAGTTCCTTCTTTATTACCCAAACCATATACATAATCAGTGGGGGCTTCCCCATGTGAACCACTAGACCATTACCATATCGACTACTAACGAAAGTAAGTTGTGCCCTACGTCAATGTCTATCATCATTGATAGTTTGCCATAGTCCATTAGTACATGCCCGTCCGACTGGCACGGTGTGAGGTTTGTTAAACCTAATAGCGCTATTAACTAATGACCCGCTCGCCATTGGCCTCGGCGATTAAGTCGATATAAAATGAGGGACTTAATGATAGAGTTTTGTCTAGTAAGTTTTAAGGTTGTTGTCCTACCCAAGGAGGACGAACGTACGTATTCTACCTAAGGAGAATACGCAGGATTAATATTGGCATCCTACCCATGGAGGATGGCGGTACATATCCTACCCAAGGAGGATATGTAGGTTCCGTTTTAATTCTTTAACCCATTCCCAACCACCGGGAATCCCGTGCCTTAGAAAGTGTGTGAACTCACCTTGGTTTGCTCGGTTAGATTAGTTACTTTAATAATCAGAAATCAAGCACGTCCTAATAAGGTACAGATAACAGTCAGTTTCTCATGCATAACACGTATCCTACGTACGGTTTATCTACTCATTACTTCTATCACGTACCACACAATTCTAATGTCAAGGTATTCTGTTAAGTTATATTATTTTAACCTAAAATAATATAACTATCTCACAAAATAAACAAATATCCACACAAGTGTTCTAGTATAAAATATATATTCTAAATATATTTTTACCCATTTTACTTGTAAAAATCAACCTCCGATACTTTGTATTTTTGTAACAAAACTCATGGCGAAGTTTATTTTTTGAAAAACAAAGTTAAAACGTATTTTTGAACACTTGTTAGAAAAATAATTTCTAAATGTTGGAATTTTTAGAAAATTTCGTCAGAGTTTCCTTTGTAAATGGAGATGTCTATCACACCCCTCCAAAGCCCCACCCCGCCTTGGAGGCGTGACATGCCCAGGATCATAGCCACCAATCATATTGAACAACGTATTTAAGTAAATAAAACCAACCACAATACAATTGGTGTCAAAAACATAGTTTGAGTTTACAGCGGAAGCAAAACATAAGTTTAATATAAGTTTTCCCCACAACGACCACGCCTCCCAGTGCAAGCTCCTTAAGCTAGGGACCTAACGACCTGCAAGGCATGTAATAACGAGTCAACAACAAAGTTGAGTGAATTCACGGTTGGTTCACTGGCTTACTAGCCCGTATCGCGGTCTCCCAGACATGTGTGCGAAGGTTAGTATTCGTATCGTATTGCATCGTGTCGCGGCCCTACAGGCATGTGTGCGAAGATTAGTGGAGTGGCATCCTACCTCTGGAGGATGGCCGTGCCTTGTAGAAAGTTCATGAACTCACCTTTGCTTTTGCTTTGCTCGGTTTGCTTATCTTCTTTGATTGTAAGGGTATTGAATAGAGTTTAGCCTACTGATAAGCCTAATAATCTAATGCACACGAAATTTAGGTAAGTAACCAATACAGCATTTACGACAATTCACGAGATTAAACCGTCACAACGATTAACAAAGTGCAATACTTAACAATTCAGCGGATTCACAACGAATAACAGAGCATAGTCCGAATTCGAACAGCACTCAAATATTCAAGTCGAAATCACGACGAATCAATAAAGTATCAGCTCAATTTGAGCAGCACTTAATCATACGTTGGATAGTTTCAATCGATCGGACGTTGAATCGTAATAGCGATCGAATTAATACCCTGAATCGTAGCAGCACTTCGTGATTGTGTGTGTTATTGAACTGTTCTAGCTATAACCCGACGTCAATTTGAAGTTTGAGCGTCGTTTTTGTGCCCAGAAGCAAGTCCCGAAACCTGCTATTTATATACGAATTTGCTCCTGCTTACGGACCGTATGCCTGAGCCCTTACGGTCCGTAAGGGACACCTATAATTCTTTGGCTTGCCCTCCACGGGACTAGCCTAGATGAGTCAACAGTTTTGACCAATTAGATTTCTACAACGAGTTATGTGGATATTCATCAAGTAGGAAATACCCCCCTGAGTTTTAGGGGCCCTGATCCTAATTCTGATTGTTCTGGAAATCTTAGGGTTTCTGTAGAATCACTTGGGTTTCTCAATTTGGGTTTCCAATTAGACTAATTAAAATAATAAATATGACTTCTAGTGAGAGTTGCTACAGTGTCCATGCTAATAAGCATATCATTTTCTTTTTCAAAAATCATTCAACAATCAACAACAATTTACCAAGAGCAAACTCTTCTATTTACAAACCAACATGAACTTGATGTTTCATAAAAACGCGTAGTAACTTGGTATGGCGTTTAGTGGGTTTAGTTACCCTCCAAAGTGTGTCTACTTTATTTAAAATCTCATTCTCGGGATTTTTAGATGTTCACAACTTGTGAACATATTTTACAAAAATATTTATTTTCAACATTTTCATGTGTCACTAGTATCCATATACTTACTTTATTTCCAAAATAGTGTAAGGATCATGATCTTTCGAAAACCGTCTTTTAAACTTGGTTTATTTAGGAAAATCATTCACAAGTTTTAGATCTACAAGATTACTAGATCACTTTGTTTGTTATTTTACAAGAAATCATTTGTCACCAAGTTCATGTCTAAATATGGAGGTGATTCTTTTATGAAAACCCCTAATCACCTCCTACTTGTTAAATCATGTTTTTTAATCATAAGTTAACAAGTTTCATGTAATGATAACAACATATTTCTAGTAATCAACAAGCAAGCATCAACATATACCAAACAACATCATACTAACATTATTTCTTCATGTATCATCTTATTTAAGCTTATGTTTCAAGTTTTAAGTGTAAGATCTTATGGTGTTCATATGTTTTCTTCATAATAAACCTTTTAACCACCATAAACATGAAGTAAATAAGGATTAACAAGAAGCTTACAACTAGCTTAAAGCTAGGGAAGATCAGGATGAAAATGTAGAGGATAATAGCAAACGAGAGAGGTCCTTCAAGTTCCGAGAACACCGAGCTTCGTTATTCACCTTCTTACACCTTGTAGTACACTTGGAATTGTTTGAACTTGGAACAAAAATATGGTGGTGTGTGTGGGTAAGGTCGGCCGAGAGAGGGGGAAGGAAGGGAGTGAATGTGGTGAGTTGAAGATGGTGAAGAGCTCTAGTGTTCTTATATCCAATTTAGAGTTTTATCCAAAGGTTAGTGTGTCTCCACAAGTACAAGCATCATCACATCATATCTTTAAGAAGATTATGGAAGATTTAGTGGGGATTTGATGATCTTGATGTGGGGTCCATGCTTGGGGACGGTTACAAGAGGGGGGGGGGTTAAATGAAAATTATTTGGTAAATAATTCAATTAGTGGAAGGTTAAAGTGTCAAGTCTAGTGTTTAGTGTGTTACATGCTTTATGTAGTGTGTCTAAGTGTTCCGGAACCATGACTAGCTCAGAAAAAGTGAAATAATGTTTTTAACAATATTTTGGTGTCCCGGGTAATGTCCGGTTGTTTGGTTAAATATCGTTCCGTTAAATTGCTAAGTTATATCGTTTAGTGTCTTTTATATATCTTTTTGTAACACTTTTAATTCCCAACACTTAGGAAAACGTTCAGGATCATTTAGTCAATTTTCTGCACAAGACTAGTATGTTAAAAAGCACATGTAAGTATGACACAGTAATCAGAAAGCAGTTAAGTAATTTAGCACAATCATCAAGCACTTTAATTAGCATTAATCAATCGTACGGATACATGTAATTATGAGGGTTGTCACAGCTTGCTACTGTGACGTACCAACCCGGGGGAATAGTGACCATTTGCTATTGGTGGACAAACGCTATTATTCCTGGACTTTAATAAAGTTACTCTACGACAAGCGTATTTATACCTATGTCTCGATGTAATTTTTATTGAGATTGTGTTATGAGTAGTATGTTCAAGTAACCGAAACACATAAATACATATTATCAAATTGAGATATATTCTGCTTACCGCCCCGCAAAGCGGGCATGACAGAACACTAGTTTAAGTAACAATTAAAAATGGTCCATTAATATTTATACAAAGTTAATCTACGCGTGATATAACAAAGTGCATATTAAAGTGATTAAAAATATAATCAATAGTATTATATTATGTTCTCGTCGTCAATGACTATGTTTTATTTAACTGAAAATAACCATGTTTTATTTATTTGAGAAAGAACTTATAGTATATGTGTGTGTGTCAGTGTGTGTATGCGTGTGATTACGTTTAGTATTATGTTTTTTTAGTTATGTCCATTTTGGTCATTTTATACATTTTTATTAAAACTCCATCTACTTTGCTAAACACCTAAATATATCTAAAAAACTAGAGCCACCAGCCACTTTTGCCAAACATACCCATAATGTTTTTGAAGTCCGTCTCTTGGGTGAGTTTGAGTAACAAGAATCTCAATAGTTAATTTCTAACCACATAAGTTTACCTTACAGGATCCCTAATAAAGTATAATTATGAGGAAACCCTTGTACCCAACATCTACGGGACAATATATAAGATATTGTTTTACAATTAGGTATATAATAGAGATCGCCAAAAACACAAGGCAACGTCACTAGATGTGCCATTTTGGTCCACTATACTATCCATCATGTCTAAAGGATCTTTCGGACCTGTCTAATTCTTATTTTATGCAAGCTACATTCTCACTTCATTTGTTCTACATTATCCAGTAGAAGTCCTTGATGATAAGTTACCAATTGAGCCCAATCGTTAGATGCAACATGAACTTTTTAGTAAAGTTAAATTAAATGCATGTGTGATTGTGAATTACAGATCAATCCAAGTTATTTTTTTAACTATAATGGGTCAAACTAGTAAAAAAATAATTTATATGAAGGAATCAGTCAAATCACAAATGTTCTGCAAAGTGTGTATTAAAGGAAAGTGATTTGTACACTACAAAGAAATATGGCACAAAAAGTATAACTTACCAAGCAATTAGCAAACATCATATTATTGGTATCATTCACATGCTGGAGCTTTAAGATATAAGTGATAATAGTAATCACTCAATGAGTATGAAGTATCTAGCACCAGTGGTCTAGTGGTAGAATAGTACCCTGCCACGGTACAGACCCGGGTTCGATTCCCGGCTGGTGCATCATCTTGCAATGAAGATACTGCGCTCCTTGTGATGTTGGGTCATCACAGTTGTTCGATCTTTCGAATTATGAAGCGATTCTGAGCACTCACTTTTTAATTTTTTTTCACTTAGCCGGCTGACACAAACAACGACTTCCGTTTAGAAATTGCTGTTCTGAAAGAAATTAAGTCTACCGGCTTAAATGGGTCAAAAGTATATTACTAAACGGAAACAAGTCTACTGACCTAAATGTGTCAAGTCTACTGGCTTAAATGGGTCGAAAGTAGATTACTAAACGGAAATAAGTCTACTGGCTTAAATGTGTCGAAAGTAGACCAGAGTTTATTATCTACACGCATAAACCTCCTAACTTTATTTATTTAAAAGATTACATCGTATCGTAATTATTTTTAATGTATAGTTATTATAGTGTCTGCAAGCCGACTTGATCCGTACGAAAAAGATTACTCGATTTGACCCACATTAGAAACAAGAAATTCAAAAGAAGGTACATAGAGTTTATGGCCCGGTGCAGGCTCACAAAGAAAGCATCCTCCCCACCTTTGTCAACCTTAAGAACAAAATGAAAAAAAGATGATACAATGGCAAACAAACTTTGTACTAGAGGTGTGAAAACTTGCGAGTCGGGTTACAGTCAAAACATGTCATTTTTAGTATGGGTTGTAAGGCTATGGCATTGGGTGCGGTGTGTCTAATTGTCTATTATGATTAAAAAAAGTACATTTATGATTTTTGTTGATTAAAAACATTTAGTAAGTTGTGTACTTGTATGCATTAACCCGTTTGGCCGTTTGATAAACAAAACACGTTATCATAAATTAATCCTTCAAGGCTTTGATAATCAAAAGCTGTATGTGAAAACACACATGAAGACTAGTTTTCCCTTTTTTGTTCCTGCTTTTTAAATTGTATGTGAAGACACACATACGAAGGGAAGTCGACTCAAGAGGCACATATCAAGTGAGGCACAGACTTGAAGAGTGAAGTCAATTCAAGTGTTTTTTTTAAATTTTATTCGTGCGCCATTATTTAACATTTGGTTTTAGCATAAACCACCCACCACTTGAAACTTTTACACAATCTATCCTGAATAGCTTATTTAAAAATAAAGGGCCAACCTGTGAACCAGATGGGTCGACACAACGTGTTTCGTTTAGCACTTTAGCAAAATGTAGTGGTCGTTTGACGAACAACTCACCTGGAACTATTCAGTTTAAACCCAGACATGGTCTAAAGTTCTAACTTGTGTGTTTTACCAAAATGCATTGCACTGCAATTTCACCAGATAATATGTTGCAGCATCATGCTCAAAAAATGATGTATCATTTACAAGCTGGTGCTTAAACAAATAAGTCATATCAAACATCACCCAGGAAATGATCATCAAGCACCAGTGGTCTAGTGGTAGAATAGTACCCTGCCACGGTACAGACCCGGGTTCGATTCCCGGCTGGTGCATTATCTTGCAATGAAGAATCAACGCTCATTGTGAAGTTGGGTCATCACAGCAGTTCGATTATTCGAAACATTTAAGGCGCATCTGAGCATCCACTTTTTATTTTTTAAAGTCATAAAGGGTTTTTAGTTTATATTATAGCACCTATTTATTTGATAATGTTAGATGATTAACGTGTGGTCTGACTTTTTTTCGTATATTGTTTGAAGGTAATTTGAAGCGTTTAAGACACATGCATGTTAAAGCCTCTTAAAGTTTAAAGAAAAGTTTATGAAAGATGAGGAAATAAGGAATAACGAACAAACCCTTATAGGAGTTCATCACACAAAAAGGATTTGGTGCTTATGTTTGCATATGCATTCACTATGAGCATTAACATGATCTTGTATGTTTGCATGCATTCACTAGGAGACGAGACATGGCAATCAATTATTTAAGGCACACAATAAGGGCCACATGCGTAAAATATTTGTTCGTTGTTATTTACAGACAACAACTACCACAAATATAAACAGATTTTACGTTTATTCACTTATTTGGATGTAGTGAGCATTCCCCTGAAGTGTCAACGCGATACTCATGGCTTAACCATGCAAGAATCTGGTGACCCAAAGACTATCTCCCGTGGTATTACGATGATGCAAAGATGATTACATATTTATGTCGTAATAATAACAAATAAAACAACACTAATCAATTATCATCAATGATTATTTATGGATTGAACATGTAGCACCAGTGGTCTAGTGGTAGAATAGTACCCTGCCACGGTACAGACCCGGGTTCGATTCCCGGCTGGTGCATCTTTGCAATGAAGAAGCAGCGCTCATTGTGATGGTGGGTCATCACAACTGTTCGATATTTTGAATCATGAAGCGCTTCTGAGCATTCTTTTTTTCCAGTTACTGTCCAACATTCGGAATTTAGTCTAAACGGGTCTAGATTAGTTTCGGGTGGAACTCATGAACACGTTTAGTTAATCAAACTAATTAGACCAGCTTCACATGTTAATGAGTTTATAAAGTCTGTTTTATAGTTTAAGCGTACTTGTTTAAATAAATAAATTTTATATACTAAATAATAAAACAATATATCTTTAAAAACCTAATTTATTATACGGGTTGAATAAATATAATTTTATATATTAAATAATAAAAAGTTATATCTATAAGAACCATATTGTACGGGTTGAATAAATGTAAATGTATATAGCAAATAAAAAAGTTTTATCTTTAAAACACGTGTATCATATGGGTTAAATAAATGTACAATTATTTACCAAATAATAATAAAAAAAACCTCATTTATAACACGAGTTGAATAAATGTAATTTTATATACCAAATAATAAAAAAGTTACATACTAAATAATAAAAAATATATATCCTTAAAAAACCTCGTGTATTGTACGAATTGAATAAATCTAATTTTATATCTGTACTAAATAATAAAGAGTTTCGTAAAATCTATTTGATACCAAACTAAACAAAACGTTCAAATATAACTAATTCAAATAAATAATATTATAAATGAGAAGGAGATTAACTAAATAATAATTAGAGTTAATTGCCAAAATTGTCCATGAGGTTTGGGCATGTTTGTCATTTTCGTCCAAAATGATTTTTTGTACCAAATAGCCCCCCACGTTTGTAACTTTTTGTCATTTTCATCCAAATGCTTAACTGGGTTAGAAACAACCGTTTGATAAGTTTTTTTTTTCTTTCTTTTTTTTTTTTTTTGAAATTTCACAAGTATAGGGCCTAAAATATAATTTCTTTTTAAACTCTTCCTTTATAAAAGTAAATATTTACATGTAAAACAAATTGTAGAATTATATATAGGCCTATTATGGTATCTTTAACTTCCGTTTTGACGAATTACAGTCAAATGCATATTTTTAACATATTTATCCTTTTTGCTTATTGATAAGAAACATGTGAACATCACCTTCTAAGTGTTCTTAGTTTCATGTTTACTTCCTCGGTTTCCTCTTATCCCTGATCTCCATTATATTTTGTAAACAAAATATCATGTGATAATTTTACAAATTTATGAAACCGAATATAATCATGTCCTAGGTAGTCTTAGTATTATTGGAATTTCCATTTGATTAATGGTTTCTGTTAGTTACTTCGAATTTCCTTGTTTATTTTCTGTCTGAGGTATGCGTGTATCCCAAAAACGTGAAAGGCTGAAACTGGTAATCACTTCATTTAGCTGCAGTGTGATGACAGTTTAACCCATTTAGCTTTTTTTTGTTTATGATCTACCCAACTGTAATATGAGTTCAGTTAATATGTTCAGTTTAATTATTTCATTATGTACAGGTCGATGCATAAAAGGTTTCGCTGAAGGGCATATAGTGATGGGTACTGGTCGATACATCTTAGTTTTATATCTATTTATGAGCATTACACGGTGGAGGTGAGTAACGGTGTGAGTGGTAGTTGATGGTTTGTTTTGAAGGTTGTAGACAGAGAAAGCAGAGGGTGATGGTTTTAGGTTTAAAAAAATTACATTTTAGGCCCTATACATGTGAAATTTCAAAAAAAAAAAAAAAAAAAAAAAACCCTCATCAAACGATTGTTTCTAACCCAGTTAGGCATTTGGATGAAAATGGCAAAAAGTTACAAACGTGAGGGGCTATTTGGTAAAAAAAGTCATTTTGAACGAAAATGACAAACATGCCCAAACCTCAGGGACGATTTTGGCAATTAACTCTAATAATTATCCATAAGATATTAAACTAATAATATTTAGTAGGAGGATTATTTATAATATAAGATATTAAACTAAATAATATTTAGTATGAAGGTTATCTATAATTAATTAAAAGAGACTAAAATTATAATTATCTATAAGAGATGGTGTAATATGATGACAAGTGTCCCAAAAGTAGTTTCTTTTATTATATAGTATAGATTTGTATTTGCAATCTACATATAAGTTGTTTTAAGAAAATAAATAAATATTAATTAAATATCTACTTTTGATGTTTTTGTACATTCTTACACTAGTGGTATGAATTTTTCACACGGGCCCAGATTAGTTTCAGATGGAACCTTGAATATTATTAACCAACAGTGCCAGGTTAACCGGTTTATGTTTATAACTTTTGTTAGAGCATCTCCAATGGCATCCGAAATATATGTGACATATTTATATTTGTAGTCGTCAATTTGTAATTATAGAGTATTAATACCCTAAAAAAATACAATATGTTTTCCCAGATTTTACAGCCCGTGTTCAATTCAACCCTCGAATTCATGTGTCGTGTTCATTTTCACGTGTCTAACAAGATTTTCCGATCTATAATGCGTGTGGGTTTGGGTAAATTTTTTAGAAGCATATTTGGTTCAACTCAACAACCCACAAACACGACCAATCTAACACTCATATTACCTATTGTTTGATGAAATAAATGTCTAAACTATTTTTTACCAAATGCATTGCATATGTTGACAAATCACTCTAAAATAAAACACAATAATCATCACTCAAAGTGCATATAATCATCATGATCCAAATACAATTACTAGCAAAGCTTATGATCACTACATCGATTTGCATTGTATAAGCTCCATGATCCCTTTATATATACTCTTACCAAAAAGCTTTATTTCATCAATTATTGTAAAACGGCAACAAATCAAGCCCGCGTTCACGCACTAATGTTCTCAACTAGCGATGTTTTATCCATTCTCTTAACAATCCCGGCAATAACCTGATTTCACATTCAAATTGGTGCATATTTCGTTACGTATTAGTTTGTATGAGGGTTCATATGTAATAAGTAGACATAGAAGTTGTTAACTGTAATGTCAACTAACCATTCCAAGTTAGTTAACACAGTTAGTATAAATAAATGAAGTGCTAACATATGCAGGGGCGGACCTTATGTTGTCCGAGCCGTAGCACGGGCTACGGCTCAAATTTTTATCGGTAGTGTAAAATTTTTTTTTTTCGGTTTTTATACCAAGGATACCCCTGAACAACTACGAGAATACCTCTAAAAAAGTCTGTAAGCCCAAATCAATTGAAAATAATAAGCCCAAATCTCAATTGCCCAATATGTTAGCCCAAACAATTGAAGATTGTAAATAATAAGCCCAATAGCCCAATATGTTAGCCCAAAATAATAAAAGATTGTAAATAATTGCCCAATTGCCTTGAAGTTTTAATGCACGGCACGACACAACTACGAGGATACCAATCAATTGAAAACAATAAGCCCAAATCCCAATTGCCCATTTCGTCACACTATAAGTGATGGTGATAAATTTGCAAACTTGAATAGAATAAGTGATTTTGCGCGTGTTATGGTTGAAATGGAAACGCATAGTTCTTTTCCTTCAGTTTATCGGGTAGTGAAGCTAGCTTTGCTTTTACCGGTTCCAACCACAACCGTTGAAAGATGTTTTTCGAAATTGAAGCTTGTCAAGACGGATTTACGCAATCGAATGGGCCCGTAATTTTTGAACAATGCTATGATTTGTGCGGTCGAAAAGGATTTTTTACATGAAGTAAAAGACGACGATGTGATGGAACGATTTCAAGCTATGAAAAAAGAAGAGGACAAATCTATTAGATATTTGTTTTACTTTATTTATTTATTGTCATTTTTTTAATATTGTACGATTGCACGGTGAAAAAAAAAATTAGGATACCCCTTAGTTAATGTTCTAGTTCCGCCACTGAAGATATGTATAGCAAATTAAGTAATAAGTCTAAAAAAATAAAGATGAAACTTAACAATAGTCGTTGTTGTACCTTTCCAGGTCCGAGTTCGTAACTCTTGACTAGTCCCCTCGACAAAAGTGTCTTTACCGTTGTCTCCCACTGAACCGGTGATGTAACCTAAGATAATAAATTGTTGGTAAAATGATAAATAAATATAAATTCTTCAAACTTTTGGAAGCTGACCTGGCGAGCCAAGATTTTCTTGATTGTCTCGGGGTCAGCATGTGGTTGTGCATCAACATTAGATATAACTGGTATTCTTGGAGTTTTGATTTCGGTTGCTGACAAAGCGGACTCCAGTTGCGATAAAGCTGGATCCATGAATCTGGTGTGGGCGGCCCCAGCGACAGCAAGGCGCACCTGCAAACGATTTGATGCCAAACGATTATTCCAACAGTTATAACTACTGTCTAAGGATAAATTAACAGTTGTAATATTATCTCAACTTGTCAGTATTGTTGCTTGACTGAAGGTAGAATCTATTTATATAAACATTTAAAACAACTGTTGCGACTTCAAGTCCCAATAATCAAATAACCGGTTCCTAAATTAAATCTAAATATGCCCTTTATGTTGCCACAAACCTACAGTCATTTATATCTTGCATGAGGGAGATTGTATACCGTAGTTCGAGCCTTAAACGATTTTGCTTTTGCTTCCACAACTTCAATTCCTTTTACCCCTCCTGAGACTGCATAGTTTCCCTGCAGGGTAGAGAATAACAGATTTGACTTTTCTGGTCAAATCTATTAATTTAAAATTCGTATGGGTTATAAAGAATCAAATGCCTTCTCGTGTCGTAACGAGTTTTGGTAAAAAAAAAAAAAAAAAGTTTAAATTTGAACCAAGGCAAAATTCTCTTTTTTCTATACAAAAGAGTGGTAAAAAGACAAACAATATGAATGTGAGCATTACATTGCATAAGAAATTTGCAATTTGAACTTTTTCGGCTTCCTCGACTTCTTCATTGGCTGCATCACAGAGTTGTTGCACCTTATCTGAATCTAGTCCGATAATGCTGACCATAGCACCTTTAGCAGCATCTGCCGCTACCTGACGATTCATTATACTACCACAAATTTATATCTTTTATAAATGATATAATGTAATAGCATAAAGCATTATTATTATTATTATTATTATTATTATTATTATTATTATTATTATTATTATTATTATTATTATTATTATTCCCGTACCTGCATTGCTTGACCTCTTAGTTTGACCAGCTTGAGACCATCCTCAAAGCTAATGATAAGGAGAAAACATATGAATACATATAAGATGAACTAAAGAAATTAGATCTTGTGCTTAAATGATTCACCTAAAAGCTCGAGCAAATGCAAGAGCGGTGTATTCTCCTAAACTTAATCCACATGTAACGTCAACAGAATCGATTATCTGCTGACCACCGTCGCGAGCACGTAGTATCTCTACTGCAGCTAGACTAGTAACATATATAGCTGGCTGCAAAATTATAAAAAGAAATGCTAATAAGCAAATGTGTGTTTTAAGGTATTCCTCATCATGTTAAATGAAGATAACCCAAATTTACAATCATAAAACATTGGTCAACTGGGTCGTTTTTGATGCGTAAAACTTCCAAAATTATTTTTATTAAAATGATGGATTATAATGAGATAATAATATAACTTTTGTAGTCATATATGATGCAGTAATCAGTTAAACAAAAAATATTGCACCAAAATGCTTCGGGTCAACCAGTGGCAAACCCCGTGTCACCAAGTTTTAGTCTTTGGATGTCCAGATTCTTTTTTATTTTCCATTTGGGACGCCAAAATTCCAATATTTATTAATTTATTAGTTAATTTATTCCTGTAACAGTGGCTTTTATGATTCTTGATTTGTTGGATGCTTATTATTAAAAGTTTAGCTTAAAAACTAAAGTTCTTAATTAACATTTGCTAAAAAAACTACATGCTATGACCCGTTACCCAACCCGCCTGACTCATCACTTGCGTGCTGGTTTATCATCACCTAAATGTCGCAAACATAACATAATGGAAATACAGTAGAAACTAGCCTGAGTGAAAACAGTGGAATCCAACTTTTCTTTTGGCCCGTTAATGCAAACGTCTAATATATCAAACCTTCAAGAAAATATAACTTTTTGTTAATTTATTCACTAATACAAGTTATTAAGCTCAAATTTAGAACAATGAATGATAAACAGAAACATATGTAATACTATGAGTAAAGAAATTATCAAGCCTCACCCTAAGACTTCATTAGCCTTACTATACAACTCTGCGGCAGCTGGTACCTTAAGAGCCTCCCGTCCCATTCCAACCGCTTGTGCACCCTAAAACAACATGACTATGAAATATCTGAATCGGTAGAGAATTTCACATTATAAAGTTTTAGATTAATACACCACCGTTTTTTTTATAAAATTTCTCTCGAAACATAGATTAAAATAAAACACGTCACAACACCATACTCGTTTCTTTATAGTAATACATTATATATTTATACAAGAAAGAAAAACATAAAATAACTAATGTCACATCATTTGGTGCAACAAGTTAAAAAGTTGGTGCAAATAATATAACTCATTCTTAAACCTGACCTGACCAGGGAAAAGGAAAGCGGTGGTAGGCTTGTAATCGGTGAACAATGCATCGTCAATCGCAGTGGTGTATCCAACTGATACGCTCATAGAAACCTTAGATTTATCGAGATTAGGACGTCGAAGTCCATGTTTAAGGCCCCCGAAACAAAAAGAGGATGAGCGCTTCAACGACGACGAATCAAGAGACAGCTGTTGATTCAGTGAAACTAATGGAAGCAGTAGAGATGATGCAGCCATTGTGGAGAGAAGATTGAAACTAGAAAAATGTATGAGAAGTTGACAAGATTGGTGGGAAGGAAGGAAGCATGCATTCAGTGGTTATATTTTTGAATTTAGAGTAAATTACTATTTTCGTCCCTGTTTAAATTTTTTGACTTTGTGGTTTTCTAAATTTTGTCTTTTTAGTCCATCTCACTAACTCCGTTTGTTCGAAAAAAAGGCAACAGTCTCATTAATGAGGTGTAATTTGGTTATTTCATAAGAAGTTAACAGTGTCATAAATATAAAAAAGTGTGAAAGTAACAATTATTAATGAGAGTTTTGAAATTGTTGTGATTAAAAAAGTGGCTCTAGGGTGGGTATGAAGATATATAGAGAGGGCTTGAAATTCTATACAGCCTACCAAATTCTTTAATGTTTTGTAGTTATAATATAACTATGAAAAGCTTTACACAATTATACTTTACCTCTTTTGGAAATTCATACACAACTTGTTCAATTTTTGTAACTTGAAGTCTAGTTTTTTTTTCCAAAATAAAGTTATAGTGTAAACCATACTCATATGATCATTTAAACCAAACACAGGGGTGGTAGAAACTAGAAAACCGAAAAGCCAAACAACAATAATCGAAACTCAAAGCAGTACATATAAAAATTTGAGTAAACTACTAAAATCGCCCGTGTGGTTTGACTCAAATTGCTAGATCAGTCCAAAATCAACTTTTTTTGCTAAAACAGTCCCTGAGTCTAGTTTCTGTTGCTATTTCAGTCCAATAAATTAACACCGTTAGAACCTCCGTTAATGAATAGGTAAAACTGCTAAATTCGTCCCTGAGGTTTGATTCAAGTTGCTAGATCAGTCCAAAATCAAGTTTTTTGAATTTGTTAATTATAAACTTATTTAGGTATATAATTTTTCTAGACTTGCATTAATTTTTTGAATTTGTTAATTATAAACTTATTTAGATTATAAACTTATGTAGGTATATAATTTTTCTAGACTTGCATTAATTTTTTGAATTTGTTAATTATAAACTTATTTAGATTATAAACTTATTTAGGTATATAAATCATTAATATCACAAGAGAAAAAAATCCTTTTGTTAGTTATTTAAAAAATTATTTGTTAGTTATTTTGATTATTATTATTATTATTATTATCATTAAATGTTTACTAATTATATACTTAAGTATTTAAATAAGATAATACTTAATTTAATTTAAATAAAATTAGTTTTAAAAATATAAATGTAGCTTTTTTGAAGAGCGTAATTTAACCGGCCCAGCCTTAAATACTGATTTTATTTTGATGTTGTTGTTGTTGTTACCATGTAAATATTTAGTATTTATTTAAGGATTTAAATAAGACAACAGTTAATTTAAACAATATTTAGTTATGAAAAATACAAACATTATATGTAAATTTAAATATTAAGAAATTAACATAATTTTTATTTGTTTTTATTTAAATCGTAACATTTAATGTTTAATAATTATCAATTATTTTAATTTAATATTTGTATTATAAAGTTCTTTTATTCATTTTTTCTACTTAATTAAGTGGTTTCTTATTTAATAATACTTATCATTCAGGTGAGGTCGGACAACATGTCATGCCAGAACAAGTCTCATAAAAAGGATTATCTTGGTTTGAGTCAAAACGGGTTCGGGTCAAAGCAGTGTTTAAGACAGGTCAAATAAAATTGCACTCTCCAAAAGAGCTACATTCTGTTTATATTTTTATAACTAAACACAAATTTAAATTATATATTTAGGGTACACTTGTAATTTATCTTAAATTTTAAGACCTTTAAGAAAATATATAATGCATTTGGTACAAGTATTGATGCATTAAGAACCTGTCATTTACCATTTTTTTTTCTCTTGTGATATTAATGATTTATTTAACGAACATAAATATAACTGGACCCGCCTTAAATAAGTTTATAATCTTTTGATATTAATGATTTATATACCTAAATAAGTTTATAATCTACATAAGTTTATAATTAACAAATTCAAAAAATTAATGCAAGTCTAGAAAAATTATATACCTAAATAAATTTATAATCTAAATAAGTTTATAATTAACAAATTCAAAAAATTAATGCAAGTCTAGAAAAATTATATACCTAAATAAGTTTATAATTAACAAATTCAAAAAACTTGATTTTGGACTGATCTAGCAACTTGAATCAAACCTCAGGGACGAATTTAGCAGTTTTACCCATTCATTAACGGAGGTTCTAACGGTGTTAATTTATTGGACTGAAATAGCAACAGAAACTAGGCTCAGAGACTGTTTTAGCAAAAAAAGTTGATTTTGGACTGATCTAGCAATTTGAGTCAAACCTCAGGGATGATTTTAGCAGTTTACTCTAAAAATTTTGAGGTAAAAGTTTTTGATAAGTTGTATAAGTTTTCGCGGTTTTATGACATATATGGTCTTAGATGATACCGTAATGCAAATAAATTTGATAATATGACGATTATACTCTTCTCTTTCTCCTTATACTTCAAATTTTGTTAATCTGTTATCCTAAATTCCTAATGCAAGTTTTAATAGAAAGGTGATATATGTAAACAAGTATTAATAAAATTTTGTTTCTCCCATCTAATTCAATGCTTAACAATTTGTACATCATGCTTGTTGGCCTGTACATAAGCCAAACAAGTTTTATTCCATAATACTTGTTTATATACACAGACCCCCAATATAGACATGAAAGTAACTATAGAGTACAAGATATGCCCAACTTTTATGCCATATTATTTGACAGCATGTCGCCTGTGGGCCCTCCCTTTGCCGGCGAAAACCACATCCGATTATCATCTTCGACAGAAGTCTAAATATAATCAGCAGCCTGAAGTTCACTGAATGCATCTGATTCACTCCTTATTACCCTCGTCTTGTCGCCTCTTATTTCTAACACCTGGTGAATAAACATTATATTAAACATTTTACAGCATTATATAAAACATCAAATAAAAAAAGAGACGAGGTTACCTCAGGTCTTGAATCAAGAACTCCACTAGACATCCCCACATCAACACGCCAAATGCTACAGTTATATTTACTGCATACCGTACAATATATCCTTTAAACATATGTTGAAATATCGCCTTGAAAATAATTATGTCATGACGATTGCATACCAATTGACTCCTGTAGTTTGTGGAGTGTGTCCAACCACCATCGCCTTTGCACCGACCACTTGAAGTGTGGTGTCAAGAATAGACTGAATCTGTGAAACAAACACAATCTTGATCAAAATTACTTATGTACGGGTTTTATCGCACATGGGTCAAATCAGAAAATTAAGCTAAACATAGAACGGGTCAATTTGGTTCCAAACAAAATTTACTTGCCTGTTCAATATTATAATCTTCTAAATCAGTGGTATCTCTAGAATATAAACGGTTCCAAACAACACTATCATAGCCTCTGGTAGCTATAAAGGGTATTTGCGACCCATTGTCATCTTCGTTAACATTAGTCATCCATTTAGATACTTCATTGTTTATCTTCTCTATGCCATACGTGACTGCAACATTACCAGAAAAAAATCAGTATTTATTCCTTCAAAGAAAATAATACCAAGAACAAACCAATTAAATGCATTAATTCCCCTCTTGGTCAACCAAAAATCCACATTGAATGCAACATACGGATTTGTGTTGTTAAAGGGTAGATGATGTAGTAGTTAAACGGAAAATTATGTAAAAAGGTAATAAACTTTGGCACATTTGCGTTTCAGGTATTTTTCACCTTTTTAACCCA
This sequence comes from Helianthus annuus, assembly GCF_002127325.2. Taxonomy (NCBI): domain Eukaryota; kingdom Viridiplantae; phylum Streptophyta; class Magnoliopsida; order Asterales; family Asteraceae; genus Helianthus; species Helianthus annuus. Next base: position 74,860,101 of record NC_035433.2, read on the forward strand.
AAAAAAAAAGGAAAAATTACAAGTTTTGTCCTTTATCTTTATACCACTTTTCAGGCGGTGTCCTTTACTAGGTATTTTGTTGCAAGTTTAGTCCTTTACACCCAACCCAGTTAAAAAACCCTGTTAATTGTTGACAGGCGGTGTCCTTTATTAGGTATTTTGTTGCAAGTTTAGTCCTTTACCTAGGTATTTTGTTACAAGTTTAGTCCTTTACACCCAACAATTAACAGGGTTTTTTAACTGGGTTGGGTGTAAAGGACTAAACTTGCAACAAAATACCTAGTAAAGGACACCGCTTGTCAACATTCGTTAAAAAGAACACCGCCTGAAAAGTGGTATAAATATAAAGAACAAAACTTGTAATTTTTCCTAAAAAAATGATGCAGGAGCATATCAGCATATCTTATATTTCTATTTAAAATTTGAATTTCCTATTTTATCTTTTTTCATAGTTATAAATTAGGTTCTAGGGTTTATTGTTTATTCAGTTTTTGTTGATTATTGAATAGAAAGAACTATGTTCTTTGAACCTTTGGTTCGTTTATCAGTCTTTGTTTAATCGATTGTTCTTGAGCCATTTGAGTACGCTTCCGATCCGTATCATTTGGTATCAGAGCTTTTGGTTTTCAAATGGCTCTACGTGGAAAAGAAGAAACTTTCGTTCGTAGATTCACCGCCGGAGGCAACGACGGAGTTCCTTTTAATCCGCGAGGATATGGTGATCATTCTCGTAGATTCGCCGCCCGAGGCAACGAGATTGTGGACCATGAAAACTTTCGTGAATCATGTGATGGTTATCATCCCCGTAGATTCGCCGCCCGAGGCAACGAGGATCCTGACCTTATCTATGATTCTTCTCCCGTATTTGATGAGTATGAGGATGATTTGTGGTATGCTTGGGCAACCGGTGGTTCATATCGTTGTGGTTTCGATGAAGCCGTGAGATTGAATGAGAATTCCTTGAGTCCGAAGATCGCAGAGGTGAGCCGAAAAGATTATTTATGGGTTACAAAGGCCTTGAACGAATCAGACGATGAAAGTGATGAATTTTCAAGGGATGAAACAGATAATAATGGTGGTTGTGTGGTGGATATTGTCGGCAGGGTGGTGGCTATCGGTGCCCATGCGGCTGGTGATGTTGGATTGGAAACTCCATTATTTCCGCCAATAGTTGTGGAAGGTTTGAATACACTAAAGGATAAGGTAGGTTTGAATTTTGATATATCTATTATTGATGAGATCTCAAGAAAAAATAATAATGATATTTACGTAAATATGGAGGAACATCAAGGTTATAAGGGGTATGGTGACAAGAAAAAAAATGATCACCTACAAAGTGGAAATCCATGTGCGCATGAAGATTTTGTGTATAATTTTCAAAGCTCTAGCCATTTTAATTATGGCAAAGATTTAGAAACAAAAGTTGCTTTAGTGGGTGAATCAAAAAAGGGTGACAGACTATATAGATTGTTGACTAATATTGTTGGGCTGATATACATGTCCAGTGGGTGTACGATTTTGGAAGATTATCAAAAAATTAAAAAGAGCCATGGGCTTATGGGTGTGACTTCCACAGAACTTCAACCGGAACCACTTGTGAACACCCAAATCCAATTCGGGAGTCGGTTCAATGCTCCATTCGATCCAGGTGGTTTAGGTCAAGAACTAGGCAAGACGAAACGTGCAGTAAAATTCTTTGGGTGGGGTGTGATAATAGTAATTCAGGTTCGAGTTGATGTTCCCTATGATCCGGGTGGCCTTGGTCTGAAGGCAAAACTCGAGGACGAGTTTTTTTCGAAGAGGGGGAGAATGATGCAGGAGCATATCAGCATATCTTATATTTCTATTTAAAATTTGAATTTCCTATTTTATCTTTTTTCATAGTTATAAATTAGGTTCTAGGGTTTATTGTTTATTCAGTTTTTGTTGATTATTGAATAGAAAGAACTATGTTCTTTACCTTTGGTTCGTTTATCAGTCTTTGTTTAATCGATTGTTCTTGAGCCATTTGAGTACGCTTCCGATCCGTATCAAAAAACCATCAAAGTTTAAAAAAAAAATACTGGTCTAAGCTAATCTTCAAAGTTAACCAGTTTCATATGCCAGATGCCACATCATCATTTTAGCATGGCAGACAGGTAAGATTAACATTTAAAAAAGTCGGTAACCTCGGATCAAATTTACTGAAATCTTGACCACTTTTTTCTAGTCTCACAAAAGTTACGTAAAACAATACTTTGACAAAGTTGGTTACTTTTTTATACAGTTAGCCCATAGTCATGCAATTCCACTGGCTTATTTAGTCAATCTAAGGTTGCATTTGTATTGGGACAAAGGGAGTAAAAGTTGGCGAAAATAAACAAAACAGAGGAAATTGAGCTTCATAAATTATAATAATTATATATAACATGAGGGTAAATCTTTACCATGATGGGGAAGAAGTCCACCGTGACAAAACACCCAATCGTCAACTTTAAGAACAACGGGATGTCGTGCGAGTTCCAATGCCAATGGACCACCAGGTCTTAACAGTACCGATCTTGCAATTACTCCCTTTTGCCGCTGTCCTAATATTTAAATAAATCAATCAGACGCTAATCACTTTTCATTGGAGACGAAAACGAATATACAGTGGTACCAAATTGCCACCATGATCATCACAAACATAACTGAACATAAGAAAAGTTGAACATAGAGTTGGTAATTGCAACCCATGTACATATGAACGGGTTGATTTGGATTGTTTTTATTTCAAATGGGTCAAATAAAAGCAATTAGCTAAAATCGAAAATTCACATCCTAAGTCTATTTTTAATGCATACAACTTCCTAAACCGTTACACTAAAAGATTCAGATTTTATTAGAGTAAAATACCATTTTCGTCCCTGAAGTTTGGTCAGTTTTGCGTATTTCGTCCAAAAGTTTGGTTTTTCCGCATTTGGATCCAAAAGGTTTGAAATCTTGTCATTTTCATCCGGCTCGTTAACTGCATCCATTTTTCTCCGTTAAGTCAGGGATATTTCCGTCTTTTTTGTTAACTTAAAGGGCGATTCGATCTAACGAAATCAATCTTTGAAAATGACAAGATGACAAAACTTTTGGATCCAGATGCGGATTAATAACAAACCTTTGGATGAAAGTCACAAAACTGGCCAAACCTCAGGGACGAAAATGGCATTTTACTCGATTTTATTACTAACATATTTTTTATTTATAAACAAATAAACAAAAAAGCATGTGAGGGTCAACCCAACAGGATTTGGCTCATTTTGACCCACTCTAAAATAGTTTCAACCCGAACCCATGTCGTCAACCTGCCCACATTGCAACATGTGGTTAACACAAATTCAGCACTAATTTCCATGAATTGCATACCTTTACCAGGTTCCATGCTCCCCAAGCATTATGCGACATTGTTCGTTCTTGTTTCCAGCTTTCGGATACTTCACACCAACTTGCAAACGCATCTTCCCAATCATGGCCGCAATCGTTTAAATATTCTAAAAAGTCGGAACATTCGTCGAACGCCCCGGAATCAACATATCTGAAATCCCCTTCGACGTTCATAGTTTCATGATTTCCGTTCACCTAAGTTTATCAAACCATACATTCAATTGTTAACGATATGATAAATTCTATAAGATGGAACCACTATTTCATACCAATTCAAAATATGAAAAGCAACCCATTTTTTAAATTTAAAACCTGAGGATTAGAACATATAGCTAGGACTGCAAACGAACGAAATGTTCAGCGAACAGTTCGTGAACTGTTAGGTGTGAAGTTTGTTTGTGTTCGTTCGTTTATTAAACAAACTAATATGAACAAGAAATTTCGTTCGTTTAGTTAAATGAACGAACATGAGCAGAGGCCGCATTTGTTCATTTATTTATGTTCGTGAACGTGTTCCTTTATGTTCGATAGTTCATCAGTGTTTTTAGTTTCTATATTTTATTTAAATACTTCAAAATTCCGACAAATAAAATATTTAACAAGTGTCAGTGTATTATATGTTATGTTCATGAACACTTGTTTGTGTTCGTTTATTTCCATCTGTGTTCATGAACATTAGTTTGCATTCATTTGTGTTCATCAACTTTCGTTTTCGTTTGTTGCCATTACTTTTTGAGTACTCGTGTTTAGTGATTTTAACCACTTGAGTCCAAAATCAAAAGTTTAACGGCCTGAGTCCCTAACCGTTCATTTTATAACGTTTTAAGTCCCTGTGTTTAGCGGTTTTAACCACTTGAGTCCAAAATCAAAAGTACAAGTGTTAAAAAGTTAGACTCAAAATGTTATAAAATGAGTGGTTAGGGACTCAGGGCATTAAACTTTTTTATTTTGGACTCAAATGGTTAAAACCACTAAAACACAGGGACTCAAAAAGTAATTTACTCATTAACAAATGAACACGTTCATTTCCTTAACAAACGAACACGAACATAAAATCTCGTTCGGTAAGTGTTCATGAACAGTTCGTGAACACATATATTTTTTAACAAACGAACAAGAACAAGGTCTTGTTCGTGTTTGTTCAGTTCGTTTGCAGCCCTACATATACTTTTTTTTTTTTTTTTTTTTTGTAAGCGCACCTGAAAAACAGCCCCGCCATGTTCTTTAGCCTGAATTTGCAGTGATCTCAACAAAGATAATATGGCAATTTCATCTTCACCCCTGTCTAGTATATCTCCAAGCTGTACCAAGACCTGTCACAGGGTAAATATTTAAATAACTGCATTAATTATGATACTTTACACGCGCCTAAAGTGTTAAAATAATAATCAAACTACAAAGGCATACCGTCTCTTGGCCAGTCCACACGTCACTACCGTCTGAACTCAAGACACCAGCCAACTCGAGTGCACCTCTTGCTTTTGCAAGGTCCCCATGCAAATCCCCAACTAAAAGAATCGTTTCATGTAAAATAGTAATATAATGAGCATAAAATGGATATATGTGACCTTATGGGATGAAGTTGTAACGTAACAACAGCCATGAACAATAGCATTGAGAATTAAAATGAAAGAAATAAATGACACACGTATATAACGTTGTTCACTCAATCGATGTGGTCAGGCTACATCCACAACCAAACTAGAGAGTATGTTATCATATATCGATTTTGGTCAAAGGTTTATAGTTACAAAGCGTTGCTTATATATATAGAGGCAGATTAGAGTTAATGAATTGTTCCCTAAGATTGCACAATTACTAAAACGGGCCTAAAGTCCCATACGAGCAGCGCCTGTAGCTCTCATTTTTGTTCCTAGGGCGACTCCCGCCTCGTTAGTGGCAACTAGGTCATCAGTGCACTCCACAACTGTAACACCAATACTGCCACGAGGAGCTAACGGATTTGTTTTGGTTATCCGAGTGGATACTTCCTAGAAGATCACTAATCCTAGTACTACTCCCACCTACCTGAGCACGCTCGGAGTTTTCATCTTCTCCACGGCCAACGTGCCCAAAAGGCGTTGGTGATATCTGAGGCAGGACATTCCTTAAGGCCCGGTATCTCGCCCATGGACAGGACCTTGGTTTTAAAATGCGCGCATCACATGATGTGGTCTAAACAAATTTGACCATCCATTGAGTATTTGAACAACTTAGTTAGACCATTGATTGAACAAATTACTAACATATCATCAATCCTCCAACGACTAAACTAACACAAGAAAAAGAAAACAGACAGACAGACAAATCATATGAAAGACTTTCAGATCAAAAATCAAATTCAAAGTTTGTTATCCAGAAAGAACTAACCAGCAACGATGCGACGACCAGGAGCCGATACAAAGGTGGGAGGGTGGCCGGAAATGACAATGGGCTTTAAGGTGCCGCCGCCGTAGTTTAGAGACGTTGATGTTGGAGCATCAGTGGTTTTGCGAGAGTGTTGAGAAGGAGGTTGCATAGGTAAGGAGTTGAGTGATAAAGAAGCCATCGCCATTGTTGAGTTTGAGTTTGAGTAACAATAACAATGGCTGGCGAATGTCCGCCCACTACAGCCACGATTTTTTTATCTTCATTTGCTGCTGCTTGCTGCTTTCTTTCTTAACTTTTGCAACATTCGTCCCTTCACTTGTTAATTTTACATTTTAAACACTTGTGTTTTTTTATTACTTATACTTGACCATAAAAATGGGTTAACATGAGTTAAATGGGTGTTTGAGGTGGTTCAAGTTTATGTTGACAACATTTTGTATTCATTATGTGCAGCTTGAATTTAAAAGCAACTGGTTGCTCACATAGCTCCATTTGTGTGTTTGAGTCTCCCTAGTGTTAGTATCATCTTTGCTTTCTTAGATATTCTTTACAATGTTTTAAAAACCGGTTTTTAAATCGTATCGGATTAGGCTCATAAATGGTTCAATCAGGTTGTACCGGGCGATTCAACCAGGCAGACTAATAAACACTATAAATCCATAAAATACAATTTTTACTCAAAAAATAAACTACATCATTTCATAATAAAAATATTCCAAAAGTTAATACATAATAAAAAATAATCCAAAAATTCACTTTTGGTAACTTTTGGATGCTAAATTTTACTAAGAAGGTAAATCATCACCTTTTGGGCCATAAAAGATTAAAACTCTAAATTTTAACATTTGACCCGGTATCGGTATACCGGTTTAAACCGGTATATCCCAATTTACCGGCGGTACAACTTCTTTGCCGTTCACTCAGTTTACTGGTGTGATTCGTGCCGGCTAAACTTTTGACATCCAGTTTAACCGTTTCAACCGGCCGGTATAAACCGGTTTTTAAAACATTGATTCTTACCTCTATTTTAATATATCAATAACTACTGTATTTTTAAAAACATGTTTTTATTAAACGTGACTATAATTTTTCAGAGACGTATTTTAAACTTTTTCTTAGATATTTTATTTGATTACTTATTATTTTTTTAGAGTTAAATGTTATTTTAGTCCCTGCGGTTTGGGCCATTTTACCAGTTTAGTCCAAAGGTTTTATTTTTCATCTGTGAGTCAAAAGGGTTTCACCATTGCCATTTTCGTCCACTGGGTTAATTTTATCTATTTTTTCTGTTAACGATAAGGGCAATTCGGTCATATAATATGACCGAATTGCCCTTCTAGTTAACAGAATTACATATAAAAATGGTTATTGTCTTATTTTATAAAAATCAATTTCTACTATATTCAAATTACTTTCCTATGGTTTTAAATTTTGCCGATTTTGATACATTAAATAATAAAATATTTATTATTTTAATCATTTTGATACACTCTTATATTATGTGTGTGGATCAGGGTTAAAATCTTTTACAAAAATAAGTATGTTAGTTGGGTTCAGATTGCATATTTTAATCCGTCAACTCGACACAATTAGCATTACCTATCAAGTATCAACAGAATTTCACGTTTCTTATACGGAATTGGACCATATAGTTGTGCTAAAAATGAATGGGTTATTTATTGTGCTTAAATTTTTGGCCCATTGGACTTGTTGACTTGCTCACTTTCGTTACCAGGCTTTGTTATTTAGGTTTCTAGATTTTAGGCCCATTATTTGAACAAGGTAAAATTACCACCATTTCGAATGGCCTCTTTCATAACCAAAAGTGTCAGCTGACCCCCCCCCCCCCACCCCCACCCCCTTTTCTCGCGTAATCCGGGCAACTCTATCCTTGTAAAGGGACAGGACACCTAGAAAACGACCTATAACGTCACATGGGCTAAAAGCATCCTCCCGACGTCATTGGAAGAGCTTTAACGAAAACAAGTCATAGTAAACAAAATTGGTTTGATGAGTTTAGTTACTTATATTTTTATAAACCGAAGCAAGCTACAAGTATACTTGTGCACATACTCAACCGGTAAAGAACATATGGTTCAAACTTATCGATAAACAAGATATAGTACAATTTTTTTAATGTATGAGCTTAAGAACTAATTTTGTCACATACAAATTACATCAATTTATAATCGTGATTATACACTTTGAAAAATCTACCATCAAGGAAAATGGTTGTTATGATCACATAAGTTATATATGAAACAAAGTAATCAACACATTGATTATTTAGTGTATTATTTAACTTAGATATAATTATATTTGTACATCTATTTCTATATATTTATTCAACTTACATAATAAATAATTACAAACTTGGACATGTATCACCATATATTTCGCCTCGCAAAACTATCTCCACCCAAATTCTTATTTAGAAAATATATTATCAGATCTATAAGTTTAAGCTCGCCCAATATAGAAATTTCAACAACTTTTTTCTTTCAAAACTACTAAATTATTACCACTATTATTTAAATAAAATTTGGGTTACTACATGATGCAATTTCTCTAATCGATAATCAAATGCTTTCATATATACAAACCTGATAAACATTACACGTTTTGATCATACATGACACAAATTTATTTTAACACGTGAAAAGCGTCTTAAAAAACATTATTTCATAATTCTTAAATATTTATTATTAACTATCTGATTTTTTACTTATTCACCTCATCTAATACACGAGATTATAACCTACTAACACAATATACATTATTTAGCATTACTATCACAATTTTATATATTACATTTATAGTAATTAAATATTGAGTAAGTTATGTTTTTGGCCCCTGTGATTATATCACTTTTACTATATTAGCCCAAAATAAGAATTTTTAACATATCTGCCCCCATGGTCTCTATAACTAACCATTTAGCCCCTATGTCTAGAGATCATGGGGGCCAAAATGGTTAGTTATAGAGACCATGGGGGCTAAAATGATTAGACTTAGGGGCCAAAATGGTTAGTTATAGAGATCATGGGGGCAGATATGTTAAAAATTCTTATTTTGAGCTAATATAGTAAAAGTGATATAACCACAGGGGCCAAAAACGTAATTTACTCTTAAATATTTAATATATAAAATGAATTTTGTTTTCTCTGTACAAATTATAGGGCGTTTAAATAGGTTTGAGCTCATTTAAGCTCGATTAATTTTGAGTTTGTCAGTCTATCTTGAATGGGTAACTAGTCACTTAGCATACTATATATTGTGGTTAAGTAAAGAATCCTGTTGACTTCTAATGCATAGAACTTAGAAAGAGCATTCATGAGGAATCTCAGTAAGAAGAGAATCAACCCATCTTAGGAGGAAGTTTATTTCATTCTGTCTTAGATCTATTGTTCACCTTAATATTCTAGTTTGAGTATATAACTATTAGATAGAATTATTAGATTGTGCTAACTAGCGACACGGCGGTGGACCGTAGTCCTGCAGGCGGCGCGGCAGAGGACCAAAGTCCAATGAGCGGCTTGTCACACCCCAACCGATAGCGGAAACATCGGGGCGCGGCACTGAGCGAAACAGATTTTCCAGGAGAATCCATAACAACTACTAATTATAATATATTAAAGGTTCATGTCCCATACCACAAACACATAAAATAAAAACAGTTATTACAGACGTCGATCTCAAGGACAAATATCCATTCCGACAACTCATATTTTATTTAGTTTGTTTCTAACTCTCATAGCTTGATTCCATAGCAACTAACAAGCAAAAGCATCCTAAACACCAGTCACATACGTTAAAATAAAAGTCAATACACATAGTGTAAAGGTGAGCATACAAGTTTAATAGTATAGTAGATAGCGAAATCGGTTTACGCATAACCAGCATGTAACATGTAGTAATGTGAAGCAAGTAGGTTATCGACAATGAAATATGCACAGACGTGACTGCGAGTTGTAGAGTGCGCAACACATATCACCACCGTGACACGTGAAGAAATACCCTTAGCAACCCCCGTCCATGACAGGTGATGAGTCCAAATTATAGTAGAATCGTTGCTAAAGTGTCAGGCAACAATCAATGTGTAAATATAACGTACAAGCATTCATCGAATAACACGTATAACATGCAGAGCGGTTAGCGTATAAAAGTGTTTGCGTTGTGTGATCGATGTGATTTTAGTATAAGTAACGTATGTAACACCCAAAAGTGCGTAAAGCAAAAAGGGGTCGAGTATACTCACAGATTGTGTTAAATGAATAACACAGCCTTAGATTGGATTGAAGGGAGTGCTGGAAAGTTAGCCTGATTACAGAACGATAGCATAAGCGATGAACAGTGCGTTAAACGGTGCGAGTGAACTGATTTGTCGAAGGGTCATCCGATCGGATGACAATCCGGACGGATGGTCATCCGGTCGGATGGCCATTCGATCGAACTGCCATTCGTTTGGGATGGATGTGTTTGTGTATGATGTGACTTTGAAGTTTTCGTTGTAGCATTTTCAAAATAAAGAAGTGTTTCTTCAAACCAGGTCATCCGACTGGAAGGTCATCCGGCCGGATGGCCGTCCGTTCAGATGGCGATTCGTTTGAAACTTATCTCCCTTGGGTTTTTGTGAAAATGTTTTAAGTAAAAAGATCACAAGTCATCCGGTCAGATTGTCGTTCGATCGGATGGCAATCCGATCAGACGACAGTCCGTTTGGTGACCTGTTCGTTGAGTACTTTGTAAAAATTGTTAAGTTTGAAAAGTTTTGCAATTGAACCGAAATGGTATGACAACGTGTTTAAACAACGGAAACTCCACCAAGTCCAAGTCATCCGATCGAATGGGAATCACCCCGTCCGATCAGTTAACTGTTATTGTTTGTACTTCATGTTCAACCCGTGAATCGGTCGTCTTCTCCGATGTGAATCCATTCTCAGTCCAATACTTCACTATAGAACGAGTGGAAGGTCTGAAGGAGCTCGGATTCCATCGGTCTTTATGCGAAAAGTTGAGAATGATGAAGAAAAGTGGAAATCAGTTGGAAAATGTTTAGATTATGGCGAAATCAATGTTTAAACATGTTGAAATCTCTTAGAACTGAGTTGTTCTTGGTAGAATGAGGTCACACTTTGAAGTTCTTGAGAACCCATGATGAAATCAGCCTAGAACAGCCCAAATCAGCCGATTTCATGGTGAAAAGTTAAGATTTGATGGTGAAAATGATCAGAAAGTGTGTTCTGATTGAAGAAGTACAAGATTTGAGTTGGAAAGTTACAAGAATCGCGAGGAATCAAGAGAAAATAGCCCAAAGTGTGCTGGTCGGACGAGAGAGCTGTCACATCACTGTTCATGATGTGACAGGTGCTATTTATAGGTGAAAGGGTGGAGAAAGGCGGTGTAGAGGAGTGATCGGAGGGCAGTATAACCATTCGATTGAATGGTCATTCGATCGAAGGGCTCGAGTGGGTTAGTTTCTGACTTTTCGTTTCGTGCGTTGAATATTGCGATGCGTTTCGAGTAAGCGATGTGATAGTATCAAACAATAGTTACACAAATAACCTAACTAACATTCAACAACATAAGTAATCTTATAATTCGAGTTCGCGATGAGATTGCGTTGCGATAGAGTTGCGACTGCGTTTTCGATTAATCACCTCAAACATAAATAAACATGCACAAGTAACACGTAAATAGCACACACACGTAAAACAATATCCAGAACACATAATTCGAGTTGCGATGCGATTAGCGATAAATTGCGATTATTACATTTACTCCACATAATACAACTAAAGTAACATAAAATAGAGTATCGATTACAAAGTCAAAGAGTACAATCAATAATTAAGCAAGGATTGACAGATCGCATTTAGCAATCTTTTCTTCCTTTGACTTTGACTTCAAAACGCGGGTTGTTACACGGCGGATCGAATTCGGCAGAAATAGGATGGACCGTGGTCCAATAAGCGGCAGACCAAAGTCGGCAGCAATTAAAAAAAACAAAAGAGAGAGGCAACGGCTTGGCGACAATGAGCACCTTGAGAAATACGGCGGGTAAAAGGCGACTATGTCTCGAAAACAGATGTAGGTATTTTGGCTTGGATCTTGTACCAATAACGAAGCTTTATTTGAACTTAAGAATGAATATATAAACAAAACTGGAAAAAAACGAAGGTGGGACATGGCGACGACGGTGGCGACCCACCGCCCTGTCTAGGGTTTGTACCCGGTGGCGGCGGCTAGGGTTTGTATATTTGTGGTGGCGCGACGGAGAAGAAGGTAACCAAAACACTAAGGCTCTAATACCATGCTAAATGGTGAAATGCTGAATGATTTTATTGAATGATTAAGTTACAATATACAGACATCATAACAAAACCTAGTTACCCTAATCTAATAATACTATCTAATAATAACCAAACACAGTTTTTCAATTCTAAGTATAAATAAATATAACTGATTAAGTTTTCTATATTACACTAAACTCAAATTACTATCCTAAATTACAAATAAATAAATAAGTCAATTATTGGTTACATAGTAAAACCTATTAGGCTAGTGGGTATGGTGATGGTCCATCCTTAGAGGATGATCCGCCACGTAGGCGACGCGTCATAGTCCTCCCAAGTATGGATCATACTCCAAAACTAGAGGGCATGGGAGGATGGTCCTAAATGATCCTACCCCACTACTTTTATGTTTTTTTTTTTATTTTTTTAATCTTCTACCTTTTTTTTAACATTTAACAAATAAAGTAACAAAATATTTTCATTAATATTAAAAACATTACATAAACTTAAAAAAAATAAACTTAAAAAAAGATATAAACTAAAAAAAACATAAACTTAATAACTAGTAGCCTTAATAATTCATTTGATGCAATATTTTTTAATAATTAATATATATTCTGTATTTAATTAATTATTTAACCTAAGCCACACATTTTATCCTCTTTCAAATCCATCAAAATCCCCTTTCAACCACTTTCCGATCAAATTCACCCCATTCCCCAGCTCAGCTCATCTTGTCTCTCTCCCTCATCTCTCCATCTAACCTAAAAATCAGCATTCAAACCTCATTTCTACCTACAAATCAAGATAAAATTCAAAGGACAAGGCTCATCTTCTTCATCTTCCAGTAAATTCAAAAGACAGGGCTTATCTTCTTCTTCAATTCCATCTAATCAGGTTAATTGGTTTTTTTTTTATTCAAACGGTCATGTATACCTCGGTCCCCACACTCTTTTGTCCTTTATTGGCCCGTCCTCAACGTCTTACACTCGCCGTTCACGACGAAGACGGGAGGGGGCGACACGGTGTGCGCTCCGGCGCCGGACCAGAACGACCCGGGGACGTCCCCATACCGCATAGCCTTATTCTATTGAATAAGTACTCTAATTAATTATTGGTTACATTGTTAAACCTCTTATTCTATTGAATAAGTATTCTAATAATTATGTTTTCTCCGGTCCATACCATAATCACTTGAGAACAAGAGAGGATTATATAACAAGCTAAAGATATTTTATAAATAATAATTGAAATTGTAAGTCTGTAAGCCTGTTCTAGTAGCAGAAGTCACATGATGTAGATTATGGATGTAGGTACTTTAAAGAACAATGAAAAGCAAACATAATACCCACAGAACCACAGCTGACAGAGCAAACAACACACACATATCATAGGTACATACACATACACACATTAATTTCAAAATTAAGAATTAGGGAGCCGCTTCACAGTTTATACAATTTGTTATATGAATTATTATTATATATAACAATTTGCGTCTCTCTTAGTAACAGTCCCGATTTTTGTCACCTACATATGTCGGTCGTTATCTTTTTGTTGGCAAGGTTTTAACAATTCGCTGAAAATGAAATTTTGCTCCCATCCACCCACCGCCATCACCTAACCCAGATCCCATCGTTGGTGTAGAGAGGGAAGAGAGAGGCGGCAGTTGCGGTTATTAGGAACTTGTGCTCAGATATGACGGATTGGCGGTTAGATGGTGTGTCGATGTCGATCCTTTAGGAACATATCATAAAGCAGCTTCTTAAATATAATTTGAGCATGTATAAATTTGATATGCTTAATATTTATGGGTGTTGTTAAATATACCCAAAAGTCAACCTCAACCTCAGGAGAGAGAATGATTGGCAGGAGAGAGAAAATGGCTGGCATTAATTACCCAAATAATTAATTACCATTTGAATTTAAAAAAAATATCCACAACTTTAGTTTTATAAATCATAATATTAATTACTAATTGTAACAGTAACAATATTTAGGGGCTGTTTGGTAGCCTCTTAATGACCATTCAGATGGTACCTCTTAATGGTTTAAAACCTCTGAATGAATAAGAGGTAACATCAAGTCTGAATGGTTAAGAGGTAACCTCTGAATGGTAAATCATCACATGTCACATTCTTCTACCTTCTCATTGGTAAAATTCATAATGATTCCATTAAGATGTAGCCTCTTAATGACCATTCAAAGGCTACCAAACAGCCCCTTAATAAAAATGAGAGAGAAAAAAAAATCTATGAATCAAAGTAAAAAGGAAAAAAATCGATGGTTCAAATGTTAAATGTGATTCTATTTTTGGACTTGATGATCCTAATTCATAAAGAAAGTCTTTTTTAGTAAATGAAAATGTTTTTTAATAGTAATTAGTTTGAGAATAAGCAATATTTTTGAAGCCGGCTCAGATGAGAAACGATATATACAATCGGTTTTGTTGAGTATTCTTGAATCATCTTCATTTGAGACGCTTATTCGTTTAGTTATGGATGATTCAGTTGATCTTATGATTCTAATAGTAAACTTTTTGATAGAGCATTTTTATTTTCTTACTTACTAAATTTGTTACGGCGTTAGGGTTTTATTTGAGGTGTTTAGAATTATATACCCAACTTTATCGTCGTGAAAGTGGTTTTGTCGATCTAGGTGATTAATTGTGTTAGAATCCGGCGGGAAACGACCATTTTCTAAATAAATAATTAATATAGTACAAAAATTCCGTTGTTAAATTACAAATATAGTTCGTCCATTAGTAACATATAAAATTGTAATGATTAACTGTATAATATGTATTTCTTTTTTGTTATACAAGACAAGTAGTAAAAATAAAATATAAAAAAAGTAATAAAAAGTATAATAAAATAAAATAACATAAAAAACATAATTATTACTTTTGACTTTTATAATAAAATAATGTAATAAAGTAAATAATATAAAAACATAATTATTAGTTTTGACTTTTATAATAAAATAATGTAATAAAGTGCTTAATCATTACCAAGTTTGACTAATGGGTAGATTTATCCTATTATTGGGTGTATTTATCACACCCCATATTTATTTGTAAAATTATACTAGTTATCACTTTTGTCTATACACTATATGAACATGTATATGCTTATGTACACATTTTATACTTTTAAAAGAAAATTTCAAGAGACATAAGATAAAATCAAAAAGAAAGAGCGTGGTAATATTAACTCTCTAAATAAATTAAACTATTTTTGTGGTAATTAACTATACACTTTATTATATAAATTTTAACTATAATGCATGTATAATTTGATATGTTTAATATTTATCTTTTCATAAAATAAAAAAAACTATTGATAGTCTTTTGTCTCTATATACCATATGAACATGTATATGCTTATGTACGCATTTTATACCTTGAAAGAAATATTCAAAAAGCATAAGATAAAATCAAAGAAAGAGCATGGTGAGGTAATAAGCCATTTATTTTATTTTAAATTACCTTTTTATTAAGTCCCTATTTACAAGAGTTTATGTGTTTCTCGTGATTCTTACCGTACGTATAAAATGTATATTATGTGCATTATGAAATGAAAGCACGTACATGTATAAAATGTGTATATAAGGAGGATGAGACTATACATGATTATGATTGATTGTTAAGCCCTATCACTTGTTCCTTCCCTAGGAACACCTTTTACAATGCTTCCAATTCATGTTGTTCTAAAATTATAGTTCTATCATGTCAAAAGTAAAAAGTTTTTTTTACGACTTGATAGTATTATACTATTGTATGCTACAAGTCAACAAAACTTCTCATACAAGAACTATCCTAAAGTATGATATACCCTTTAAGTTAATTTATTGTTATTTTGTAACAACTAGCAATAACACTCGTGCGCGTAGCGACGCGGGTATACCGCAAATATTGAATGGATTAGTCCAAATGTTATGTTATGTGTAAATCATATGAAAACGTACGTTTCGACGTATCTGACTGAGCTCAGTTTGACCTATATACGCATTGCGATTGGATCAAAACGTAAAGTAAATCGAGTTTATACCGTACAATCATAAAGTATCATATATATATAAAACATTAGCGGGGTATTTATAGGCAGCCAAGAGTCTTACATATTCTTAAGCGGCCCGTGACATTTCCAAGAGAGGAAGTATGACATGGTCCTATCCTTTGTTCCATCGAAACATCGAGGGTGTGACACTAAATTATAATTTATCTATTTAATTTATATCTTTTGTTCATTTTGAATCTCACATTAAAGTCTCCATCCCCATTTTTATTTTGGAAACTAATTCAAGCAGCTAAAAAATGAAACATTAATGGCATACAATAACAAGTTAGTGATGATGTCAAACCAACATCAAAAAATATTAGGTCATACGGTATGAAGGACGGCCTAGTGCTGGCGCCGTCCCAGCACACCACACCCTAGGTGCATTCCCGTTCTCAGCGTCTTCCTGATGCCGTTCACGCCGGGCCTCATTCTCTCTCGCTCTCCTTCTTTATACACACACACATATATATACAACACACACATATATATATATATATATATATATGAGGCCGATCCCCTATACTTTAGGTCCATCCCTTTCAGCCTCATTCTCACACCTGCTTACGTAGACGCCTACATGGCAAAACATCATTTGAGGACTACCCTCCTCCACACCCAGTAGTTTTAGTGTTTGCCTTTGCCTTGAACGAAATGTATAGTTCTCCTTATACCTATTGTTTTTATATAAATCATACCAAATCATAAAAGATATGGTTTCCCTATGGACCAAAATTCATGTGCTGCATAAAAGTTAAAAGAGTTTTTATGATTATGATTAGATACTCTTGGGTCTGACCGACCTACCTACTACCCTTCAGACGGGCATGGAGAGGGTATTTATGTCCATTCCATTCTTGTGTGTGGTCAAATGACGGTCAATAAATAGTCATAGGTTACTAGCCATGTGAGGGGTATGGATGATTGAATGTCCTTGGTCATAAACAATTATGAATCAGGGATACGATAACAGTCAGTGTGGGCACACAATTGCTTCTGCGTAAATTGTACTCTTATTTCCGAGTAATACGCCGGGTCACTTGGGTGGGTGGGTGGGTTAAGTACGGGTCACAAAATATTCTTTATATATTTTAAGATGTACTGTTAACATTTAGT
Organism: Helianthus annuus; assembly: GCF_002127325.2. Lineage (NCBI taxonomy): Eukaryota > Viridiplantae > Streptophyta > Magnoliopsida > Asterales > Asteraceae > Helianthus > Helianthus annuus. Next base: position 74,877,334 of record NC_035433.2, read on the forward strand.
TAGACATTTACAAGAGTAAAACCATATGCAAATTATACAATATTCGTACAACTCATGTGAATAATGATTAAATTTAGAGTAAATTTCAAAGTTCGTCCTTTATGTATGTCTAATATATCAAAGTATGTCCTTTATCTTTAATATATTCAAGAAACATACTTAATGTTTGCAAATCCTTACATGTTACGTCCTTTAGTCCTAATCCAGTTACTTTTCATGGTTAAATCAGACAAAGTGTATCCTACATAAGGGTATTTTAGACATTTTACCCTAAATAAATAATTATGTTTAAAAAATATTTTACACACACAGAGAGACAACACTTAGCCACCACTCCTTTTACTCCCACCACCATTCCCACCCTACCCACTGTCCACCGCCATCCTTAGACACCACCATCGGAACCACAACCATCTCGCCTGCAATCTCTCGCAACCTCCGGCTATCCCACCTCTCTTTCCAAAATCAAAGGCTCAACTCTTAACCAATATTGTTTATAACCGGAAACAGAGCATTTTCCGCTTAAAACCTGCTCTGTTTTCTTCTTAATATTAACTCCATTTACTTTCTTCATCACAATTTCATGAATTTCAGATCCAAATCCATCTATATGTCTCGCCCATATGAATTTACAACAATTGAAAAAAGCAATAAAAGAATTGAAGCTATACGTATAGAAGCTGTATGAAAATGAAATAACCTTCTTGTTTAACCATCCGGCAAACGTTCGCAGCAAACTCACCTACATTTTCCGATCTGTCGAATCCACCGTCACCGGAAACACAATATCAAATGTATTATCCCGAAACGGCTGACTAAACCCTAGACCTTTAACCACCAACGGCTTAACAACCTTCTTGTAGATCCCGATGGCGTCCTCACTTGTTTGCGGCGGTTAGCCATGAAAACATCAGATCCCGAAACCCTAGACCTTTAACCCTAGACCGTCAACGATCGGATCCTGAAACACACTGGTGGTGGTGGTGATGGCCAGAGATTGCCGGAGTTGGTGGGAGACAGTGATGGCCAGAGATTGCCGGATGGTGGTGATGGTGGTTGTGGTGGGGGAGGTGGTGGGAGACGGTAGGAGTAAGTGGTGGTGGTGGGAGAGAAGTTAGAGAGAGATAGAAATGTCTGTATATGTAAATCTTTTTTATTATGTATTTGTTATTTTTTAGTTTTCATAATTATTTATTTAATATTTAGGGTAAAATGACCAAGATACCCTCATCTGGGGTCCAATTGATGAGACTTAACCATTAAAATAAACTGAGTTAGGGCTAAAGGACATAACGTGTAAGGGTTTGTAAACATTAAGTATGTTTCTTGAAGATATTAAAGATAAAGGACATACTTTGATATATTAGACATACATAAAGGACGAACTTTGAAATTTTTATAAATCTTTACGTAAGTGTTTAATATTTTTTTATTAAATCTTTAACATAGTATATGCTTTATCTTCTTTGAGAGTGACAAATTAAAAAATCCTTATAGTAGCAACATTTCAAAAAAAAAGGTAATGAAATAAAAAAAGTCAAGTTTTTCTAAAATTTACATTACCGTCGAAGTGTTAAGGGGCAACGGTACCGGTACCGAAATCCCTAAAAGTGGGTACCGATACCGGTACCAAATATTCCCGATACGGTACGGTTCGGTACCAGTATTTTTAGTGTAAAAACATGTAAATACCAGTACCGAATCGGTACCGGACTGGACCGGTACCAAAATGTCAAAAGTCGCCACCGAATCGGTACCGAAAATGTACCCGGTTCGGTAAATTCGGTATTGGTACCCGGTACCATTTGCTCATCCCTAATGGAGGTTACCCCTTGTTATAAGGTAGCACTACTAGAAATCATCATTTTTTACTACAAAAGTTTCCCAAAAATTTTCTACAACTAAATTTTTACTACAACTCTCCTACAGTTTTTACGACAAAAAAGAGAAACAAAAAAAAAACCTAAAACTTTTCCGCAATTTTCAGACAAAATCGCCACACAACATGAATTTGTAGGAAATTTGTAGCAAATTAAACCAGGTTCCTACGGTTTTCTCACTAAATGAAGTTAGTTATTTAATTTTAGTAAATTAAACAATTTTAATAAATAAAATACTTATTTTGTCGAAATTTTGTAGCGAATTGAGTTAGGTTGCTACTGTTTTCTGACAAAAAAAATTACTTTATTTTATATTTCTTAATTTTAATAAATACTATAATTTAAAAAATAAAATGTTATATTTGTCGAAAATTTGTAACAAACTGAGTTAGGTTGCTACAGTTTTCCGACAAAACAAAAATTACTTTATTTTTTATTTCTTAATTTTAATTAATACTATAATTTAAAAAATAAAATGTTAATTTTGTCAAAAATTTGTAGCATATTGAGTTAGGTTGCTACAGGTTTATGACAACAAAATTATTTTATTTTTAATTTTAATTAAGTGAATAATTTTAAAAAATAAAATGTTAAATTGGTAGGAAATTTGTAGCAAACTGACTCAATTTGTTACAAATTTCTGACAAAAAAAGTTGTTTTATTTCTTATTTCTTAATTTTACTTAAGTAAATAATTTTAAAAAATAAAATGTTAAATTTGTAGGAAATTTGTAGCAAATTGAGCCAATTTGCTACAATTTTTTCACAAAAAAAGTTATTATTATATACTAGTGCCTGTGCAAGAGGTGCCATCGCACAGGGCCCAAAACAATTAGGGGCCCAAAATCGTTTAAAAAATAATATAGATTTTATATATAAGTTTGCTGTTGGAAGAAATGTTTAAATTACTCCTTTTGCTCAATGGCTACAGGCGCCTACAACAATTAACTTGACGCGGACCTCCCGGGTTCGAATCCCCCTGTCATTTGTTTTTCTTTTTTTTAATTCATGTTTTGTTTTTGATATCCATTTTTAATTCATGTTTTATTATTGTTTTTCTTTTTTAATTCATGTTTTGTTTTTGTTTGTGTCTAAGGGGCTGATTTTTTCAGTTTGTTTTATTAATAGGGGGAAAAGTCCTATATAGTCACACCAATTGCAATTTTTCAAGCTTATTTTTTAATTTTTATTTTGATTTTTCACATCTAAATTTGGGCCTTCACAAATTTGCAAGTTCATTCGTTTTTTCTTCTTATTTAATCATTTACGTAACAAACTTTACATGTTTTCTTGCAGGTTTTTTATTTCTTATTTCTCATTTAACCATTTACAAGATAAACTTAGAAGAACTCAATATCTAGTTCTATTTTTTTATTTATATGAAAAGGTTCATGTTGCCAAACTAATTTGGGTATGTTTACATATATTCAGTTCTTGTTGCTACACTACTTTTGTTTTATTTATTTTATAACAATTATAGTCGTATTGTGGTTTTTGATATATGACTGATGAGTTTATATTATAGGGATGGGCCCGAATTTTTTTGTTTCGCACAAGGCCCAAAAGTATTTTATGATTCTCGGGGACGACCCTGAGTTTTACTAAAGTAAATAATGTTAAAAAATACAACACTATAGTACATATCTTTTACGACATCATACAATACAATACAATATACTATACCATGCCACGCCATGCCTATACCATATCATACCATACTACCCATCCATACCATACCATACTACCCATCCATACCATACCATACCATACCATACCATACCATATGATATAGTATACTACACTACACTACTTGTAAAATACGATCCTATACTACATTATACGATACGATCCTATAATATACTACACTATACTACATATACCATAGTATACTATACAATATCATGCCATACCATACAATACAATACAATAGCATACCATACCATACCATACCTACCCCACCCGAACCTGACCTTAACTCCTTGCAACCCGTTTCTACATCAGACCCACTAACACCTTGTCAAATGCACCCGTTTCTATATGTATGTATGTATGTATGTATATATGTACGTGTGTGTGTTTTGATATATGCATATCAGCGTATGTATGTGCGTATGTGTATATAACATAATTATTTGTTTTCCAAACTCGAGCACGAATTGGGCTTGGCTCATCTATTACTTTTTTTATAATTTATATTAGGGTAAATTACTTTTTGAGTCCATGTGTTTTAGGGGTTTTAACCACTTGAGTATAAAATCAAAATGTTTAACGTCCTGAGTCCCTATAGCCACTTTTCTTAACAATTTGAGTCCAAATGTCTAACACCATCCACCAAGTCTGTTAACTACAAGGGTAATTCAGTTATTTACACACAAAGTACAAGTCTTATATGCACATGAGTACAAGGAACAAGTCTTTAATGCATAAAGTTTTAATTTAATATATAAAATATATAAAGTCTTTAATACATCCACCTGTCCACCACCACTGTTAAAACCAACCTGCAACCACCACTCGCCGCCCCTTTCTTCAAACCGCCACCGCCTGCAACCATATATGCCCAATCTGCCGCCAACAACCAACCTGCAATCATTTATGCCCAAGATTGAACGGGTTTAATTCTTTAAATAGACTATTTTGGTCTTAAAATACTTTGATCTTAAACTAGACAAGAGCATTCCGTAAACCTAAAACACCAGTTCCCTGAATCGATGTAATCAGTGTCCGTGGTGGGAGAGATTTCAAGTTTCGCTTGTATACAACACCCTATAACAACATTGTTATTTGGCCAAACACCTTTGAAATCCCTAAAACAGAGGATTCAAGTAGATCTGAGACACAACGACACTTGTTTCAACACAACAATTAACAAAATCAGAAACCCCCTTGTTCACGAGCATATATGAGAGAGGGAGAGAGAGACATGTAGAGTCGCACCAAATCTTTAGTCGGCGACAAAGATGGGGTGGTGGTGGAGATGAAGGGAGGGTTTGAGGTGGCGGAGGTGGTGGGGTTTGGGGTGGAGTTTACAGACGTTGATGGATGAAACGGTGGTTGATATCGCTTAAGAGAGTTTGTGGTGGTGGTTGGTTGTTTGAAGTGGAGATAAGAGTAAAGGAGATAAGGTTATTTACTTTTTAATTATAAGGGTACTTTGATCATTTAACAATACTTAACCAAAAAGTTCTAACAGTGTTAGAAATTTGGGCTCAAATGGTTAAGAAAATTGGTTATAGGGACTTAGGGGATAAAACATTTTGATAAATCTGTTTATAACATAACATATCTATATATACCTAACTAAAAATAAAATTATTCACTTAATTAAAATTAAAATAAATAGGTAATTTATATATAAATAATTATTATCATATAAACATATAGTTAATATATTAAATAAAAACTATATAAAATATGTTGTATAAATGAAAGAGGGAACTCCAAAATGAAAAGGTTAAATATTTATTTTGTCCCGCTTAACTTTTGGCGCTGCTATTTCCCTCCCAATTCTCCCACCAAAGTTCTAGCCCTAATTCCCAATTCCCCCCACCAAAGTTCCAGACCTAATCGTCCCAACCAAAACTCAGAGGGCCACTACTGGTGGTTTCAGGGGAAGCTCCAAAATTGGTAAGTAATTATGTCTTTAAATTGTGCTATTACTCTTAACCCTCTCTAAGATTTGATTTCACCAGTCTAAATCGCTCGGAGTTGGTGGTTTCCTGCCATCGTGAGGCTCAAAGTGGTGGTTTCCAGTGGCGCTCGTTTACTACAGGTACGAAACTTCTTTTAATTTCAATGTAAAAACCAATTTAGTTTATATGGATTATTGTATTTCTGTATCTTTGTTTTTTAACTTTCAATCCACTGTTGTTGATAATTAGAAATTTTATCTTTCATATAGAAATTTTATATGGATTATTGTATTTCTATATCTTTGTCACTCAACGACTAACTAGCAATCAACTGTAAGCTGCAATTCCTCATCACTATCACCCTTGGATTCAGCATCACCAGCATCCAGTTCCACATTATAAATATGTAGTTAATTTTATACTTTTTATATATAATTTTAAAAGTTTAGGATGAAGTCGGAGCTGCCTGGTTGTGTGTGGTGGTGCTTTGGATGAAGTCGGAGCTGCCTGGTCGTGTGCGGAGGTAGTACAGTGAGCTCGATTAGTGGATTTTAGGAACTGTTGGTCAAAACATATGTGTCGGCTGAAATCGTGAAGATAAAATAGGTTATAATTTAAATTTGGGCTGTAAAACAATGGGCCAGTTTAAAATTTTGGGTTTAATGGGTCAAAATTTGGGTTTAATGGGCTGTAAAACAATGGGCCGATTAGTGCGATTTTCACCGACTTTGACCGATTTTGACTTTAACCGATTTTTTTGACCGACTAGCTTAAGAGATGACACGGTTCTGGTAGGTTTACGAGACTGTTGATCCACTGAATAAGCAGAGTTGGGAGGTCTGGTTGCTTCAGTACCAACTCCCAGGTCTGGTTCTTCTTTAATGCCAAGATTTTGTCTTTCATCGTTGCTACCCAATCTGTCTTCTTACTTGCTTGTTCATACGAGTCTGGTTTAATTTCGGGTTGTGTACTGATGGATTTAGTCCAAATAATACAAGCGGGACACCGTATTCATGTTGGCAAGTGTTTCTCACGGTTTACAATCTTCCACCTTGGTTGGCTTTGAAAGAGAAATGCATCCAACTTCCCTTGGTGATTCCAGGTCCAAATAATCCTGTACAAAATATTGACGTTTTTCTACAACCTTTGGCAGACAAGCTGAAATTGTTGTTCACACATGGCATTGAGACTTATGATGTCTATCGATGTGACAATTTCCAAATGAAGGCCGTTTGCTATGGACAATTAGTGACTTTCCTGCTTATGGAATGTTGTCTGGATGGAGCACACATGGTAAGTTAGCTTGCCCATATTGCTCGAATAAATCGGGATCCTTCCAACTTCAGTTTGGTGGGAAAGCATGTTGGTTTGACTACCATAGACAACATCTTCCCACAGATCATGCTTTCCTTAAAGATAAGGTTAACTTTCGGAAAAACAAAACGGTTTCAGGCGGGAGAGATATTCCAGAGCCAACTGGAGAGGAAATATGCCAGGATATAAAAGATATTCCCATTGTTTATGATGTTAAACCTCGTGGTACTGAAAGGTCTAGAAAACCACCTGGTTTTGTGATTACACATAATTGGGTAAAAAGAAGCATCTTTTGGGAACTTCCGTATTGGAGTAAGTTGTTAATCCGACACAACCTTGACGTGATGCACGTCGAGAAAAATGTATTTGATAATCTGTTTAACATAATTATGAGCACAAGCTATTCCAAAGACAATATGAAAGCAAGGCAAGACATGGAGCATATTTGTAATCGTCCTCTTTTAAACCCCATCTATGATAAAAATGGAAATATGACTAAAGATAGGGGAGAATACACTCTGAAAAAAGATGACGTTAAAAAAGTATGTTCTTTGTTGAAAAAGCTAAAGTTTCCAGACGGGTATGCATCAAACATAGGGAGTTGTGTAAACATGAAACTCAACTCTTTTCATAGCTTTAAGAGTCACGACTGTCACGTGTTTAGACAACGCTTGCTTCCGCTTGCTATTAGAGGTTTTGTCTCAAAAGAGACATACGAGGCTGTAACAGTGCTATGCATGTTCTTCCGTGTCTTATGCTCAAGAGCATTGCATGTAGAGGATTTGGTTAACATGAAGCACAATATTATTCAAACAATATGCAAGTTGGAAAAAATACTGCCTCCTAGTTTCTTTGATTCCATGGAGCACTTGGTCATACATCTAGCTAATGAAGCTCTTCTTGGCGGTCCGGTGCAATACAGATGGATGTATCAATACGATAGGTAATAATACTGTTTTATTTTTATGAAAAAAAAATGTTTTTCAGATTTTCGTTAATCATTCTTAACACATTCTCAATGATTTATAAATGTAGGAAGCTTTGTTTAATGAAAAGAAGAATTAGAAACAAATCAAAGGTTGAGGGTTCAATCATGAGGGAACACCTAGTGAATGAAATTGCCACATATTGTTCTCTATACTTTGACTCGTCGATTGAGACTCGCCATAATAGAGAGCCGCGGAATTTCGCACCACAACATTCTAGTTCTTCGAGTGGAGGCTCTCAGTTGAGCGTGTTTGCTGTTCCGTCCAGACGATTATATGAAAAGGGCGGAAAAAATAGACGCACGAGTAAAGAAGAACTAAAAAAGGCGCACACCTATGTTATTTTAAATTGTGCAGAAGTTTACCCTTACAACGAAAAGTTTGATGAGGTGGCGCCACAATTGTATCCAAACGAGTCAGAATTTCTTCTCAGAGATCACCAAAATTTCGTAAAACGTGCCATGGGAAATTCAGTGTTTTACAGACCTCTTGGACCTAATACAAGCTTTAAGCAACTCACAAACACATTATGCCCGATTATCCATGACGAGACTTCATCCTTAACATGCTACTTTCATCTATCTAATGCCCATATCATTCGTATACTTGCGTTCATTTAGTGTCAATTGTTCGCCCCATGCTCCTATTTCCTTCCTTTCATACGAACCTCGTTCACAATCAAGCTCGTTTAAGCATTCAAATCCTAACTTATCTTATTACCCTTAGAACTTTCTAATTTTTAGCCATTTCAAATCGTTTTACCTATACCTGTTCACCCCTGCTTATGCCTCAAACCCATTTCGGCTCGACAAATCATTTTACAAACTTATCTTTATCTTCCCAAAATCTCGTACTTTTCAAAACGTTTCAAAATCTCAAGTCTCGAACTGTTACCAAAACTCTTTAAATCTACCTCTTAAATAAATTTCGGGACGAAATTTCCTAAAGGAGGGGAGACTGTAACGCCCTGCTTTTTCATACTTTCCATAATTAGAAAGCTCACCTTGTAATGCTATTTTTGGAAATCTTGTATTATTGTAGTCTTCTTTTCGTTGTAAAATCCGAGACTTGGATCATAAATAAAATTCGTATTTCTTTAAATTCACCATCTACATATTCATACATGTTCATACGTTCGAATTCATTGTACATCGAATCCTTATTTGTAATTCATACTTATACGATACTTATTCACGATGCATGTCCATACTTGTCCTTAAATTGTTGATACCTAAAAACCCCTAATAATATGCTTATTTATACAATGATTAATCATCTAATATGTGACATATACTTGTCACTTACAAACATGTTACATACTTGTACATTACACTTTTTACCTAGTTAAATCATGTTTTATTTCATATTTCACCTTGTTACAAGTTAGGGGAAACATTGTTGCATATTATTACACAACTTAATTAACAAAATTACTCATTATAATGTTTTAAAAAAATAAAAAAATAAAGAAATATGGCAGCCCCAATTCAGCAAATTCAGCCCCATATAGTTGGGTTTTGTGGGCTAGTTTCAAGGTGTAACCCCTTCTAAACACTTACAAAGCCCAACCCATTGAAACCCTAATCCTTCCCCCTATAAATACCACTTATAACCAGCCTCCCTACCACTTTTGCAACACTAAAAACTCTCAAAAGTTCCTCCAAACCGTAGCTGAAAGCAAGGGTTCGAGCAGATTGACACCCCTTCACGAAAATGAGCATAACTCACTCAATTCTTATCCGATTCACTCGATTCTTTTTCCTACTACTTTGTATTGACCTTATCTATGTTTCCATGGGTTTTTCACAGTAAATAAGTCCCTGGAACTCCAGCAAAAAGGCTCCAAAGTCCACTGATTGTTTTTGTTTTCATGAAATCCTTGTTATTTCTTACCAAACTTGAGTCTATCTCATCTCAAACCTATGTCCTAATGCTTACAACACTTTAGTGGTTGGTTAGGCTTAAAAACAAGGTTGAGACACTTAAAAATCAGAGGATTAAACCTCATAAACTTGGTGTTTTGTTTAGGGTTTTTAACCCACAAGTCATGTCAAACTTTGTCTTTGATACATGAGTGATTATGGAACAACTTGGGTTGTCCAAACATACAATCCTCACATGATTTGATGATTTCTCTTAGTTAGTGTGTATATTTCTTATTCTTTATTGTATGTTCATGACCCTCCTTGGTTGTTTTTTTTACATCAAGTGTAGTGGTGAACACATAGAGGCGCCTAAATGGAAGAGTTGATCTTCCTACCTCCTACATGATTTCTATGACATTTAGAGGTACCAAAATGAAGATTTTAATCTTCTACCTCTTGCTTGAACTATTGGACATATATTATATAACCTAAATATATTATTCGAATAAGCGAATCTTTGATGATGAACTAGTGTTCATATGTCGGGGTACTAGATTACATCATCCTAGACTATGATAACTTGTCACGATTCTAATGAAACCTTGTTCATCTAAACTCCTTCGAGTTTCCTAGTGTCAAGAACAAGCATCATATGTACTAAATGATTATTTTCCATGTTATTCTCATATCTTATTTTTATGTTGTTTTAAACACCGAATCTCGACTCTAAACATACTTGAACTTTAACCCTTATACATTCGGACTCTAAATCTCTACTCGTCAATAATTGGATAATCGGAAAGCATATGCAAGCCTTGTGAGTACACTTGTATTCCCCTTTTTACTTTTATCACTTTTGGGGTGTAACATGTTTATCTATCAACAAACTTACACATGAACATTTTGCTTAAACACATGAACATTCCTATAACATGCTTGTATACGTGATGGCTTGATGCTTTAAACTTGGATTAATCTTATGTGTTGAATTTATCATTAACTTCGTACGAGCCAAACCGTGACATATGTAGCGCTATAGGATTAACGACCCGCCTCTTTATCTTCGGTTATGTCATGAGCATCTTGCGTTTCCTTGGTTTGATATGTTAGACACATACCATATTTAAATGTTCATCTTGAATCACATGCTTGCTATGAGGAATTGTTCAAACTTATCTCTTTGCTATGTACGTATCAAACTTGTATACTCGCCTTTGCTTTTGCATTGAACTTTATTTTAACATGTTACAGGTGGATGTTGACGATGCATGGAATCTAGTAGGATGCTTAGATACACACTTAGAAAGAATTGTATTTGTATTGTATCAATTTATTATTCATGTTGTTGCACTTTGTTTCAAAACCTTGTACTTGATTCATTAGAAATGAAATGAAACGATTATTTAAATACTTGTCACAATTATTAGCGTTATGATGTCTCGAGCAATCTTCACACTTCGTCTCATCCCGATGTTTCCGCCATTGGTTGGGGTGTGACAGTTGATATCAGACACAAGTGCCAATCTCAAAATGATGACAAGTTTATCTTGGCATCACAAGCGGAACAAGTGTTTTACACACCTTACCCTGCCATCACACGTGAAACAAAAGATCTACGGGCGGTTGTCAAGATAAAAGCGCGACACATTTATGAAGTCACCGCACCTGAAACCGAAGTCACAAAAAATGGGAACATGGAAGCACATGATTTCTTTCAGACTGATGAACGGTTTGAGTTATCGAATGATGCAACTTTGAGTGATCCCTTAGATCATGATACATTCTTTGATGATGATGACGACAACGACCAGGATGGTGATGATGATGAAATGGTTTTTTCTGATAATTCTTTAGGTGATGATGAAATGGTTTTTCCTGATCACTCTTCAGATGAAGAAGAAGATGAACATGATTTTTAGGAATAGAAGTTGATTGTTGTTGTATACTTATTATTATTTGAGATTTATCATTTGGTATGTACATTGTAAATTATTTCCTATCGTAGGGTTTCTCGATCTTATATTATCTAGCTGGTTTGTGAATCTTATATTATGTATCTGATGACTCTTATTTCATTAAAATACAGGCTGCATACATTATGAATTGTGGTAAAGATAATGTTGCTCATTGTGGTGGTAGTGGTGGTGGTCGCGGTCGTGGTGGTGGTGATGGTGGTGGTCGTGGTCTTCGTGGTGGAAAAATAAAGAAAGTTGTAAGCAGACGCATTGATAGTGACATTGTTGTTGATCTCAATCTTCGTAGAGGTGAAAGTGATGTCGCTAATGTTGCTTATGGAAAAGGAAGATCTAAAAAGTCTGATCCAAAAAATGCCAATAAAAAGACACATGTTGATAAAAGTAGTGTATGGACCCATGGGCCGTATGTGGTGATACGATCTCCAGAAGGTAAAACAATGGCATATCGTAGATTCGGAGCTGGTGGTTGTAGCCAAGTGGATGAGGGTGATCAGATGGCTGATGTAGCTGGGATGTCAGATAACATTGCGCTGTCCCATGATGTGTCACGAGATATTGTTAATGATGATAACGATTTCGATGAGGATTTCAGTGATGGTGACAATGGAGATGGTAGTGACGATGGTGGAGATAGTGATGGTGGCATTGGCGACAAAGGTGTCGACAGAGGTGTCGACGGAGGTGGCGACGACGGTGGCGACAACGGTGGCAAAGACGGTGGTGGTGACGACGGTGGTGATGGCGACGGTGGTGATGGTGACGGTAGTGAGAAGGAATTTATAAAAAGCAACGGAAAGAAGTATGTCTCCAATTTTAAAGTTTTATTTTATATTTAAAAAAATGTATTTCATGTTATAAATACAGTTATATGGTTATTTCAAAATTGTAGCTTTACAAAGAATAAGGTAAATAGATGTGAAAGGATATATTTGAGCAATGTTATGATGGGGATTGGGTCACATTCAAAAAGGTCCCACATAATGTTAGGATGCGGTTGTTCAACCGCTTTCGGGTAGCTTATCAATTAGTTATTTGTATATGTTTTTGATTATTTCTTTTAATCATGGCATTTTGACTTTTGTTTTTAATTTTACAGACCAAATATAGATGGAATCGGGGAGATGACCAGCTAATATATGATACATTTATCAACATGCTCAAAAGAAGATTTAGAGACATAATGAGAAATCTAAGACAAAAATCTAAAAAAAGGCTACTGATAAGGGGCATAAAATACCTGCTGGTAAATACAATTTTACTGTCCAACGTAGATTTCCACCAGATGGGATACCTCTTGAGAAGTGGGAACGGATGTGTAGTGTAAGGATTTTAATAAATTACTTTATATTTTTTTAAATTTCTATTTCTCTGTATATATTCTGTGTATATATTTTTTCCCTTACAGTTCTGGAACACTGAAGAATGGCAAAAAAAAGTCTGAGGCCGGGAAAAGCAACCGCAAAAATGACTTATGCATTCATACCGGAGGGTCAATAGGATTTGATGAGCACCGCGCCAACATGGTAAACTAATCATAATTATAAATTTTAGTAACTATTTCTACATTTAGTACATATCATTTACATTACTCCGTTTGATGTAGGAAAAGAAAGAGGGTAAAAAAGTTGGATACATGAAAGTATTCTTCCAGACCCACGCTACAAAGAAGTGCAAAAAGAGGGTACAAGATGGGGAGATCGATGAAAATGACTTTGAAAATTTAAAGTTAGTTACTAAGCGTGCAAAGAATTCATATGTTAGTTATCATTCATTATTTGTTTATAGTTATTGATTCAAGTCTTAGTGTTGAAAGTTTTCATTTCGTAAATTTTAGGTCGCGTACGCGCAACAACTTAACAAAAATGTACCTTAAAGAAACAGAATGTGATGATTTGGCTATTTGGGAGAGTTTGAATCCGAAGCGTAAGGGTGGTAACTTGTTCGGGGTAGGAACTTCTGATCCTCATTTTGTGGTGACCGGCACACCATCTTCCACAACTTATGCGTCATATGATGATGCCAGGCAGTCACAAGAGGTATCATCATTATTGTTGTTCTTTTAGATTGACCCGTTAGCCTTCACATATAGAACTATATTTAAAGTTTTAGATTTATGATAGTTGTTGGCTTGTTGCTTTCATATGGTAGTACAATGCTAAAAGAGTACAATGTGTTAGAAGCTTGTTGCTTTCACTGGGTTATGGCATGGGTTAACGCCGACATATTTAGGAATTTTTGCATTGGAAGAAATCCCCTAGTTTGTTTTAAATATAGTTCATAAACAAGCATGCACCTATGGATTCTTTTGATAGGCACCCAAACTCTTTTCCCAATCTCAATTGAATATTGATATTTGTAGATTTGTATATTTGACAGACTGATGGACTTTTATTATTTATTTGTATTCTTAATATAAATTTGTTTATCGAGTGTTATGGTGGAACAAAATAGATCTGAGTTTCATGTTTTTGCTGAAAAATCTACATTTTTTGGCCTTTTTTTGCTGAATGAACATGCAGTTTTTAGGTCTTTTTTTGCCGAAAGAACTTGACTTTTTTGACATTTTTTGACGATAAAAACCTGCATTTTTTTGGTTTTTTTGTTCTGAAAAAACCTGCAGATTTTTGGGCTTTTTTTGCTGAACGCCCCTTCAATTTTTTATGATAAAAACCTGCATTTTTGGGGCATTTTTTGCTGAAAAACCCTGCAGTTTTTAGGCCTTTTTTTTGCGGAAATAACCTAAACTTTTTTTACTTTTTTTGATGATAAAACCCTGCTGTTTTTGGCATTTTTTTTCGCTGAATTAAACCTTCAGTTTTTTGCCGATTTTTTGCTCAAAAAACCTTATAAGCAACGTACATTTCGTTAACTGACAACGTACATGTCGTTAACCGATTTTTTGCCGATGCTGTTTTTACTGAATAGTTTACCTGTTTTATGGTTATTTACAATAATGCCCTTGCACATGATAATGCCGCTAAATATGTGTTTAATGTTACAATTGGTTTTTTTTGTTAATATGTATTAATAATGTCCACTTTGATGAATTCTAGCTTTAAAAAGTTCAAGCAGAGTTGCAAAAAGAAAGAGAGGCCCGAAAACATATGGAAGCTCGTTTTGCACAACGGGAACAAGAGCGGGCCGAGCGTGAACGGGAGCGAGCCGCAAATGCAGTATGGGAAAAAAAGATGAAAGAAATGATGAATAGTTCAAGAGAAAAAGTAAAGATCGTGTTCATTTTGTAATATGAAAACACGCTTTTCATATTACAAAAGCTCATTTTCATATTAACATTCGGTTTGTATTACATTTTGAAATGTTAAAATCGTATTAGTTTTGTAATATGAAAACGCGCTTTTCATTAGAAATTTTTGGTTATTATTACAAAAGCGCGTTTTCATATTAACTTTCGTTTTGTATTACATTTTGAAACGTTAAGATCGTATTAATTTTGTAATATGAAACACACTTTTATTAGGATTTTTGGTATTCGTATTTAAATATCATGTACAGGTTTTTTCTATTTTCTAAAAATTTCCTGCAATTATTTGCAAAAAAAAAAAATCTGATTTTATTAAAAAAATTGTTGCAAATTTGTCGGAATCTGGTAACTTATCTCATTAAAAAAATTGTCGCAAATTTGTCGGAATCTCGTAACTTTATTTCTGTAGGAAATTTGTAGGTACCGTGTCACAAAAAAATCTAAAATTTGTAGGAAATTTGTCTAAAACAGTTTTTAGAGTTTGTAGAAAATTTGTCGAAAACAGTTTTTAGAGTTTATAAGCAATTTGTCGAAAACGGTTTTTTAATTAATTGTTTTCTTAAATTATTATTATTAAAAATGACTAAAAAAATATATTAGTAAAGTATGCTAAAAGTGGGATTTGTGACAAATTTGTCGAAAAATGGTAGAAAAGGCTTTAAAAAAAATTGTCAGAATTTTGTGGAAAATCTTGCGATGGTTGTTATTTGTCGGAAAGTTGTAGCAAATTTTGTGGTAGTTTTGTCGCAATCATACTTTCCGACAAGGATTTTTCACACGGACCTGTTTTGTCGCAAATTTGTAGCTAAGACCAATTTTCCACAGATTTGCTACAAATATGCTTGTCATAAATCTGGCTGTTTTCTAATAGTGTAGGTTCGCCACTGTCTTTAGGTTTGGGTATATATTAGGTTGCTCAAACTCTGTTTGTGGATTCGTTTACTTAGATTAACATACGTTGTGGGCTAATGCTCCTGTCCAATGGGCATTTAGTGACCCTTAACACTGCCACGGGCAAAGTGAGGTGGGCGTCACCGCCTAACAAGTGTCGAAGAGAAAGAAATGGGGCCGTGTGACTTTTAACCAATCATCATTTTTCTTTTTTGCTTTTTCTCTTTATTTACTTTCTTAATTAAACCATAACAAGTTTGTGAAATGGTGAGTTAGTTAAAACTTTATTCTCTATCTGTGACAGTGACGCGGTACACTTTTTAGTTAAACCACAACATATGGTCTTAGTTTATTTGTGATCGATATATAAGAGCAATTACAATAGTCGACTACGTCTTTAGAAGAGAGAATAACGAGAAGGAGAGAGGGCCTGGTAGGCGTTCTTCTGTAAAAACTTTCAAGAACGAGTTTTGTGAGTGAAAAAAGGAGATGGGAGCGGGGTTGCGTTTTTAGAGTAGGTTTTTACCGTGAAAAAGGTAAAACCCGAACAAACATTTACTTGGAGCCGGATTGGATGGTCTAATGTTTTTTATACGAATGGGTCAATATTCTTGTATTTGTAAAATCATTTCTAACCTATTGTCTTGCCATAATTTGAAAGAGAAATAATAACATGAAACCATGTTTGATTTTAAGGATGTCTTTTGCGTATACTTCTTGCTTCTGCAATGGGTTCGTTTACGTCCGATTTTCTGACTAAAACCTCATGAAGCAAAAAAAACCACCCCTTACGGCTACAGACCGTTCCACCATCTCTCTCACCCTTTCACAAATAGAGACGAGCATATGGTACTGTTGTCGAATTTCTCATAACGAATTATTTTCATACCGATTCGGTACTCACTTTTTGTCGTTTTCGATACGGTACTTTCGGTACGGTATCGTTAAAATACCGATTTTTACCTTCAAATATCAGTACCGTACCGTATCAGATACTTTAGGTATCAGTACCCATTTTTTACGATTTTCAATACCGCTACTTTTGATACCATGCATATCCCTATTCACAAATATTCTTTTTTGACAGCACATAGCCAAGAACTTTTGCCTTGGAATTCTTGGCCTCTCTTCTCCATGCAGCCTCCACGTCGACATCTATGTATCAAAGAACTACACATTGTAAATATTGTAAATGTAAATGCTTTATACAAATTTATGTATTTATTTTACAACGATCGCTATTATCTTTTAGTCTATTTGCCATGCCAACTCTAAAGGTACATTGGAGGCAAATTATGTCGGCATGTAACATTCATATGTAACATGACATGTTTATACTTTATAGAAATAATGTAATTACAAATGATGATATCAAAGAAAGTCTACGGTATGGAAAATTAGAAAGTGAAATTTCGCCATAATAGTCAATTTATAAGTATGAATTGACATCTTTATATTATACATGGTAAAATATCACATCGAAAAAGAAAAATTAACGACTCTAGATATCTTTAAATTTAGTTTACCCTTCAACGTCTGATTTTCTATCTCTATTCCTCTCTTTATACTGCGTCTTGTTTTTTACTATTTCTTTCTCTTTCGTCCATGTTTGATGCTTGAGGAACAAACAAATATATTTGAGGCAAAATCTTTAAAAAAATTTGGAGTTGTGGGTAGTAAATCTCTTTCATGATAACAAAATCTTATGGAGATAGAGATTTGATCGACAAGAAAAACCTAAACCATAACCCCTAAAAACCTAAACCCCCCTCCCTCTGAAAACCTAAAAAAAAAAACTAACCCCACCTCCGAAAAACTAAACCATTAAATGATAAACAAAATTTACACTTAAATCATGACTTTTTAGAAAAAAAAATATAAATAAAAAGTAGCGATTTTTAAGGAAATTATTATTTTTTTGTGTGTTTTTAAACTTTTTTAACAGTCTCATGGTGGAGTGGGGCTATAGTTTATTTATTTATTTATTATTATTTTTTTCTGAGAGGAGGGGGGGGGGGTTAGGTTTTTGGATTGTGGTGAGTAGGGGGTGTGTGCTTAGGGTAGAGGGTATAGTCAAACACCAAAAGGGTATTTCGCACGAAATGAGCCCTTGCCTATTTCGTACGAAATCACCACCTCTATATATACCTGAGCTGTTGGTTCATTTGTAATTTTTCGATTTCAGAGCCGGTGTTTGAGTAAAATACTATCCAATAATATTATGTAATGTCAACTCCTCATTCCACTCCTTATTTTGCACTCAATCAAGGGGTATAGTCGATCATCCTAGGGTGTTTGAGTTATATATTTTTTATTTTCTAAAAATTATAAACTATGCATAAATAAATAAATAAAACATATTTAAACTAAATAAAAAAACACATTACATTTAAAACTAAAAAAAAAGACGTTACATTTAAAACTAAAAAAAAAGACATTACATTTAAAACTAAAAAATTAAACCACAAAATAAACCTAATATTTTAAACTAATATTTAGAAATTGCATGGTCAATTATATTTTTTTTTTGCGATATCTCGTTTCCTTGCGAGAATAAATGGCAACATCTCGGGTGGAACATGGTCGTGTGGCTCAGTAAATGTCTTCAAATCCCGATCATACATAAGTTGTTTCACCACCTCGCGTTGTTCCGCCACTAACGCTATGGTGTCTTCCTCGCGTTTCTTTCGTATATTCGTCAACTCTATCGCCCGTGCTTTTTCTTCTTCTTTCATAAGAGTGTATTGCGCGAGCTTCTCGGTGAGGGCCTCTTGGCTATCGTTTGATGATGATGCGGGCCTCTCGTCTTTCCTTTTTGTCTTGTTGGTGACGGGTCTACGTTTATGTCTGGTATATCGATCGGTGACTCAGTTCCCGGTGTACCCGAATCGGGTGACTTTCTTTTTTGTCCCGAACTTCCACTATCTTCACCCAACAATGGTACCGTTGCCCATTTGTCATGTTTACGAACGACCTCCCATGCCTCAATATGTTGAAAACCACTCGGATATTTTTTTTTTTGAAATCACTTAAAGCCCTATTCATGACGTCGAGGTCGCTAACCCCACTACCACGAATACGATCCTACATAGATAACAAATATAAAGTAAAAAAAATAAACATAAACAATGTTATGGAAAATATTTTTTAAATGTTATGGAAAATATTTTTTAAATTAAACATTAAACAAAAAATATTACCGCTTGTTGCCAAAGACCGTTGAAGTGGTTTATCTTAGTCAACATAGAGATCCATTTTGAACATACTTGATGAACTGTTCGAGTACTTCCGCCGACCGTTTCGTTGTAATGGGCGAGAACTTTTTTCCAAAAACTGTCCCCCTTTTGTGAATTTCCTTGTTTCTTGTTTAAAGAACAATGAACCCATGCCTTGGCTAAGGCCTCTTCATGCGTTTTCGCCCAAGTTTGACGCTCCGCCTTGACTCCCTTTTATTTCGGGTCACTTGCTTCACCAATATTATCGTCTTCATCCTCATATTCTTCTTCGTCCTCGCCACTATCTACATCCAAATGTTGTGTTTCGGGGACAACCTCTAAATCATCGTAGATAGGATGTGGGCGCTCGACATTCTCTCTTGGTGATTGAATTGGCGGTGTCCTAAATCCAAATGGATCGAACTCGTTTGTGAAGCTTGGGTGTGAAAATATTTGTGGTGGAAAAGTAGGTTGGGTGAAAAAAGATGGTTGGGAAGTTTGGGGGTAATAAAATTGAGGTTGAGTGGTTGGTGAATATCCGTAGGAGGTTTGAACCGGTGCACTTGGAACTCTAAAATCACCTTGTCTCATTTGCGAAACCTTTTTTTCTTGAATCCGATCCTCGGCTAGCGGAACCTTTTTTCTTGGGTTCACCTTTTTTTTGTTCATGCATGGTGTTTGTGGGTCTAGAAAGAGAGATTTTTGAAAGAATTGTGTGTTAAAAAGGATTGAAAATTTGAGTTTATATAAAAAAATCACCTAACGGTTATAAAATAACGTTCAAAAAAATTAAATCGTCAAAAAAATAAAATAAATGCAAACGGTCAAAAACGGCATCAATCACAATCATTCCATTTCGGTGAAATTTCACCGATTTCGACACCCTCTCTTTTGGTCACCGAGCACCATCAAACACACGGTATAGTCACCGATCGGTGACATACCTTCCCCGCTCAAGTCCCCGAGCTCTATACCCTCCACCCTTAGGTTTTTGAATGATGGTGTTGTGGGTTTATATTGGTTCTCGCGATAAGGGTGGTTCTCACATGAAATTCATATTGATATAGTGTGCTATATACGTTTTTTTTTTTTTTTTTTTTTTTTTTTTTTTTTTTTTGCGGAATGGCAAAACAAAAAAAAATATTTTCATTTTTATCTATATTTAGTTGTTAATTATAAAATATTTATGGATTAGCTATCCTAAGTTTTTTTTTTTTAAAAAAAATCTTATCAAAGTACACATCAATTTAATTAGTAATCAAATAGTTTTTCTTTGAATTTCGTATGGAAAATCTTTTAAACAAAGACCGTAATAATGGTGACCTAAAAATGACAAATCAAAAATCAACATCTTGGTAGTTATAGTGTATCTTGACTAAATAAAGCAGGGAATATGATCATGTTTTTCGATACATTTTCTCCTAGAAAAATATACGATAAAATTATTTGTATCACAAGTTTCAATCGCAATACAATCACTTTAGCATATTCAAAGGTTTAGCGTGTTCAAAGGTTGGTGATGTCGAAAACTATAAAACAACGAACAACCCGTAAAATCATGGATGGGCCGATTACCTTGGGTGGGGGGGTCAACCGACCCCGTTGTCTTTTAATTTGTTTTCAGTGTATAATACTGTTTTTTGATCGACACTAGAGATCTTTGAACCCCAAATCGTGTAGTTTTTGAATATTGAAACTTGATATGTTGAAGTTTGAAAGTTGGATGTTTTGATGTTTCATGAGTTGATGCTTATTTGGTTATTAAGTTATTTGTTTGAGTCTTTACTCTTAATTTAAACTTGAATTGTTGAATCTTGAATTCAATATTTTAAATAACATGGAAAGATTTTTATAAAGAAAGTTATCAAAATGTTGAATCTTCATTTGAAAATCTGTTTTTATATATATATATATATATATATATATATATATATATATGTACATTGAGTTTTTAAGAATGTCACAAGCGAAGATCATGTAATGAATTTCTCAAAAGATGAAATCCATACTGAACAATTATATAATGTGATATCTTCTTGTCTAATGACAACTTATTTTTATTATTTATTTGTGTAGGCAATTTATTTATTGTGTACTTTTACATGACATTGTATCTTGTTTATGTGAGCCGACCGACCAAAAATTTAGACGTTGAATTGAGGACATTTAAATACCATAAAACATTGACCCATAGAAAAATCATAGGTCCGCCCTTTCATACAACCATACATGATAGCCGTCGCTGGCTCCTCTTAAGACTAGAATTAAACCCTAAAAAATACATCCAAAATAAATAAGTAAATAAATAAATAAAAATCATCATAATCTCTTGGAAACAAAATGATCCTGCCCACTACACCTCAATGGGTCATTGATTTGAAACCATTAGTTATCTTTAATTCAATGTATTAGACTAACCAAATATATCACATAAAACCATGGCCGAAAGTTGATAATTAGTTATAAGATTAGGACTTCGTGGTTATAGTTGGTAAAAGGTCGAACACCAAGACTCCACGATTATGAAAAACTGTTATTGAAGACTAAACATGCCCGTCACAATCGGTGTTTTTTGTTTCTAGACATCTCTTAAATCTTTCTAATGAGCATTTGGTAGAAAAAAACATAGCGGTGGGCCCCACAATTTTGACAATACAAGTAGAGTTTCTTATGGGTGAATATGACTAGAGCGAGAATGAATCAAATAAATATCTCGAATTAATAATCTTCTCGACACTGAATTAAGATCTTTTGTATAGATAAAGAAAAAAATATATCATTAATTTGAATTTTGGTTTGAGAGCTTGTGACTTAGGCCGAGTGTTATACTCTAGGGATCGCTCCCAGGTGCTGAGGTGGAGGGGCGGGGGAGTGAGGAACAACGTGCCACCTCTCCAGGTCCCGCTAGTTTCCCGGGTGAGCGTGGTCTCCTTCCCTAGCTCCCCACAATCTCTCTCTCTCTCTCTTTAATTATATCAAATATAGAAAATGAGGTGAGGGATGAGTAGAATATAGGTTGAGTTGCGGAGATGAGAGATGGGAGAAGATAGCGATGTGATGCTGAGATAACAGTCAGGAATCATAGATTAGATAAGAGTATAACGTATAGCTTTATAGGTGAAGACCTCGAGAGTTCAAAAATAAAACAATTGTTTTATACTTTTAGAAAACTCTCCTTCCCACTTAAATGCTCTAGTTTTACCACTAGAATATCTTATAATTTAATCATCCCACCTATAAAATAAACTAATACATCATACAAATGATGGTGCAATCTTTGATGAAATAAACTAATACATCATACAAATGATGGTGCAATCATTGAGAGGAAGTGATGGGGGCAACTCCCTCTCGGTTGTTTAGAGCACACTAGAGTATGGCAACTCTAGGCATCGGACCATAAAGGATAACCCCGAATGTTACCAAGTAAAGCTGGAGTATGATGCTCGGACGACACTAGTCTACTCGTAGCACAATGAATATGGTCGTCATAAACGCATCAAGTATGGAACATTTCAGAATATTTTTACCAAGGCTATAATGCTAGGTGTTATCCACCCATCTGAGAAATCTCGTAACTATAACAAACATTTACTGCTTTAAATCTCTAATAGTCATTGACCGTCTCAATACCAATGTATACGCCAATGAACAAACTTACAATCAAAGGTTTAGTCTACACGACAAGGTGTTGGACCAAGGGATAATACCGAACACTCTAGAGATGCAAGGCAGCGATAGACAGACGACTACCTTACAAGGCATCAATGACAAATAACTTTAAAGTGACCAGACTATAAAACACCATTTTCTTCATAAATAATGGTATATAGTTTCTCACAAATGTCCCTCTCTATATTTACTTTTATAAACATAATTCCAAAACATATATTTATTTTCATGTAGGATTTTTATCATATAGGTAGAATTTCCCACCTATCACCGTGACTAGAGAATAAGAGATGTGACACAACGAAGTTTGTAAATCACCATGTGATGCATAGAAAAATCGCTGATCAATGTTGTCCTTGTCTGTCATTTTTTTTTTTTCTAAAATAATCTAATTATTTAATTTTTTTATTAAATATTCAATATTAATTAAATTTTTCTTAACAGTTTCACCACTACTTTCAGGGTGTAAGGGGCACTCCCCTAAGAGGGGAGTCCCCTCTCTTACGCATAACCAATCCTCGTGTGTCACGTCAACTCCCCTCTTAAACTCCCCTAACACCCTAAATTGATGGCGGCACTCCCCTCTTAGGTGACTTGGTTTTTTATTAAAAAAAAAAAGGAAATTTTTCATTGGTCCACTCCTCCCTCTCTCCTCCCTCTCTTCGGTGAATTCCCACCGATTTCCTCACTCTCTCCTACCTCACCGCCTTGATGGCGGTACCCCCCTAATCGGCAAGCATGTCCCCGAAGAACTCCCCGAATGTGCCCCGATCCCCCTCACACACTAACCGCCATCATACTTTTGTTGAATATTTACGTTCTTACAGAAAAAATATTATTATATCATAAATACATTTTTATATTATATACCAACTATTCGTGAAAATAAATAGTATATGTGAAATTTCTTTTTACGTATTTTATGATTGTGAGATCAGATATATGTACTTTGAAATGATTCCTAAAATAATGCTAAATATTTTTGCGTATTTATAATACAATATACAAATAAATAAAATAAACATTGTTTTTATCTCCTGTCTTCAAAGTTAAAACTGGTTCCTTTCAAAAATAAAAAAAGTTAAAACGTGGAATTCAGCGCACTTGTTATTGCTTGGATGAAAAAGGGAGGTTTCAAGTACGTTCATAAATGTCATGTTCGGGGGTTGAAGGACAAGCCACGGAACAAGCTTTTGAATTTTGGGGTTATCGATGTTGACCTTTGACTCCTCCACAACTCTTTACAAGAGCCGAGCCCGACTAGGCTCGAGCCCGGCACGTCATGTTTTTATAAAGTTCAAGCTCGAGCTCGGCTCAGTTCGAGCATACTTATTTGAGCTCGAGCTCGGCTCGTGAGTAAAGCCCAAAACTCGGACTCGGCTCGACTCGACTCGACTCGAGCTATTTTGAAACCAACATCAAGCGAGCTAAAAGCTCGACTCCAGCTCGCTTCAAGCTCGAGCTTGGCTCGACAATGTTATCGTCGTTATTATTATATTATATATATATATATAAAATGTTTGGGCATGTATAGGCTCGCGAGCCTAGACGAGCTTTGTATTTCAGGCTCGAGCTTGGGTTCGATAACTAAACGAGCTCTATTTTAGGCTCGAGCTCGGGTTCAACAAGGCTCGACTCGTTCGAGCATTTAACCGAGCCGATAACGAACAACTCTCGAGCCTCTTGGCTTGTTTACACCCTAGTCTTCGGGATGGGGAATCAAATTCAACTGGTACACCGTCACGATTGGATCTTGGTGTGAATCGGGATGGAATATTGGTTGGTGAGCCTGAGTATGAAACCGAAGAAGGATGCGGAAAAAGGGATGAAAATTGGGTTTGGGTTCATCGGGTTCAATGGAAACACCGTCGCAATCAAATCGAGTTCATTTGGGTTAAAAGGGTTACAATGAGGTGTCACTCCAGGGTTAGTTGACTATTTGGGTTCATCGAGTTTATCTCGTAACAGCCCCCATACCCTTATAAATTATTTGAAATAATATAATTAAACTAAATTAATTGTTATGTCACAACATCAAGTTGGCGCCCCGTGTGTATGGTACTTTTAGACTATAGGGTGTGGAGGGGTTTGAGTTAGGAGCATTGCTCAAAACGTGCCAGGTGTGGGCTTCACCAGTCCACGACAAAAAAAGTGGGGTATGGAAGGGCGTGGCCAGGCCGGCGTTGAGGTGCCATGTTGTCACGGCCCTAGCCCCGGTTTGACCCGGTCAAGAGCCGCGGAACAGGAATCCCGTGGTATTTAATTTAGGTGACAGCGAAAGTCTTTAATACAGGATCTTTTAATACTAAAAATGCCTGTTTATTTTATTACATAATTTAGGGATAAAACCTCGTAATTTACAATAAAGTGATTTCACTGGGAAATCTTTATTTTACAAAACATGTTTCTTTATTTATTTATATTGAGCCACTCCTTTAAGCTGGTAGTGCTTCACGACACTTTTCCTGGTTTTCAACAGATCACCTGAAACATGTTTGAAAAAGGTTTTGTCAGCAGGGAAATACTGAGTGAATCATTCGTTTTACTTAAAACGACACAATTTGTTATAATCTACAGTATTAAGAGCGATTACAATGTTTCTGTTTATCAACCAATTACCCACAGTATTTGTCACTCGACCAGCCATCGGTAGCCTCATTGCCCGATGGTGTCTGTGACTATGGTCATATCACCCCTTGGCTAACCCATTGTCCAATGGTGACGGTTATCAAGTAATGTATACAAAACCCCACATACCGGCTGTAACTTGGTGATTACAAAGACTTAATCCCTGTAATTATAACTTTGAAAATAACTTGGAGTTTTGTAAAACAGTTGATAAAAAGAGAATGACTCACATTGCAGATTTATGTAAGCAGAGCGTAGCCTATTGATTAGCCTGTTAACCTAAGTTAAATAACAATGCACACGAACCGGGTTAGTAACTAATACAGCATTTACGACAATTCATGAGATTAAAACCCTCACAACAAATGACAAAGTGCGATACTTAAACATCCATCGAATTAACGACGAATGACAAAGTATAAACCCAATTTGAGCAGCACTTAAACATTCGTTCGATAGTTTCAGTCGATCGGACGTTGAATCGTAATAGCGATCGAGTTATTACCCTGTTTATCGCGGCAGTGTTTTGTGCGGTGTATGTTTTGTAGTAAACAACGTATAACTCAGTGCATGAAATGAGTTTTAACGTCGAAATAAGAAATCTGATCAAGTCCCAGGCCCCCCTATTTATACCCGAATTTGGTGCCTTCTGCGTGTCATGGAAGAATCCACGACACTTGTCGCGTGTCGCGGGGCAAGTCCCCCTAGCCTAGGGTAGGCTTGTCACCTGGGTAGCCCTGCTGAGTTGACGTACAATGAAAATTCTATTTAGACAACGAATTCGGAGGATAATTATCAACTAGGGTTCCCCCCCCCCCCTGAGTTTTAGGGGCCCTGATCCTGATTCTGTTTGTTCTGAAAATTTTATGGTTTATGCAGAATTACTTGGGTTTCTTAGTTAAGGTTTCCTTATTAGAAAATTAGCATAATAAGTATTAATTTTAGTGAGAGTTGTTACATCCTCCCCACCTTAATAAAAATCTCGTCCTCGAGATTTACTGGAATAGATGAGGATATTTCCGCTTCATTTCTGATTCCAGCTCCCAAGTGTATTCTGGTCCTCTTTTTGAATCCCACTTGACTTTGACTAGCACTAGTCGTTTATGCTTAAGAAACTTGATCTTTCTATCTTCTATCTGCAATGGTTTCTCCACAAATTTCAATTTTTCATTTACCTCTATATCTTGAAGAGGTAATACCATGGATTCGTCAGATAGACATTTCTTGAGATTGGATACATGAAACACATCATGTACTCCAGCTAGTTCTTCTGGTAGTTGTAAACGATAAGCGACTGGTCCTACTCGTTGTATTACTGGAAATGGTCCTAAGTACCTTGGACTCAGCTTTCCTTTCTTACCAATCGTACTACTCCTTTCCAAGGAGAGACTTTCAAAACTACTTTGTCTCCGACTTGAAATTCTAGTGGTTTGCGGCGATTGTCTGCATAGCTTTTCTGGCGATCTCTAGCAGTCTTCAGTCTTTCTTTGATTTGAGTTATCTTGTCAGTGGTTTCTTGTACAATTTCAGGACCTGATAATTGACTTTCTCCCATTTCAGCCCAACAAACTGGAGTTCTGCACTTGCGTCCATATAGTGCTTCGAATGGGGCAGCTTCAATGCTTGAATGATAACTATTGTTATAGGAGAATTCAATTAAGGGTAAGTGATTACCCCAGTTACCACCAAAATCAACTACACATGCTCGTAGCATGTCTTCTAGAGTTTGCATTGTCTTTTCACTTTGTCCGTCTGTTTGTGGATGATATGCAGTACTTAAATTTAGTCGGGTTCCCATTGCTTCCTGGAAACTAGTCCAAAAATGGGAAGTGAAACGACTATCCCTATCTGATACAATGGAGAGTGGAACTCCATGTAAGGATACTACTTCGTCTACGTATAACTTGGCTAACCTTTCCATGTTAAAGGTTTCTTTCATAGGTAGAAAATGAGCTGATTTGGTTAATCGATCCACAATTACCCAAATCGCATCATTACCATTTCTGGTTTTGGGTAACTTAGTAACAAAATCCATTGTTATGAGTTCCCATTTCCATACAGGCATTTCTAATTGTTGTAGTAGTCCTGAAGGTTTCTGATGTTCTGCCTTAACTTGTGAACAAGTAAGACACTTAGATACATATTCAGCTATATCCTTTTTCATACCTATCCACCAGAAATTATTCCTTAAATCTTGGTACATCTTATTGTTACCGGGATGCATGGTATACCTAGATTTATGGGCTTCCTCTAAAATCTTTTCTCTTAATTCTCCTTGCTTAGGTACCCAGATTCTTTTCTTATGGAATCTCCAAATTCCATCATTTCCTTGCTCTAGTTTCTTTATATATCCTTTCATTCCTTCAGCATCGTCCTTGATTGCTGTTTCTTGAACTTTCTTCAGTTGTTCCATTAAATCTAATTGTAGAATTAATCTAAGCATACGAACTCGTCGTTGCTTCTCATGATACTTACGACTTAAGGCATCTGCAACTACGTTCGCCTTTCCTTCGTGATATTGAATATCACAGTCGTAATCGCTTAAGATTTCCATCCATCTTCTTTGCCTCATGTTCAATTCTTTTTGCCCAAATATGTACCTTAAACTTATATGATCTGTATAAACAGTAAACTTACTTCCATACAGATAATGTCTCCAAATCTTAAGGGCAAATATTATAGCTCCTAACTCTAAGTCATGCGTTGTATAACTTTCCTCGTGCTTCTTCAATTGCCTGGAGGCATACGCAATTACCCTCTTGTGTTGCATCAACACACATCCAAATCCTAATTTTGAAGCATCACAGTATACTTCAAAATCTTCAGTTCCTTCTGGCAAGGCTAAAATTGGAGCATTGGTCAATTTTTGCTTTAAAATCTTAAAAGCTTCTTCTTGTCTAGGTCCCCATTCAAACTTAACTGCTTTACAGGTTAACTTAGTCAAGGGTACAACTATCTTGGAGAAATCCTTAATAAATCGTCTGTAGTATCCAGCTAAGCCTAGAAAACTTCTAATTTCTATAGCTGTTTGCGGGACCTTCCATTTGGTAATTGCTTCTATTTTAGCAGGATCTACATGAATACCTTCATGATTCACCATATGACCTAAAAGTTGTACTTCTTGCAGCCAGAATTCACACTTTGAGAATTTGGCGTAAAGCTTTTCCTTTCTTAACAAAGTTAAGAGTGTATGCAGGTGCTCACAATGTTCTTCCTGACTTTTGGAATAAATAAGTATATCGTCGATGAAGACAATTACGAATTTATCCAAGTATGGTTTACAAATTCGATTCATCATGTCCATGAATGCCGCAGGAGCATTTGTTAGTCCGAAGGGCATGACTGTAAACTCATAATGACCATACCTTGTTCTGAAAGCAGTTTTAGGTATGTCTTCCTCTTGTACTTTCAACTGATGGTATCCGGAGCGTAAGTCTATCTTAGAAAAATACCTAGCTCCCTGGAGTTGATCAAAAAGATCGTCAATCCTAGGTAATGGGTATCGGTTCTTGATTGTAACCTTATTCAGTTCCCTATAATCGATACACATTCTCATCGATCCATCTTTCTTCTTCACAAACAACACTGGTGCTCCCCAAGGGGATGAGCTAGGTTGTATAAATCCTTTGCTTAGTAATTCATCTAACTGCTTTTTCAGTTCTAGCATTTCGGTGGGTGCTAATCGATAAGGTGCCTTGGCTATCGGTGTAGTTCCAGGAATTAGATGAATCCTAAATTCTACCTCCCTATCAGGTGGTAACCCAGGTAGTTCTTCTGGAAATATATCGGGATATTCTGAGACTATTGGGATTTCCTGAATTTCCTTACTCTTAGTGTTAATGATTACAGAAATCATATACATCATTCCTTGTTTTCTTGAATAACTGGCAAACTTTATTGTTGAAATAAATTTCAATGGTTTTCGTGGCTTATCTCCTGTAATTAAAATCACTTCTCCTGTAGGGGTACGAATTTCTATGGAATTCTTATCACAAAGGATTTGAGCATGGTTGGCTACTAACCAATCCATTCCTAATACCACATCGAATCCAGCTAATTTCATAGGTAGTAAGTTTGCAGAAAACTTATGACCTAAGAGTTCTATCTTTCCCTCTTGCAAGACCTTATCTATGTTAATAGAATTCCCATATGCCGTTTCGACTGTAAAAATCTGCCTAAGGGTGGTTAATGGTAAATTAAGAGCTTAGCAGAATGAAGTAATGATAAAACTTTGGTTTGCACCAGAGTCAAATAATACTTTTGCATACACATTATGCACTAGGAACGTACCAGCTATGACATCTGGAATGATTTCTGCTTCTTGAGTGGTTAGTTGGAATGCTCTAGCATTCTTCTTAGTAGCTCCATCGGCCGTCTTGACTTTGTTGTCTGCTGGTTTAACCAATTTGGGGCATTCGGTTTTGAAATGCCCAGATTCTCCGCAGTTATAGCAGATCCTGGTCTTTTTCCTACAATCTTCCTCACGATGTCCTATCATTTTGCAAAAGTTGCAGGTCACATTGCATCTTCCAAAGTGTTTCTTTCTGCAATTTCTGCAGAAAGGAGGAGATGAGGGTTGCCCTGTTCCTCTTTTCTTGAAATTACCCACATGAATTCCTTGGGTAATCTTTTGAGCCAATTCCTTCTTTCGCTCCTCTTCTCTTGTGCGCACCAGTTCATCAGTTAAGGTATTAGCTAATTCCACAGCATCGTCTATAGTGCGAGGTCTTGCAGCTTTAACGATATTACGGATTTCGCCAATTAATCCCCAAATATAGCGAGAAATGAGTACCGGTTCTGGCGAAACCAGTGTTGGTACCACTCTAGCATATTCGAAGAAAGTCGACGTATATCCTCGACAATCTACGCCTACCATCCGATGGGTTAGGAATTTATTCGCCATTTGTTCTTTTTCATACTCGGGACAAAATTTTCTCTCCATTAACTGCTTAAATTCTTCCCAATTCATGGCATAAGCCCTATATCTTCCTTTGGCTTGAAGTACCGTATTCCACCATTCTAGTGCCCCTTCTTTGAAAAGGTGAGATGCATACATCACCTTATCTTCCTCGGCACATTTACTTATTGCAATTACTGCTTCGGTTTTCTCTAACCATCGCAGTGTTGCAGTTTCCCCTTCATTACCTGCAAATTCTGCTGGTTTACAGGCAAGAAATTCTTTGTAAGTGCAACCAGGCATTGCAGCTTTCATTTTCTTAATAAGTGGGGCCTGCCGTGGATCATTATGATTGCCGCCCCCGTTTACACTATTACTGAAGTTATCTTCTTGAGTACGTTTACTAGGAATGATTTGTTGAGGTTCAGCAGGTTTCTGAGCAGCAGCCAGGATTGCTGGAATAGCATTGGCTATCCCTTGAGCAACGATATTCTCGATATCTTGCCTAGTCATAAATTGATTTTCCTGATTTTGCTCAGATTGATTTACTTCATTAACTGGTTCATTACTAGCGTTTTCTATCTGATAATTATTATAAATATAAATTATTAGTGTCAAATAATCGATAATTAAATATAATAAAATAATTGCACATAATCCCATAAATCTTTCAACACACGTATAGTCAAAATTGTCGATTTCTCGACTTCCATTTTTATAAATATTAGGCATCCGTACACACCGTTTATCTTACAACGTTTTATTCCTATTTTACAAAGTTATATTTTTGTT
This sequence comes from Helianthus annuus, assembly GCF_002127325.2. Classification (NCBI taxonomy): domain Eukaryota; kingdom Viridiplantae; phylum Streptophyta; class Magnoliopsida; order Asterales; family Asteraceae; genus Helianthus; species Helianthus annuus. The sequence continues at coordinate 74,908,343 of NC_035433.2, forward strand.
ATTACTATTATTATACAAATACAGTCTCCCAACCCTCTATTCCTTTGTCAACTGGCATTTTAATAGCGACGTTCCCTCTCATCGTATTTCCAGGAGATTTGTTCTCCTATTTCCCGAAGCCTATTCCCTGTACCTATTAATTCTTCGCCAAACTGGCGGAGTTCGGCTAAGTTTTCATTACTCATTGGTGGGTTTGGGATAGGTTCTGGGTCGAACTGAGGAAGAAAGGTATAAGGACTATTTATTATGTTTTGAAACTGCCAGTCGTTAGTCCACCACTCTTCCATTTCTCCTAAAGGTCGTGTATGGATTAGAGGGTCTGGAATAGCTGGTTCCAAATTCACTGGAAGTTAGGTTTCAGCAGGATAAGGGTAGAGATTGTTGGTGATAGGTCTAATGATATCGCAGCTTGCCAGTAGATGATCTAGTTCTTACTGAAATAGAAAGTCTTCAGTTTGCTTAGAACTTTCTTCGATTTCTATTCCCGTTTGCCTAGAATTTTCCCTGATTTCTATCCCTGCTGGCCTAGAACTCTCTCCAGTCTCGATCCCTTTTCCTTTATCCATAGGATTTTCTATTTTAGGAATTTTCCTAGTTGCTGGTTTCCTCCTGCGCACTTTTCTCCATCCTACATATCTTCTTTTCTTAGGTTTTGCTTTCTCCGGAGGTGGAGCTTTAAATTCCATAGGTTACTCCAAGTCAGCAATGTAACCAGTGAAGTCGTTGGAAACTTCTATTGGTACAGGATAGAGATTGAGATTCTGAAAGGCTTCAGATAGCTCACTCATGCTGTTTAGCATATATGCAAAATGCACAAAAATGCTAAGTTAAAATTTTATAACAAAATTTCACAAATAACATTTAAGTATTATTGTATACCGGATGATAGATTTAATACAAAGGATATTGAAACTTGAAACACACTAGGGTTTATCGTAATTTATTTATTTATGGGAACTTTTCTTTAGAGCTTCTGGCTTATAGGTAGTATAGATACTAATACTGATTTAAAAGTTTGCATTTACTGCTACAGTGGCTAACATGTAAAGATCTGCCCATTTTTTATCTAATTTGTCCTCCCAAGGTGGATTATTGCCTATTTCCTGGGTTTCTGGATTAAATCTCACTTTCTTTGGTTGGGTTTCCTTTCCTTTCTCCTGGCTTTTCCTAATAATCAAACTTCTTTTAGTGGGAGAAAGTGGCTTTTCAAACTGGGCTTTACGGACAAATATTCCTTCATCCATATCTGCTGGGTATTTTGAGGAAGTTCCTTTTTCTTTAGGTGAAGTATCTAATTTATGATAGATAGCAGAAAGTCTTTGTTTACCCATACTGTAACTAACAAATAATCAGTTAATAAAACACAAAATCACAGAATGAAAATCAGAAATTTAAGTATTTCCCCAAATACTTTAATAGGCTTAAATCAGTGGGAAGCTTAAATCAGTGGCTCTGATACCACCTTTTCCTGTCACGGCCCTAGCCTCGGTTTGACCCGGTCAAGAGCCGCGGAACAGGAATCCCATGGTATTTAATTTAGGTGACACCGGAAGTCTTTAATACAGGATCTTTTAATACTAAAAATGCTTGTTTATTTTATTACATAATTTAGGGATAAAACCCCGTAATTTACAATAAAGTGATTTCACTGGAAAATCTTTATTTTACAAAACATGTTTCTTTATTTATTTATATTGAGCCACTCCTTTAAGCTGGTAGTGCTTCATGGCACTTTTCTGGTTTTCAACAGATCACCTGAAACATGTTTGAAAAAGGTTTTGTCAGCAGGGAAATACTGAGTGAATCATTCGTTTTACTTAAAACGACACAATTTGTTATAATCTACAGTATTAAGAGCGATTACAATGTTTCTGTTTATCAACTAATTACCCATAGTATTTGTCACTCGACCAGCCATCGGTAGCCTCATTGCCCGATGGTGTCTGTGACTATGGTCATATCACCCTTGGCTAACCCGTTGTCCAATGGTGACAGTTATCAAGTAATGTATACAAAACCCCACATACCGGCTGTAACTTGGTGATTACAAAGACTTAATCCCTGTAGTTATAACTTTGAAAATAACTTGGAGTTTTGTAAAACAGTTGATAAAAAGAGAATGACACACATTGCAGATTTATGTAAGCAGAGCGTAGCCTATTGATTAGCCTGTTAACCTAAGTTAAATAACAATGCACACGAACCGGGTTAGTAACTAATACAACATTTACGACAATTCACGAGATTAAAACCCTCACAACAAATGACAAAGTGCGATACTTAAACATCCATCGAATTAACGACGAATGACAAAGTATAAACCCAATTTGAGCAGCACTTAAACATTCGTTGGATAGTTTCAGTCGATCGGACGTTGAATCGTAATAGCGATCGAGTTATTACCCTGTTTATCGCGGCAGTGTTTCGTGCGGTGTGTGTTTTGTAGTAAACAACGTATAACTCAGTGCATGAAACGAGTTTTAACGTCGAAATAAGCAATCTGATCAAGTCCCAGGCCCCCCTATTTATACCCGAATTTGGTGCCTCCCGCGTGTCGCGGAAGAATCCACGACACTTGTCGCATGTCGGGGGGCAAGTCCCCAAGCCTAGGGTAGGCTTGTCACCTGGACAGCCCTGCTGAGTTGACGTACAATGAAAATTCTATTTTGACAACGAATTCGGAGGATAATTATCAACTAGGGTTTACCCCCCTGAGTTTTAGGGGCCCTGATCCTGATTCTGTTTGTTCTGAAAATTTTAGGGTTTATGCAGAATTATTTGGGTTTCTTAGTTAAGGTTTCCTTATTAGACAATTAGCATAATAAGTATTAATTTTAGTGAGAGTTGTTACACATGTGGCACCTAATTTCAAACTAGCTAATCGGTCATCAATACCTAGGCAACCATTGCTAGACACGTCACCCCAGCCCAGCGTCCCACACCAAGCACTATTGCCACGCCAAGCGGGCAACGCCCACCAAAACGCCAACCCGAGGTGATGTACCCGACGTTAAAAGGCGAACAACGCCCTTAACCATGCCCACACCCATTAGTCTTATCAGGAAATCATGTATATATTTAATTACGTGTAGTTAAGAGTTATTTGATGTCATACATCCACATCCACAATGCCTCATGTATTTCACTTAGCTCCCACTATTCCCGTATTCTTACATCTTATTTCTATATCCTTTTTCACTTAGAGAGATAAAAAGAAGGGGTGTGGCTTAACCAAATCAAAGTTTTCCTACATGATAGGGTGGTGGTCCATTGTTAAAGGCTAAACCCTTAAACACTTTGGGAGGGAAAAGTGTTGGGTTCAAGTCACACAAACAATAGTGAATAAAAGAAATTTGCCGTTCAAAAAACAAGTTTTCCTACACGAATAACTCATCTGATTTCGTGATCATTAACAAAATTCATATTGAGCTGACATAATTCAATACATACGTGATCATTTAATTTGTGTATTTTTTTAACGACAAATTTCTTAAATTCTATGCTGTTTGTGGGACTTGAACCTAAGACCCTCCTCCCCTCATAGTGTTTAAGGTCTCTACCTTTACCAATGGACCACCACCCCATTGGTAAATTACATAAAGCACGAAGTTTAGTTGTTTTAGCATCTTTAAAACACAATTTATAACTCGCCTATATACATACATTAAAGATATCTGTAATTCAACTAGGTTATCACCGCGAATACTCGCGGGTCAGAAAATTTAATTTGCATTAATCGAATTATGTCGTTAAATAAAATAAAAACACATGTTTTCAAACGTTCTTGATGAACATGTGTGAGAGAGAGAGATAGTATGAACGAATTCGTGAGTTCTTAATATGATTGAAAATTTTACGTGTTCGGATATTTAAATATATTAAAACTTTGTATATATATATATTAAAAACTGAATAATGTGTGACGACTTATATATTTTAATTAAGTGTTAATGTCTTCAAAAATTAAAAAATAATTATGGAAAGTTTAATATTAATTTGTTTATTATTATCCTAAAGAATAAGAATATGAAGTATTAATGGTATAGTTATTTATATTTTTATTTGTAGTATAGTTTTTGTAAATAAAGCAACACAAAAATATTCATATGTATAATAAACAATGAAAGGAAGTTGAAATTTCAGTGATTAAAAAAAAAAAACATTGGTATGTATACCACACAAACATGGAGGATAATCTTAAAAATTTAGACATGAGGATCAATTACATTGGTATGTCCCAGTTCAACTAACCACTATGGCTCAACAGAAGGCACACATTGCAGGTGTTCTTTTGTCGTCGGTATAAGCTCATGGTTCACCCCATAATCCGGCATGTCCCTCAACCCATAAAGAGCCGAGCTCAAGTGCATATGGCACGACATTCCTTTCCTACAATTCACGTATTCTCCCACCCCTTTTAGTCTTGCAACATTATGAAAATGATCCGAACGTATTGCTTTCCTTACAATATCAAAATCTGGCCCGCACGAGGTCAGCCGAATCTTTAGTGTTTTTAATGTCTTAACCGATGCGACCTAACTTTCCGGACCTTTTTCAGACCCTTCACCTGCAGATAATGATCAGTACCCAACCAAACTAACCCAGGTTGTTTTGCCACTTGTACATAATATTTTTTCTCTTAACTATAAACTATGCAGTTAATAGCGGCGCTATAGTGGTTAGCGGACGTCTGGGTTTGTAGCGGTCCAAATAGCGGTGGCTCATAGCGGTTCCGCTATTAGCGGTGCTATAGCCCGCTGTTTGGAAACATGTATAGCTGTCAAAGTCAAATTAGGTGAAAGTTTGAAAAAATCGGTCAAAAGTCGCCTATAATCGGACCAAATCGGTCAAAATTGGATCAGATATTAGTCAAAATTTGACCAAATCGGTTAAGTGAAACGAATTGTTACCTTAATTCAAACAAAAATCAGTTGTTGCTCCATAATTTTGAACCATTGTAGAGATAACTGGGTACTATGCCTGATGAAGAAGAGAAGGGGAGCGGGAAAACGGCATATGATGAAAGTGGGGATGATTAGGGTTATTTAAGTTTGGGTGTTTTAACATACAACCCCCTCCATCTTCATTAGTTTATATTTAGTCCTCATACTTGTGAATTTATATATAAACAATATAAAATTAGGGGGAGGTTCATTTGAGAAGAAAAAATAATTGAGAATAAAAAGAACAAAGGGTACTATTGTAAAATAAATAGTTTTTCTTTCATCTCATTTATTATTATCTTTAATTAATTAATTACTCATAAAGACTATCATTCCCTACACTAATTTTTTTTGCCTACACGCATAAAAAGTTACCCTACACATTTCGAAATTTATCCTACACGTATTTAAATTTATCCTACACAACTCGTAATTTATCCTACACACCTAGTAATTTGTCCTACACTCAAATTTTTTTTTTTATTTTTTGAAAAAATATGTATTTTGAAAATAACCTATAAATTTAATGTAATTAGCTATTAAAGAGAAAAACTACAAATTAATTATCTATGTAAGTTTACAAATATACCCTTATATTAAAATTAAATGCAAATATTAAATGAAGTAAAATGAAACATTTTTATTGGTTGAAACTTCTTATTTTTTTTCTTACAAAAAATTTCTTCTTGTTTGAACCTCCACTATAAAATTAATGGTATATGTATATAATATATATAAAAATACATAAATTATGCATGGTATAAAAATTACCGCTATATCACCGCTATAACCTATATATCATATAGCGGACCTTGACCGCTATTCGATTTTGGACCGCTTTAACTGCTTAGACTATAAATACTTAAGCACATTGAAATTACCTCCCAAAGAAGTTGGAAAAATTCTGAGCGTTGAGGGTGGCAGAAGTAACAATAAGCATAAAGTCTCGACGCCTTGCAACCACTTTTTTAAGGATCCCGAATAACACATTAGTACTTAATCATCTTTCATGGGCTTCGTCGATCACAACAACACTGCAATATTGCATGAAAAATTAGAGAAGTTAAATTAAACTAAATAAATAATTATATATTACACACACCATCAACTGCGCTATTAGATAATACTTACCAATATTTGTCAAGATCAACATCTTTCAATGTTTCACGCAGAAGCACACCATCAGCCATGTACTACAATGCAATTAAAGAGCATAAACATTTGATAAAAATGAAAAATATTGTCACGTGTTTAATCAATTGCCATATCCAAGCTTTAGTTACCAAAAACGATGTAGGAAACTGTATGCATTAAAGATTACACATTTGGTAACTTTCAAATTTCAAATTTAACACCACCACACAACCCACCCCCTAGCCTTTTTTTTAATTGACCCATTTGAGATAAGACAGTAACCAAATTGCTCAATTCATATGTAAACCGGTAGAAATAAGTGTCACACCCCAACTGATGGCGGAAACATCGGGGCATGGCACTGAGCGAAACAGATTGTCCATGAGTATCCATAACAACTATTAATTACCAGATATTAAACGTTATGTCCCATACCACAACATATCCAAATAAAACAGTTATTACAAATACTTGACTCAAAACCAAACATTGTTCCGACAACTCAGATTTAAGCGTGACATAACTAGACCCCTAGCTTGATTCCATCAAATAGCACGCAAGCATCCTAAGCACCTGTCACGTACGTTAAAATAAAGTCAGTACACATAGTGTAAAGGTGAGCATACAAGTTTGATAGTATAATAGAGTTCGAAATCGTTTACGCATAACCAGCATGTAACATGTACAAAGTGAAGGCAAGTAGGTTATCGACGGAGAAATATGCACAGGCGTGACTGTGAGTTGTAGAATGCGTAACACATATCCCCATTGGGACACGTGGAGTAAAGCCCTTAACAACCCCTGTCCACGACAAGTGCTGAGTCCAAACTATAGTACTATCGTTGCTAAGGTGTCAGGCAACAATCACTGTGTTAACATAACATACAAGCATTCATCGAATAACACGTAGCATGCGATAACGGTCAGCGTATAAATAGTGTTTGCGTTGTGTGTCGATTGTGATTTGAATAAGTAACGTATGTAACACCCAAAAGTGCGTAAGCAAAAAGGGTTCGAGTATACTCACAGATAGCGTTTAAGTTAATAAACATTGTCTTCGATTGAAGGGAGCGCTGAGAGATTAGCCTGAACAGTTAACGATAGCATAAGCATAAGCGAAGGACGACGCGTAATGTGACACCACACCCAGATAAGGATGCACCATACACAGTTGATACCAACTTACCAGTAAACACTTACTTTATTGATACAAACGGTAATGTACAAAAGTTGGAAACTTAAAGGTATAAAGTTTGGTCAAACTACTATTAGCTGATCACGCAAAATTTCCACCAGATAAGAAAGTTTGAGATACTTTATTTCACTAGTCACGCCTATCCGAGATAAACAACCCGCCCAAGACTAACCATCATTTCCTGTGACACATGCTTAAAAGACGTCAGATATTACACTGGTGAGTTTATGAATATACACAGTTTACAATTCACATTATTTAATCATGACTTGTACCCGCCCATGTTATCATAACCCAACGTTACCACGTAACTTACATAACCATACAGTTAATGCCCACTACACCACAGGTGTAGTACCGACAAATCCCGCCGTAGCGGCACGTATAAGGGACCACAAATATCATGTGTATGTCATGCTCAGGTTATATACATGCGTACAACAGTCATGCCATATTATTACAGTTTAGGACAAGCATGTTCACATTTGAAAAGCATTCATAAAACTCACCTCTTGCTAGTAGCTAACCGTTGATACAATTGTTAGTATGATCAGGTACTATCTCAAGGTCCTGACACAATTTACATAATCCTAAGTTAGGTAATGGTACACCTAACTAGTCATTATCATGGTTGGATATTGGTTAACCCTACCTTCTTTAAGCATGGTTGATCAGTCCATGCCTAACTAAGGCTAGGCTACCCAATACCCGCCCCTGACAATAACCCTAGTACCTAAAAATAATACTAACACTACTACCACTAATATATTATTACTAATAATAAAACTAATATTAACTACTAAAAATAAATAACAAATAACTAAACATAAACTTAAACGAGAGTATACCTCAAGACTATCTACGGCACGTTGATGTAGAGTTTCCCTACTCCTGCTCCTACTCGTGCTCCAAAAAAGACTACTAACAACACCCAACGGGGTATCGTATACTCAGGATTCTCTATACTAGAGCATTACCGTTAAAGAAACTGGTACCTAAACAAACTACTGAGACTCTTATTTAAAGCAAGCAAGCAGGCACCTCAAATCCCTTTCTGTGATTCAATTGACGTGCCTACCTACCTGCTTGACCTGCTAGCTTGCTTGCTTATATATATTAATTCAGCTGCTTAACTTGTTTTTCTTGTATAACTTTTAAAATATGACGTTTTATAAAACGACGAATATGTCATTAGAACGAGCATATTTTTATCTACGTTTTAACCTAAGTTTCATTAAAAACGGAGTAAGGTAAATAAAATAATATATTTAATTATTAATATTAAACGGTCTCTTATAATAGCCAGGGCTTGTGCAGATGTCTCATATTTCAACTAAATATTTCAACTAACCATTTTACTCGTTACTTAGTCGTTCAGCAATATATAAATTATAAATTTTAAATATAATTTTATTGGTTCACAAAACAGGATGTTACAACTCTCCCCACCTTATTGAAATTTCGTCCGCGAAATTTAAGCAAAGAGATGTGGATATTTTTGTTTCATCTCGTCTTCTTTTTCCCATGTCTCTTCAGTCCTCTCCTTGCATCCCATTTGACTCGTACTAGAGGAAACTCCTTGTTTCTTAATTTCTTTATGCGTCGATCTATGATCTGAATGGGGCGCTCTGTGAAGTTCAACTTGTCATTGATCTGGATCTCCTGCCAGGGTATCTTAAGTGACTCGTCCGCTAGACACTTTCTTAAATTTGACACGTGAAACGTGTCATGAATTCCTTGTAATTCTATTGGCAATTTTAACCTATATGCTACAGGACCAACTCTTTCGATTATCTAAAATGATCCAATATAGCGCGGACTTAGTTTTCCTTTCTTCCTGAAACGAATGATACCTTTCCAAGGCGAGACCTTAAGTAATACCTTGTCGCCAACTTGAAATTCTAAGGGTCTTCTTCGTCTGTCGGCATAACTTTTCTGTCTATCTCTAGCAGTCTTCATTCTTTCTCGGATTTGTATGATTTTATTGGTAGTTTCTTCAATAATTTCGGGTCCAGCTAATGGATTTCTACCAATCTCAGTCCAACAAACTAGGGTACGACACTTCCTTACATATAGTGCTTCAAACGGAGCCGCCTTGATGCTTGCGTGATAACTGTTATTGTATGCAAACTCTATTAGAGGTAAATGCTCATCCCAGTTTCCTCCAAAGTCTATCACACATGCCCTAAGCATGTCTTCCAGTGTTTTTATGGTTCTTTCACTTTGGCCATCTGTCTGTGGGTGATAAGCCGTACTTAATTTTACTTTTGTTCCCAATTCCTTTTGGAAGCTTTGCCAAAATCTGGACGTAAAACGGCTATCTCTATCTGATATAATGGAGATAGGTACTCCATGACGGGTGACAATTTCTTTGACATAAATTCTTGCTAATTTATCCATTTTATAATCTTCTCGTATTGGCAAGAAATAAGCAGACTTAGTCAAACGATCTACTATAACCCAAATAGTATCGTGACCATTCTTAGTTCATGGAAGTTTAGTAATGAAATCCATGGTTATCATCTCCCATTTCCATTCAGGGATCTCGGGTTGGATTAAACATCATGCAGGCTTCTGATGTTCTGTTTTGACCTGTGAACACGTCATGCATTTTTCCACATATTCATTGATTGATTGCTTCATCCCTGGCCACCAATATTCATCTCGAATATTCTTGTACATCTTCGTACTGCCAGGATGCATTGTATACTTTGATCTATGTGCTTCTTCCATCACCATATCCCTGAGTCCTCCCACAATAGGTATCCAAATCCTATTGCGGAGTCTTAGTATTCCATCTTCTCCTTTAACAAGTAGTTCTTGTTTTCCCACCATCCTTTCTTTGTTAATCTGCTCAACTTTCAGGGCATGTGTCTGTGCATCCTTAATTCGTTCTAGTAAACCTATTTTCACTTCAATTCTAGATGCACGTATTCTTAAAGGTTTAACTTTGTCCTTCCGACTAAGGGCATCTGCTACTACATTAGCTTTTCCTGGATGGTAACGAATTTCACAATCATAGTCATTCAACAACTCCATCCATCTCCTCTGTCTCATGTTCAACATCTTTTGCTCAAATATATACTTTAGGCTTTGGTGATCAGTGTAGATCACACACTTAGTTCCATATAAGTAATGCCTCCATATCTTGAGGGCAAATACTACTGCTCCGAGTTCTAGATCATGGGTGGTGTAATTTCTTTCATGTATCTTTAACTGTCGAGATGCATAGGCGATAACTTTGCCTCTTTGCATCAACACACACCCTAGTCCATAATGAGAAGCATCACAATATACTACAAAATCTTTGGTACCCTCGGGTAATGCAAGTACTGGGGCACTGGATAACTTTGTTTTCAAAAGATTAAAAGCTTGTTGGCTGTCCCAGACAAATGGGGTATTTTACTGAGTCAGTGTCGTTAGAGGCATCGCTATCTTAGAGAAATCTTGAATGAACCTTCTATAATACCCTGCTAGCCCTAGGAAACGTCGAATTTCTGTGGGATTTCTTGGTGCCTCCCAATTCTTAACTACTTCAATCTTTGTAGGGTCCACTTGTATGCCTTTTTCATTAACAACATGCCCTAAAAATTGGACTTCCCTAGTCCAGAATTCACACTTACTGAACTTGGCATAAAGTTTTTCTTCTTTTAGTAACTTAAGAATGGCACGGAGATGACCCTCGTGTGTTTCTCTACTCTTAGAGTAGATTAGGATATCATCTATGAAGACGATTACAAATTGATCCAAGTATGGTTTGTAGACTTGGTTCATAAGGTCCATGAAGGCAGCTGGTGCATTAGTGAGGCCGAAAGGCATCACTAGGAACTCGTAGTGACCATACCTTGTCCTGAAGGCAGTCTTGGGTATATCTTCTTCTCTAACCTTTAATTGATGATACCCAGATCTTAGGTCTATCTTCGAGAAGTAGCTTGCGCCAATTGATCAAAAAGATCATCGATTCTTGGGAGTGGGTATCGATTCTTTATAGTGATCTTATTCAGGTCTCTATAATCAATACGCATCCTCATTGAGCCATCTTTCTTCTTGACAAAGAGAATCGACGCTCCCCATGGTGACGTGCTAGGACGTATGAATCCTTTGTCCAGTAACTCCTAGAGTTGGTTTCTCAACTCTTTCATTTCAGTCGGGGCAAGGCGGTACGGGGCTTTGACAATAGGGGTTGCTCCTGGGATCAAGTCGATTCTAAACTCAATTTGTCTGTCAGGTGGTAATCCGGGAAGATCTTCAGGGAATACTTCAGGGAATTCAGCCACTACTGCTACCTCTTCTAGTTTCTTTTCTTCCTTTGCCTCTAGTGCATATACTAGGTACGCTAAATGACCCTTTTGAATACACTTGGATACTTTTATCATGGAAATAAAACTTATGGGTTTACCAGGTCTTTCCCCATCAATTGTTACAGTTCCCCCTTTTGGGTCCTTAATTTGAATTTGCTTCTTATCACACAATATTTGAGCTTGGTGACTAGATAACCAATCCATTCCTATTACTACGTCGAACTCTCCAAGTTTCAGTGGTAGTAAGTCTATGGATATTGGGGTCTTACTAATCTGGATGGTACAATCCTTTACCACACTCACAATTTCTTCTTCCATCCCATCTGCTAGTTCTACTATAAATGGCTTATCTAGCTTACAAGGAGTCTGATTAATCAAAACTCTAAAGTGCTCAGATATAAAACTTCTATCAGCACCAGTATCAAATAGTATTTTAGCATAAAAGTTGTTAAGGAGAAATGTACCTGTTATGACATCAGGGTTCCTACGAGCCTCTTCAGTATTCAGAACAAAAGCTCTCCCTCTTGCTTTATTAGGTTCCTCATTCCTCTTAGGACAGCTATCACTATAGTGGCCCGTCTCTCCACATTTAAAACACTTACGTGGCTCTCTACAATCACGATAGTTATGTCCAGGTTTCTTACAGTTTCTACAGACTAACTGGTTACATGGACCGGAATGTCCTTTTCCACAAGTTGGGCACCTAGGTGGGGGTCCTCGTTGCCTCTTGAAATCTCTGTAACTGGGTTTCTTTTGTTCTTGGTAGTTTTCCCATTTCCTTTTCGGGATAGTTTCTGGGGTTTTCTTTTGTTGGATCTCAGTGGCGATAGTTGCCCCAGCCTCTACCGCATCATGATAGGTAGTTGGTTTGGTAGACTTGATAAACGTGCGATATTCTGTGGGGAGTCCCCACAGGAATCTTCGAATACGATTTTCTTCAGGGTTCACCAAGTAAGACACTATTCGAGACATTTCATTGAATTTGGTGACATATTCCCGGTATGTCTTATTCCCGAGTTCAAGATGCAAAAATTCCTTTTCTATTATGTCAGTTTCGCTTGGTGGACAGAAGTAATTTGTAAACAGTTCTGAAACTCCTTCCAACTCAGGCGATGTGCCAGATCATCACCTCTAGTTTGCTTTTGTATCCTCCACCAAAATAAGGCTTCGGATTTAAACAAATGAACAGCAAACCTAATTTTATTTCTTTCATGGCAATCACTGACGTCTAGAATGGCTTCTACCTCACTTAGCCATTCATGTGCCTCAATAGCACCTTTCTTCCCGTCGAATGAAGGAGGATTACATGAAATAAAAGTCTTGTAATTACATTCTTTAGAGATTTCTATTTCTATAGCTTTAGATACTTTCGTATCATCTACCTTCTTTTCCGGGCGAGGTTCTTCTCATGGAGTTGGTGTAGGTGTAGGTGCAGTGCTTCCCTCAGATTGCCCTGATCGTTCTGTATTCTGACGTTCGCGTCCCTGTGCGTTGGCAAGGATTTGCGCAACTCGGACGACAATCCAATCGATCATGTCATCTCCTAAGTTTACAGGTTCGCTATGACGAGCAGGATTAACTGATGGGTTAGGTTGACGATTGTTGTTAACCGAAGGTTCTGCCGACATTTTCTGCTCATGTGCTTTATGTGCGAGAGAAGGTTGTGTATGATTTGTATGAAGGAGGTTGGCATCTATTTATATTAACAATGAACTACGCTATTGGCCGCCTTCATTTTTTTTTACTCTATGATACTTGATTGAGAAGAAATATTACTTACTCAAATAATACACAAGTATCATTATATATATGCACTTCATGTATACAACATATACGTATTACATTTTATCTTTTAGATTTTATTATTATTATTATTATTATTATTATTATTATTATTATTATTATTGTTATTATTATTATTATTATTATTACTATTATTTTCTCCTAACGAGTAAAGAAGACAAGATTTACGAGTAATTATTGTTAAGGGCAGTGTGTACAAAGTGGTAACGAAATGAGGATTTATAGGTTGTAGTTATTACTATGGGTATTTTCTAATCTATATCCTTAGTAAGTTCATACCCGGATTTATCTATTATTCGTATTTCAAAGTCAGCCAGAGCATCCTAAAAATTACATAAGCTGGCGTGTTCTCTTATGTTGAAGCCTAGGTATCCATACCAAATACCTAATTCGCTAAAACCTTTGGCTCTGATACCAACTGTGACACCACACCCAGATAAGGATGCACCATACACAATTGATACCAACTTACCAGTAAACACTTACTTTATTGATACAAACGGTAATGTACAAAAGTTGGAAACTTAAAGGTACAAAGTTTGGTCAAACTACTATTAGCTGATCACGCAAAATTTCCACCAGATAAGAAAGTTTGAGATACTTTATTTCACTAGTCACGCCTATCCGAGATAAACAACCCGCCCAAGACTAACCATCATTTCCTGTGACACATGCTTAAAAGACGTCAGATATTACACTGGTGAGTTTATGAATATACACAGTTTACAATTCACATTATTTAATCATGACTTGTACCCGCCCATGTTATCATAACCCAACGTTACCACGTAACTTACATAACCATATAGTTAATGCCCACTACACCACAGGTGTAGTACCGACAAATCCCGCCGTAGCGGCACGTATAAGGGACCACAAATATCATGTGTATGTCATGCTCAGGTTATATACATGCGTACAACAGTCATGCCATATTATTACAGTTTAGGACAAGCATGTTCACATTTGAAAAGCATTCATAAAACTCACCTCTTGCTAGTAGCTAACCGTTGATACAATTGTTAGTATGATCAGGTACTATCTCAAGGTCCTGACACAATTTACATAATCCTAAGTTAGGTAATGGTACACCTAACTAGTCATTATCATGGTTGGATATTGGTTAACCCTACCTTCTTTAAGCATGGTTGATCAGTCCATGCCTAACTAAGGCTAGGCTACCCAATACCCGCCCCTGACAATAACCCTAGTACCTAAAAATAATACCAACACTACTACCACTAATATATTATTACTAATAATAAAACTAATATTAACTACTAAAAATAAATAATAAATAACTAAACATAAACTTAAACGAGAGTATACCTCAAGACTATCTACGACACGTTGATGTAGAGTTTCCCTACTCCTGCTCCTACTCGTGCTCAAAAAACGACTACTAACAACACCCAACGGGGTATCGTATACTCAGGATTCTCTATACTAGAGCATTCCCGTTAAAGAAACTGGTACCTAAACAAACTACTGAGACTCTTATTTAAAGCAAGCAAGCAGGCACCTCAAATCCCTTTCTGGTCGATGTGGGATTCAATTGACGTGCCTACCTACCTGCTTGACCTGCTAGCTTGCTTGCTTATATATATTAATTCAGCTGCTTAACTCGTTTTTCTTGTATAACTTTTAAAATATGACGTTTTATAAAACGACGAATATGTCATTAGGATGAGCATATTTTTATCTACGTTTTAACCTAAGTTTCATTAAAAACGGAGTAAGGTAAATAAAATAATATATTTAATTATTAATATTAAACGGTCTCTTATAATAGCCACGGCTTGTGCAGATGTCTCATATTTCAACTAAATATTTCAACTAACCATTTTACTCGTTACTTAGTCGCTCAACAATATATAAATTATAAATTATAAATATAATTTTATTGGTTCACAAAACAGGATGTTACACGTAAGACGGTGAAAAGTGTCAAAGTGTCGAATGGTAATCCGATCGGATGCCCATTCGGTCGGATTGACATTTGTTTGGTAAGGATGTGTTTGTGTATGATGGCTTTGAAGTTTTCGTTGTAGCATTTTGAAAACAGAGGAGTATCTCTACCTTTCAGGTCATCGATCGAATGGTCGTTCGATCGGATAGCGATCTGATTGGCAGGACACTTAGTGAAAACAAGTGCACAGCAAGATTGTCACTCAATCGGATAGAAATCCATTAGAAACTGGTGTTCTTTGAAAATCAAGAAAATGTTTAAGTGTCGAAGTTCCAAATGTCAAATGATCGGATGGTCGCTCGATCGGATGGCTATCCGATCGGATGGCTATCCGTTCGACGTTCGGAGCTTTGCAAGTTCGAAGAAAAAGTTTAAGTGTGGAACCAAGTGCAATCCGATCGGATAGCAGTTCGATCGGATGGCATTCCGATCGGATGGCAATCCGTCCCAACGAATCTGATCGTCTTGACTTGATTATTTTTTTGAAAGTTTTGCGGTTTGCTCGAGACGGTGTGATAACGTACTAAACAACGGAACCTTGTCAAGTCCCAAGTCGTCCGATCGAATAGGAATCACCCAAATCCGACCTGTTGCTGGTTCGTGACGGTTGTTCATGTTTAACCCAAAATCGGTTGTCTCTTTGATAGAAACCAGGTCTCAAACTGATGCTTCACTAAGAAATGAGTAGAAGATCTGAGTGAGCTCCGATTCTATCGGTTTTGAGTGCATTGAGTGTAAAAGAGTTGAAAGAAAGTTGGAAAAGCGTCTTTCAATCCTTTTAACTTTGAAAATGTCTAGATCTATGCAAAATCATTGTTAAATTGTAACAGCCCAGCGTAACCGCACCATGATATTGTCCGCTTTGGCAGCCAGCACGCTCTCAGCGTCCGCCCCTCACGGCTTTAAAACGCGTCATGATGGTGAAGGTATCAAGCCCCTTATAAGGAAGCCTTCGTTCCCCTTCACAACCGATGTGAGATATCACAATCCACCCCCTTAAGGGGTCCAGCGTCCTCGCGGGACCTGGCACCACCGGTCCGGGCCTGGCTCTAATACCATCTGTAACAGTCCAGCGTAACTGCACCATGATATTGTCCGCTTTGGCAGCCAGCACGCTCTCAGTGTCCGCCCTTCACGGCTTTAAAACGCGTCATGATGGTGAAGGTATCAAGCCCCTTATAAGGAAGCCTTCGTTCCCCTTCACATCCGATGTGGGATATCACATAAATCTTGTGGAAATCCTTCAGATCTGAATTATTCTTGGTGGAATGAGGTCAAAACTTGAAGTTCATAAGAACCCCATGATGACATCACCCTAGAACACCTCAAATCCACTGATTTCACAGTTAAAAGTTAAGATTCAAAGGTGAAAATGATGAAGAAGTGTGTGTAGATCATAGAAGTACAAGATTTAGGTTGAAAACTTACAACAATCGAGAGAAAGAAGGTCTTGAGCGTGCTTGTCGAGTGAGGGGGAGCTGTCACATCATTTGTGATGTGACAAGGGGTATTTATAGGTTGCCAAAAAGGGAAAGGTGAGGTGCAGGTGCAGGTGTCAGATGGCATCCCGATCGGATAGCACCTCGATCGGATGGCAATCCGATCGGATGTCCATTCAATTGATTGGCCATTCGATCGAGTGGCTCCGACGATTTGTGTGTTAGCGTTTCGTTCGTGTTTTGAGCGTTGCGATGCGTTTCAGCGAGCGTCGATTATGCAATGCGATAGGTTAATAATAGCCACACAACTACTATATCTAGCATACAATCATCCTAATTATCTTGCGCTTAGCGTTTGTGATTAAATTGCGATAGAGTTGCGATTGTGTTTCGATTAATCACCACAAACACAAAGTAAACATGCACAAGTAACACACAAGTAACACACAAGTAACACACACACGTAAAACAATATTCAGAATCTACCAATCGAGGCGCGAACGCGATTGCGATGCTATTAGCGATAAAGCGAATAAGCGATAAAACATGCGGTAAACCTCGATTAAACACTGATTATTAATAGATACTCCACATAATACAACTAAACCAAACAAAATAAAAGATTCGATCACAAGTCAATGTACTAAAGTCAACAGTTAAGCAAGGAGTGACAGATAGCAATTAACAATCTTTTCTTCCTTCTTAAGGGAATTTCGTCCTGAAATTAGGCTTTAGCCGTAACAAACAACTGCGGGTACTTTGCCTTCATGTCGATTTCGAGTTCCTAGGTGAACTCTGCACCGTGTTTGCCTTCCCAGCGAACCTTCACAATGAGAATGCGTGAGCGCCTGAGCTTCTTGGTTTCTCGGTCCATGATCTCGACAGAGATCCGTAGTTTCTTGGGTTTAGCAGGGTATTATAGGCGTTTTATTGAAAACTTCTCAAGGATTGCTGCACCCCTAACTTCATTGACTCGCAAGAATATCAAGTTTGATTGGGGTCCTAAGCAACAAGAATCCTTTGACATTCTTAAGCAGAAGTTGAGCAATGCACCTGTGTTGACATTGCCTGATGGAATAGAGGAATTTGTAGTATACTGCGACGCATCACACACTGGTACGGGATGTGTGCTCATGCAGAAAGGCAAGGTTATTGCCTACGCTTCTTGACAATTAAAGGTGCACGAGAAGAATTACACCACCCATGACTTGGAGTTGGGTGCCGTTGTATTTGCACGGAAGCTTTGGAGGCATTACCTGTATGGAACTAAGTGTATGATCTATTCTGATCACAAGATCCTTCAACATCTGTTTAATCAGAAGGATTTAAACATGAGACAGCGTCGATGGATGGAGACACTGAATGATTATGATTGTGAAATCCGATACTATCCAGGCAAGGCGAATGTAGTCGCCGATGCTTTGAGCAGGAAAGAAAGGGTTAAACCCATCAGAATCAATGCCAGGAGCATTGAATTGAAGAACAGTTTGAATGAAAGATTGTTAGCCGCACAGAAGGAAGCCGTATTAGAAGCTAACTATCCAAATGAAAAACTGGGAGTCACTGCAGAAATCCTAAGATTGAATGGACGGATATGGGTTCCAATCTATAGAGGACTTAGGGAAGTGATCCTTCAGGAAGCCCACAGTTCCAAGTATTCTGTTCATCTTGAAAGTGACAAGATGTACCAGGATTTAAAGGCAAATTACTGGTGGATAGGTTTGAAGAAATCTATAGCCACTTATGTAGCCAAATGTCTGACATGCGCTCAAGTTAAAGCGGAACATCAGAAGCCGTTAGGTTTACAGCAACAGCCTGAACTTCCCACCTGGAAGTGGGAAATGGTAACTATGGATTTCATTACTAAGTTACCAAAGACAAAGCGAGGAAATGATACTATTTGGGTTATAGTGGATAGACTGACTAAGTCAGCCCACTTCTTACCCATTAAGGAAACACACAGCTCAGATAAGTTAGCTCAGCTGTACGTGGACGAGATAGTATCTCTCCACGGAGTGCCAGTGTCTATCATCTCTGATAGGGATACGAGATATACATCGCATTTCTGGAAAAGCTTTCAGCAATCCTTAGGCACTCGATTGAACTTCAGCACATCATATCATCCTCAGACGGATGGTCAAAGCGAGCGTACTATTCAAACACTCGAAGATATGCTAATAGCTATCATTCCAGTATACAAGCTGCACCTTTTGAAGCGTTGTATGGAAGAAAGTGAAGGACGCCCGTTTGTTGGGCAGAAGTTGGAGATGTCCAACTAACAGGACCCGATATAGTCCTGGAGACGACAGATAAGATTGTGCAGATACAAGATCGTCTCAAAGCTGTCAGAGATAGGCAGAAAAGCTACGTAGATAAAAGGCGTAAACCTCTAAAGTTCAAGGTTGGTGACAAAGTGTTGCTGAAGGTATCACCCTGGAAGGGAGTGATGCGACTCGGTAAGAAAGGAAAGTTAAGCCCAAGATATATAGGACCATTCGAGATCATCGAATGTGTCGGAACAGTGGCTTATAAGTCAAACCTGCCCGAATAGCTTAGTGGAATTCATAATGTGTTCCACATCTGCATTCTGAAGAAGTGTCTAGCTGATGAGTCACTAGTCATGCCACATAAAGATGTGCATATTGATGAGAGCTTAAAGTTTGTAGAAAAGCCTTTGTCGATTGAGGATCGACAGGTTAAGAAGCTTCGAAAGAAGCACGTGCTAATTGTAAAAGTTAAATGGGATGCCCGTAGAGGTCCCGAGTACACGTGGGAGGTAGAGTCCACAATGAAAGAGAAGTACCCTCATTTATTTCAGTAATCTCGAGGTCGAGATTTCTTTTAAGGGGGTGAGGATGTAACACCTCGTAAAATCACAACCAATGTAATGAAGACACGTGTCATGAGATTTAAACGTGTAATGGATTAAATACGAGGGACTAAAGTTGACAAACAAAGAAAATATGTGTGTAAAAGGATTCAAAGTGTCAACATTGGATAATTATACCTTTCAACAACCCTACACGATGTTTATACCCTTAAACGAATGAATTATGAATCATATGAAGCCGTTTGTGGAAGAAAGTGAAAGTTTACAAACCACAAGGGTTAAATGTGTAACACCCAACTTTAACTAACATGATTAATGATAAGTAACTTGCATTTAGTACAAAAATTTAGAGTTTACAAAAGACTTTGTGTTTTCAAGACCATATATGATCCTAATATTCAACTTAAAATTCTACAATCAAACATTCATGACACAATTAAAAGTGTTTACATAGTCATAAAACAAAATAGATCAAGTGCGGAAGCGTTGATTTGTGTGTTCGGTTCGATTGCTTTTGCTCGATCATCATCCCCCATACATGAATTACCTAGAAACTGAAATTTTAGATAAACATTAGTATTAAAGTCCTTGGATATTAACATAATCGAAATCATGTTCAAAAACAAATTCAAGTAACCGAAAATATAAAATTCAGCTTTTGTGACTGGGCGCTACCGTAACTTACGGTAGTCACCGTAAGTTACGGTGGCCCCTGGGTAGTTGTGGTCTGCCGTAACTCAGTGGAAAACCACCGTAATGTTTTACTCGCTACCGTAAATTACGGTAGCTACCGTAATTTATGGTAGCTGCTGTACTTCTTTTCTTGTTTTTGCAGTTTTGCCGATTACTCTCCTATGTCACCTTAATTTCATTTCGAACACGTTTATCACATAACCAAGGCCAATTACTCATGTCTATGTCTTTACCAACTATGACATTCGCTTCCCTTTCAAGGGATTGCATACGCCATAATCCACATGCTTGTTTTCAAGATATCGAGCTTGCCCTTTTTATACTACTTGACATGCTTAAAATTTAGAACTTTAACTCCTGTATTAGGGGTTAAATTTCTCAACTAATTCAGCGTGTCCGCTACACGGCTTACGCATTGTTTATAACCATACATCAAGTAATGGTATCTAGCTTCAAAGTTTACTACACGACTTGTTTTGACCCGTTTGGGCGCTGAAATTAAGCACCTTTCAGGACATTTCAAAAATCCATCTTTGTCACTTGTTTTGACCCGTTTTACTTGTTTAAGACACTTAGTCACATCCGTGACATATTGGTCTATCTTGTTTCCATGTTTCAAAATGACGACATAAGACTAACAAATAACTTAATGTAACGAAACGGTAAATTTCGTACCTTCAAAGCGCACCCTTTAAGCGTGTATCACCCCCGGCTTGTCCACTTGACGACCCGGATTCTTTACCTAAAGAGTTCCATTCGCAATCAATTTAGAACTCTTTTATAATCAATAACGGACAATTTATTACGGTAATCTAATCTGCGTTTTTGTCCGATTATTAATACTTTGATCTTCACTTAGGCGTTTCTACGAACACCTAGCGGGTCAGATTTCTACATAATCATTGCTAGGTTCTTGACATGTTATTTACACCTAAATTCACTTCAATTAAGCAATTTACACACTTTTAACATCAAGTTACTGAATTTTATCATATAAATTCAGTCTTCACTAGAATAGAAATCATAATCCTAGTGTTTATCTAGTTTCTACAATTTCATTAATCACCTACAATGGTGATTATAAACTTCTCAAGTATCATGCAAAGATTTTACAAGAAATCATCTAGGGTTTAACTTTAGACATCATATTACTTCAGATTCATTCATGCATCACATATTTAAGCTCAATTTCAGTTTCTCATATTTAACCTAGAATTAAAGATGAAGCAAAATACCAAAATTTTACATACCTTTTGATCCCTACAACGAGGTGATCACTAATTTATGTTCAAGACTTGATTTAGGGCAGATTTAAGGCTTCAATTTAGGGATTTTGTGTGAAAAACTAGGGTTTGAAAGAAACCCCTGGTCGCCCCTGCCTTCTGTTCGATCCAAGCACACACACCAGTGTGTGTTTGGGTGTGATTGTTTACTAATTAGTAATTAAGTTTCAAGTTTGGCAAGATTGGCCCCTAAACCTTGTTTAATTTATATTCTAAGTGATTTAACCTTATTGTATGCCACCTCAAGTCTTGTATTTAACTAGGTTATAAATTCCTGGTTAATTCATTATATAATTTATAATTCTAATTATAAGGTTTTATATTTCTGGGCTATTACAAAATGTGTCAACATGTTTAATTTATACATCTGAGTGACCTTTTAGCGAACCTGAAGCTTTGTAACGATTAATTATGCTCACTAGAATAAGTGATAAAAATTTCACAAGGTTTCGATATCGTATGAGAAAGATACGCTAACATTCGTAAGTGAGGGGTTAAAAGCGCCAACATTGAAATTCAGGACTTTTCGGTGATCGTATAACTAACCGGGGACTTAACAAAGTTTGTTTATGACTTGGAGTCCTTAAAAGTCAAGATTGAGGGTTAAAATGCAATAAAACAAGTTAAAACAACTATTAGAAGGACCAGAGACTGAATATGCAATTTAGGGAAACATGGTGACCGGATCTGGGCCTCATACCGGCCGCGTAAGACCTCCCAGGTCTTTTACGCGGGCTTCCTAAAAAGTGCCAGCGTCCAAAAACATGGCAGATGCCTGTTTCAGCCTGTTACACCGCCTTACAAAGCCTGTTTTCGATCCTAGGGGCTGCACCAACGGTTTTTCATGCATAGGGACACTTTTAATGCATCAGGGATCATGTGTAGACTTTGTTGTGAGGATCTTATGCAATTTAAAGTCCTATATAAGAACTCTTGGTTGCAACATTTTTGCATGCACTTGGAAAATCATTCAAATTGAATTTCTGGAGCTCTCTTTCACTAAGATTCTAAATCGTGCTAAGTACTTCAGTAAGCTTCCTTAACCTCTCTAATTCGTGTTTTAGTAGTTTAATGACCTAAAGTCAAAACCGTCGTAATTAAGGTTTGACTTAGTGATTAATCACTAATGGTCCAGTCATTTTTCGAATTGAAAGTGGCTATGAGTTGGTAATTATGTGGATAATAAACTCTTAAAAGGGCACCCTCTGATTCCCACTCTAACTAGGTCAATTGTCGGGTCAAACTTAATCGTAAAAAGTCAACAGAAAGCTAATTTTCAAATAAACACATAATTAACAATGTAGAAGCCATGAAACCTGTTTTATCACTTGTATAACTTGGTAATTAATGTAAGAACATGTCTAAGCATGTTCAACCCGACAATTTTGAGTTTAGGCTCGGTTCGGAACCGAAAGTCGCAAAAGTAGACTTTTGATTTGACTTTCAGTTCTGACCCAATTTAGCTTAGTTTAGACATGCCTTAAAGTTCCACTAGGACCAGGTTATAGGTTAGTATAACCCTCTGAGGTTATACAACTTGGTTCCTTATTTATCCGATTCATTTGCATGTTTCCGTTATATGCCTAAATGTTGACCATTATGCCCTTTTGACCTTAAAGTGAGATTTTTGAAAATGTGAGAGGACAATAATCTTTGTTACTGATTTATAAACTTGTCCTAAAAATTTGGCATCAGTTTGAAGTCTAGATTAGGAGTTATGCTCAATATCGTAATTTAGAAGCTTTTTATTAGTTAAACGACATAATTAGCATAAGGCCTATCTAAACCCGAATTTTGACACCAAACCTTTTACCCACTGATGTAAGATAATATTTTGGGATTTTTGAAGATTTTTATTTATTTTTAAACTGAGCATAACATAGAGTTCTAGCTTTGATTCGGTAATTGTCGGTTATACTCTTTTCTTGAATAAAATGAGTTTTTCATAACTTTTTGATACCAAACTTTTTGCTACTGATTTTATATGATAAATGAAATATTTTAAGCCTTCTGGAATGATAAAAATATTAGCTTTTCTTATATAACCCGAAAATCGCTTAAAAGCGACTTTAAACGTATAGTATGAGTTAAAACTATTTTTATCATATAAGACTTAATACCTACTGATGTTTTTAGTAAATTTTTATACTTTAACAATAAGCAAAAGTTTTAAACTCAGATTTCCAAATTTGACCTTTAAAGCTTATGTGAAATTACCAAAATGCCCATTCGGGCATAGTTTGGTTATAAATGATAAATTTCACATATATGCAATACCCTACGATATAACTTATTAAATTTAATATTTTTACTGATCATATCAGACCTGAACCTCAGATTAATATTTAATCTCTTTAATAAGCTTTAAAATGACCAAAATACCCCTACGGGGCATAATTTGAGTTTAAATCCATTTTGGGCATAATGGAAGGTATCCTACTGATATCACAACATATTTAAGGCATATTAACTTAAAAAACCTATGCATGACTCATTTGGTTACCCGTTATGAATTATTCGCGTTCGGTACGGTTTATGTAACTAGTTTGCATAAATTGACCGAAACGGGTCAAACCTTATCATTTTTATCTCAAAATCCAGAATGTGTTTAGTTTACCCATATTATACAAGTCTTTAA
Source organism: Helianthus annuus (assembly GCF_002127325.2). Lineage (NCBI taxonomy): Eukaryota > Viridiplantae > Streptophyta > Magnoliopsida > Asterales > Asteraceae > Helianthus > Helianthus annuus. Next base: position 74,932,571 of record NC_035433.2, read on the forward strand.
ACTTGTCGGGTCTAAACCACATTCTATTCCGGTCTTCGCTTAATATTGCGTTTTGAACCGTATATCTTTCTTTAAAACTAACCGGTCTAAGTTTAGGCTTAATTAAGACCCGTTAGGAATCTAATAGGTTATTAAAACCTTCGTTCCAGATTTAGGAGCCCAGTAAAAGATATCTGCATTTGCTAATTGTATACGGCTGGGATAAATTGAATAATTTGCTCACGTAAATACTTTTAACTTATTTTCCCTTATACGGGCTTGGGGTACGGTATATAAAATACCGCTTGGTCGGGCATTGAATTTTTAATCATATGAAGGTTAATTTATTAAGATGACCCATTTAATCTGTTTTGTTTGTTTTAAGCCTTGGGGGGGGGGGGGGTTAATGACCATGTCCTGGATATCCTCGACTCATTCATTGAAATCGCCACGACTTAAGCACGGGGTGTAGGCATACACCTGCCGGTGCGTATGTAAAAATAATATACCCACCTGTTCGAGAATAACTCGCCGTGGGATATATTATGTGGTGTGTCTATTAATCTTTAACCCGGTTTTCAGCCCGGGCTACTAAACGTATAATAAACATGTAATTCTTTAACAAGTTTATTTTTAAATAATTATCCCAAGTTATAAAAGATATTTTGTGTCTTGTGCATTCAAATCAATTTTCTTAAGCATTTTCAAAATGAGTCGGTTAATTGTATTTACCAGTGTAAACTGACGTATCAATAAAGAGTCTTGCAAGCTTAGATGTTTATCAATCTGTTGAACAATGTTCCTTTTTATCTTTGATCCGCCTGTGGATCCTTTACAACCGTTTTTGTAATAATTGATATTACTTTCATTCGGTTTGTAATGATTTTATCTTTCGACTTCCGCTGTGCATTAAACTGTGATAATTTGACTATGATGATATCAACTACGTCACGATACTCCCCACCGGGCCTACCGGTAATACGTGGTGTGACAACCGGTTAGTTGCGCGTCACCGATCTCATGCCACACAATCGGTGATCGACATTTTCTTCCGTATAATGCCTCAAATGGTGCCATTTGTATGCTAGAATGATAACAGTTATTGTACGAGAATTCGACCAAAGGTAAGTACGCATCCCATTTACCACCGAAATCTATGACACACGAGCAACACATGTCTTCAAGAGTACGAATCGCTCTTTCAGTCTTTGAAACGTTTCCCAAAGACGTGAGGTAAACCGACCATCGCGGTCAGAGATGATGTCACGAGGTGTACCATGTCGACAGATAATTTCGTCGGTGTAGATTCGGGCTAATTTTTCTACCTTGAAGTCTTCTCGTATCGGCAGGAAATGAGCGGATTTAGTCAAACGGTCAACGATAACCCATATGCTATCATGTCCTGAAGTCCTACGCGGGAGTTTCATGAAAAAGTCCATGGCTATGCTTTCCCATTTCCACATCGGGATCTCGGGTTGCACAAGCAAGCCAGATGGTCTTTGTTGTTCGGCCTTGACTTTCGAGCAAGTCAGGCACTTCGAAACGTAGATAGCGATATCCTTCTTCATTCCAGGCCACAAGTATCGTAGACGAAGGTCGTGATACATCTTGTCGGGGCCAGGATGAATGGAATATCGAGACTTGTGGGCTTCATCCAACAGGATTTGTCGTAAGTTATTGCGTTTGGGGATCCATATTCGGTCAAAATAATGGAATATCCCATTCGATTTATTCACTAACTGCTCGCCATTATGGTAAATCCTTTCCTTCTTCAAAGTGCGTTCGGTAAAACAAGCATGCTGAGCGCCACGGATGAGAGTTTCGAGATGATGCTGGGTGGAAATATCACGAACGCTATGCAAATAGCTTCGTCTGCTGAGGGCGTCGGCAACGACATTTGCTTTGCCAGGATGATAACGAATCTCACAGTCGTACGTTGAGAAGTTCTACCCATCGGCGTTGACGCACATTCAGTTCTTTTTGGCTGAGGATGTGTTGCAGGCTCCTATAATCTGTGAAGATCGTACACTTGGTACCATAAAGGTAGTGTCGCCAAATCTTCAACGCAAAAACAACTGCGCCTAGCTCGAGGTCGGGGGTTGTATAGTTCTTCTCGTGGATCTTGAGCTGACGAGATGCGTAAGCGATAACCTTGTCCCGTTGCATGAGAACACAACCAAGACCAAGGTTCGAGGCATCACAATAGACAACGAAGTCATCGTTTCCGCCGGGTAAAACGAGAACGGGAGCATTGCAGAGCGTATGCTTGAGAGATTGAAAGACAATCTCTTGTTCAGTTCCCCAAATAAAAGGCTTGTCTTTATGCGTTAAGGAATTAAGAGGGGCAGCGATCTTTAAGAAGTCAGTGATGAATCGACGGTAATAGCCCGCCAATCCGAGCAACGAACGAACATCAGATGGTGTTTTTGGAGTAACCCAACTCTTAACAGCTTCAATCTTCGCGGGGTCGACGTGAATACCTTGACTATTAAGGATGTAACCGAGGAATTGAACCTCCTCTAGCCAGAATTCACACTTGGAGAACTTGGCATAGAGTCGATTCCTTTGGAGTAGCTCGAGAACCAAACGTAGGTTATGCGCGTGTTCAGTTTTCGACTTCGAGTAGATAAGGATATCATCGATGAACACGATGACGAAGCGGTCAAGAAATGGTTTGCACACACGGTTCATCAAATCCATGAAAACCGCAGGTGCATTGGTTAAACCAAAGGGTATAACAGCCCTAACGTAAACCGATACCTTTATAACTTTTCCGACACCCTAATATATCTTAAAATGTCTCAATATGTTTTTATATGCACCCCGTATGTGAAAACCGAGCCGAAATATAACATAACCTATAAAATAAATTAGAAACATTAAATATTAAGTTGAGGCGGGCCGCGAATACCCACCCCAACCATTCACGCGGGCCGTATGAAGATGTAAACCGGATTCCTTTGATTTCTTTAAGTTGAAGCGGGCCGCGTAATAGTTCTCGATAGTTAACGCGGGCCGTGAGTGACCTAAGTTGTGGCGCAACCCTGAGCTGACACGTGTCGATAGCGTGTCGAACCTAGTAGATGACCGGGCCAAGCTATTGTGTTGACCAAGGTTGACGCGGGCCGCGTAAACCTGGCCTGTGTCTTACGCGGGCCGCCTGGAAGTCAGATTTCATAACTATAAATAGAACGCATCAGCTTTCGATTTCCGTCGTTCACAATTTCAATCTCAAATCACAATTTCTGTATGAAGTTATTATACTCGGGTATTATACCCCCTAAATAGCGAGGTTCTGCTACGATGTAAGTATTATAACCCCTGGAGACGTATTAGATACGCTGCCCGACTGATCTAGGGTTCCGTAACGGCTGTCGTGGTTCTGCCCGACGTAGTCGTTGGAATACCGTCTCAGGAAGAGTATTACTAATGTTAAAATGGGTTATTATACTAACACACGTGCATTTGTGTAATTTATAGAATATTCCCAGGAAATCACTACTGAAAACCCTAAGACAGCAATGTGAGTTGATCCACTTTTTATTAACTGTTTTTACAAAACCTTAAATACCTTTCCATGCGAATAACAGTTATTGAGTATTTGTAAGAATACAATTATCGTGGGTATGTTGGGGTTTTGTATACAAAATTTGTTACCACCTGGTCAAGGAGTAACATTTCCACAAGTCAGGTCTGACAGTACCGACGGGTGATAACTGATATAACTTGGAAACAAATGTAACTGCGGGATCGCCCTCAATACTGTTCACTGTGACTTTTTATTTAAACTTGATTAAACTGGGATTCACTCACCAGTATTTCCCACTGACAAAATGTTTTTATAATGCGTTTCAGGTAACAAAATGTGAAAGCCAAATAGAAGCCAGCTGGACAGTACTGAAGGCTTGGAAAAGTGGCAATAAAGTTACCTAAGAATAAAATAGATGTTTTTTTTTAAATAAAATAGGATTTATTCCTACGAAATGTGTGTACTAAAAACTTGGGTTTTACACATGTGTTTAATGTTATAAAAGAAGGTGGTTTACTCTGATTAAATATTTCCTAACTACGGTCCTGATGAAAATTTCCGCTGCCAAATTGGATAAATAAACGTGATACCACCGAAACTGGCTCACGGCCGCCCGTTCCCGGGAACTAGGGATCGGGGGTTGTGACAGAAGGTGGTATCAGAGCTATGCCGCTGATTCTGCCACAGAAGTGTTTCGCTGACATCAAAAGTGAAAGTGTTAGAAAATAAATTACGGGAATACGTGCATAATTATATTTACTTGTTATGTGTTATCTGGCTATCTATTAGTTTACAGTATGAGCGACCAAGGACCATCTGACGCGTATCGTCAATTGTCTGGTTCGCCTAGGAGCGAAGGCACCTCCTCTTCTCAGCCTGCCCTCTCAGGGTACTCTGCTGATACGGAAGAAGGAATCTTTGTGTTTAAGGCTCAATCTGAAGAGCCAGTTCCTCAGAAAAAGAGGTGATGGTTCAGTAGGGGAGCACACGAGCGTAGGAAACGTATGAAAAAGTTACAGGAACAACGAGTGTTAGCCGCAGCAAAACGAGAAACTGATGTCTATGCCCAGGATATGCTCAATAGGGGAATAGCTAATATCCATATTTTAGCTACCACTGCAGCTGACCCAAACCTGGAGCAAATGCTAGCACCCCAACCACAACTACCAAATCCTGACCAACCCATGGAAGTAGAAAACCCTGAAAACCAAATAGAAATGCCTGATTACAACCCGGAGGAGATACCTAGGGTACCTGCACCAAATCCCCTAGACCCAAACAATTACGACCCTTGGTGGGACGATGTTAGGGACTATGTGCAACAAAACCCGATACAGGAAAATGCGCCAATACCCAACTTAGGAGCCTACTCAGGGTTAGATCCTCAAGATCCCTATTACATTAATGATGCATACATTAGGGAGATCTTAGAGAATCCCTACCCATACCAGGCCCCTATCCCTCCGTACCAGGAACCCGCACCCCAGATTCCAAACCCAGTCCTAGAACCTGCACCCCCAATGAGTGCAGAAAACGTACAAGAACTTAGGACTTTCGGTGAGGAAATTTTAGAAAGCAGTGAGAGAATGACAGGTGGGAGAGCGTCTCGTATGGAAATACGATCAGCGCAATATGGATTTTTGGATGAATCCATATCAGTGAACGTGATAGTGGAAACGGTAGTAGTAATAATAATAACAATAATAATAATAATAATAATAATAATAATAATAAATAATAATAAATAATATAATAATATATGTGTGTACGTGTTAGAAAAAAAAAACTACGGATGCATACTATTGGTATTGTAGCTTTACATTTCAGTTGGTATTGTAATTTTAATTTCAGTACTGGTGTGTAATAGATGCATAATATATGAATAGAGTAAAAGTCGCAATGCTCGACGCTTTTGACTAAAAGTGCGTGTCATGTGACTGGCTATATTCGAATATTATTTGTGATATTAATATTTGGTAAATGTTTAAAATTCAGATGGCCGACGAGGGAAATCAAGATAATCTGAATAACGATAACCAGAGTAACAATAACGTGGTTAATGAGAATCCAAACAACAATGGAAACCAAATGGATAATAGTGTCGTTCAACACATAGTGGCACAAGGAATTATAGATGCAATGCTATTTATTATTCAAACAGTTCAAGAAGCGAATAATAAAAGTAAGCATAGCAGTAAGCGACCAACTGAACCGGAACACAGCGTGAACAGTGGACTTGTACTTCAAGCGCCCATTCCCAAAAGAAGAAGAACCATGTCATATGGTTGTTCTTACAAAGAATTCTGGTCCTGTAAACCCATAGAATTCTCGGGCAATGAAGGACCCATTGCAGCTCTACGCTGGATAGAGAAAACTGAGGCTGTTCTGAAAATAAGCAAGTGTGCTGAAGAAGATAAAATAATGTTTGCTTCGAATCTGTTTAAAAATGCAGCCTTAGAATGGTGGAACACTATCCTCCAGTCAAGAGGAAGTGATAGGATTTATAACATGGAATGTGAAGAATTCAAAAACATGGTAGAAAGGAAATTCTGCCCTCCTAATGAAAAGCAACAGATAGCAAATAAGTTTTTAAACCTTAGAATGACCGGGGTAGATAGTAAGGGTTACACTACCACATTCTTTGAATATGATAGGATAGTACCAACCCTTGCATCACCTGAGCCGGGATTAATCTCCCGTTACATCTGGGGATTAATTGGAGAAATTAGACATGTAGTCAAGGCAGCTAGACCCCAAACCATAGAAGAAGCTGTAGAACTAGCTAATACCTTGACAGATGAGTTAATCCGTACTAGAGAAGAAGACCAGAGGAGAAACCTGACCCAAAGGCTTACTCAAGAATTCCGTTCTGGGAATTACAACCGTAGGAATGTAGGTTCTACCTCTGCAATATACTGCAGAATCTGCAAGAAGAAGCATTCTGGAAAATGCTCCACTCACTGCAATTATTGTAAGGCACCAGGACACAAGGAAGAAGATTGCAGGAGAAAAACCAGTAATGGAATGTGCTTCAACTGTGGAGAAAAAGATCATATCAAGCCAAACTGTCCGAAGTTAGCCCCAGCTACAAACAACAAGAACACTAAAAATGCTAGAGCATTCGTTCTAACTGCAGATGAAGCTAGGATGATTCCGGACGTCATTGTTGGTACGTTTTTAGTTAATGATATTTTTGCTAAAGTATTATTTGACTCTGGTGCAAACCAAAGTTTTATTAATACTTCGTTTTGCAAACTTCTAAATCAATCATTAACTAAACTACCACAAGAATGTCTAGTAGAGACCGCAAATGGAGAAACCGTTAGGATTTCTGAAATCTTGCAGGGAGCAAGAATAGAAATTTTTAATCAAAAATTTATTGCAAACCTTTACCCAATGAATCTGGTAGGATTTGATGTCGTATTAGGAATGGATTGGTTAATAACCAATAAAGCCAGTATTTTATGTGATCAAAAGTCAATTCAAGTAAATTCACCAAGGGGTGAAAAGATCACCATTAAAGGAGATAAACCATCTAGATCCACTAAATTCATCTCTGTGATGAAAACTGCAAGTTATATAAGGAAAGGATCTATAGTGTATTTGATTTCTATAATCACTAACAATAAAGGAAAAGAATTAAAAGATATTCCAGTAGTGTCCCAGTTTTCAGATGTTTTTCTAGAAGAATTGCCAGGACTACCGCCAGATAGGGAAGTTGAATTCAGAATCCACCTGCTACCAGGGACAGCACCGATTGCCAAAGCACCTTACTGTTTGGCACCCGCTGAAATGCAGGAACTGAAGAAACAATTAGACGAATTGTTGGAAAAAGGATTCATACAGCCAAGCTCATCGCCATGGGGAGCACCGATTTTGTTTGTTAAAAAGAAGGACGGATCAATGCGTATGTGCATTGACTACCGTGAATTGACCAAAGTCACGATTAAGAATCGGTATCCATTACCGAGGATCGATGATCTGTTCGATCAACTTCAAGGAGCTCGATTTTTCTCTAAAATCGATTTAAGATCAAGATATCATCAATTAAAGGTACAGGAAGAGGATATTCCTAAAACCGCATTCAGAACAAGGTATGGTCATTATGAATTTACTGTCATGCCATTTGGTTTAACCAATGCCCCAGCTGCATTTATGGACATGATGAACCGAATATGTAAGCCATATTTGGATAAATTCATAATTGTCTTCATAGATGATATTCTAATTTACTCTAAAAATAAAGAGGAGCATGCAAAGCATTTGCACCTACTTTTAAGTTTATTGAGAAAGGAAAAGCTTTATGCTAAGTTTTCAAAGTGCGAGTTTTGGTTAGAACAGGTACAATTTCTTGGACATTTAGTTAACCATGAAGGAATTCATGTGGATCCAACAAAGATCGAGGCAATTACCAGATGGAAAACCCCTGAGTCACCAACTGAGGTTAGAAGTTTCTTAGGATTGGCCGGTTATTATAGAAGATTTATTCGAGATTTTTCTAGAATAGCCATTCCTTTAACCAAGTTAACCTGTAAATCTGTTAAGTTTGAATGGGGACCAAAACAAGAAGAATCTTTTAGAATCCTTAAGCAAAGATTAACCCATACACCCATACTAGCGTTACCAGAAGGAACTGAAGACTTTGTAGTCTTTTGTGACGCTTCTAAGTTAGGTTATGGATGTGTATTGATGCAACGATAAAAGGTTATAGCTTATGCATCTAGACAACTTAAGAGTCATGAAGAAAATTATTCAACCCATGATCTGGAATTAGGAGCTATAATTTTTGCCCTTAAGATTTGGAGACATTATCTTTATGGTAGTAAGTTTAGCATATTTACAAGATCATAAAAGTTTAAGATATATTTTCGGGAAAAAAGAGTTAAATATGAGACAAAGACGCTGGATGGAAATGCTTAGTGATTATGATTGTGATATCCAGTATCATGCAGGAAAAGCAAATGTAGTGGTAGATGCTTTAAGTTGAAAGTATCATGAAAAGCCAAAAAGGGTACGTTCTCTTAAATTAAATCTACAAGTAGATTTAAATGAACAAATTAGAAAAGCATAAGAATCAGTAATCAAGGAAGATACTAAAAAATTAAAAGGAATGATTAAGGAATTAGAACAAGGAACAGATGGAATTTGGAGATTCCATAAAAAGAGAATGTGGATACCTAAATTAGGAAATTTACGTCACCGTATATTAGAAGAAGCCCATAAATCTAAATATACGATGCATCCAGGAAGTGATAAGATGTACCGGGATTTAAGGAAAAATTTCTGGTGGATAGGAATGAAAAAAGATATAGCAGCATATATTTCTAAGTGTTTAACTTGTTCACAAGTCAAAGCTGAACATCAAAAACTCTCAGGTTTGTTACAGCAATTAGAAATGCCAGTTTGGAAATGGGAATTGATAACAATGGATTTTGTTACCAAATTACCCAAAACAAGAAAAGGTAATGATACAACATGGGTGATTGTAGATAGGCTAACCAAATCAGCTCATTTCTTACCAATGAAGGAAACTTTCAGTATGGAACAATTAGCCAAGTTATATGTAAATGAAATTGTTTCATTACATGGAATACCTTTATCAATTGTTTCTGATAGGGATAGCCGTTTTACTTCTCATTTTTGGTCAAGTTTCCAAAAAGCAATGGGAACCAAGCTAAATCTAAGCACGGCTTATCATCCTCAAACGGACGGACAAAGTGAAAGGACAATTCAGACAATGGAGGACATGCTTAGAGCTTGTGTAATTGATTTCGGAGGTAATTGGGATGATCACTTACCCTTAATAGAATTTTCTTATAATAACAGTTATCACACAAGTATCAATGCTGCACCATTCGAAGCACTTTATGGACGAAAGTGCAGAACCCCCGTCTGTTGGGCAGAAATTGGGGAAAAGCAACTATCTGGACCCGAGATAGTACAAGAAACAACTGACAAAATCATTCAAGTCAAAGAACGACTGAAAGCAGCACGTGATTGACAGAAGAGCTACGCTGATAACAGACGTAAGCCGTTAGAATTCCAAGTAGGCGATAAAGTGTTACTAAAAGTCTCTCCTTGGAAAGGAGTGGTAAGATTCATCAAAAGAGGAAAGCTAAGTCCCAGGTATATTGGACCTTTTAAGATTATTAAAAGAATAGGACCTGTAGCCTATCAGCTACAACTGCCAGAAGAAATGGCAGGAATACATGATGTATTTCATGTATCTAATCTCAAAAAGTGTCTAGCCGATGAATAACTCGTAGTACCTCTCAAGGATATAGAGGTTAATGAACAACTCAAATTCGTAGAAAGGCCTCTACAGATTGAAGATAGGAAAATTAAAAATCTCAAGCACAAGAGACTAGTTCTGGTCAAAGTGAAGTGGGACTCCAAAAGAGGACCTGAGTACACATGGGAGCTTGAATAAGAAATGCAAAAGAAATATCCGCACTTGTTCCAGTAGATCTCGAGGACGAGCTCTAAAACAAGGTGGGGAGGATATAACAGCCCTAACGTGAACCGATACCTTTATAACTTTTCCGACACCCTAATATATCTTAAAATGTCTCAATATGTTTTTATATGCACCCCGTATGTGAAAACCGAGCCGAAATATAACATAACCTATAAAATAAATTAAAAACATTAAATATTAAGTTGAGGCGGGCCGCGAAGACCCACCCCAACCCTTCACGCGGGCCGTATGAAGATGTAAACCGGATTCCTTTGATTTCTTTAAGTTGAAGCGGGTCGCGTAATAGTTCTCGATAGTTAACGCGGGCCGTGAGTGACCAAAGTTGTGGCGCAGCCCTGAGCTGACACGTGTCGATAGCGTGTCGAACCTAGTAGATGACCGGGCCAAGCTATTGTGTTGACCAAGGTTGACGCGGGCCGCGTAAACCTGGCCTGTGTCTTACGCGGGCCGCCTGGAAGTCAGATTTCACAACTATAAATAGAACGCATCAGCTTTCGATTTTCGTCGTTCACAATTTCAATCTCAAATCACAATTTCTGTAGGAAGTTATTATACTCAGGTATTATACCCCCTAAATAGCGAGGTTCTGCTACGATGTAAGTATTATAACCCCTGGAGACGTATTAGATACGCTGCCCGATTAATCTAGGGTTCCGTAACGGCTGTCCTGGTTCTGCCCGACGTAGTCGTTGGAGTACCGTCTCGGGGAGAGTATTACTAATGTTAAAATGGGTTATTATACTAACACACGTGCATTTGTGTAATTTATAGATTATTCCCAGGAAATCACTACTGAAAACCCTAAGACAACAATGTGAGTTGATCCACTTTTTATTAACTGTTTTTACAAAACCTTAAATACCTTTCCATGCGAATAACAGTTATTGAGTATTTGTAGGAATACAATTATCGTTGGTATGTTGGGGTTTTGTATACAAAATTTGTTACCACCTGGTCAGGAGTAGCATTTCCACAAGTCAGGTCTGACAGTACCGACGGGTGATAATTGATATAACTTGGAAACAAATGTAATTGCGGGATTGCCCTCAATAGTGTTCAATGTGACTTTTTATTTAAACTTGATTAAACTGGGATTCACTCACCAGTATTTCCCACTGAAAAAATGTTTTTAAAACGCGTTTCAGGTAACAAAATGTGAAAGCCAAATAGAAGCCAGCTGGACAGTACTGAAGGCTTGGAAAAGTGGCAATAAAGTTATCTAAGAATAAAATAGATGTTTTTTTAAATAAAATAGGATTTATTCCTATGAAATGTGTGTACTAAAAACTTGGGTTTTACCCATGTGTTTAATGTTATAAAAGAAGGTGGTTTACTCTGATTAAATATTTCCTAACTACGGTCCTAATGAAAATTTCCGCTGCCAAATTGGATAAATAAACGTGATACCACCGAAACCCGCTCACGGCCGCCCGTTCCCGGGAACTAGGGATCGGGGGTTGTGACAAAGGGCATTACGACGAATTCATAATGGCCATAGTGGGTTCGGAATGTGGTTTAGGTATGTCTTCCTCCTAAATACATAACTTTTGATAACCTGAGCGTAAATCGATCTTCGAGAAACATGTAGCACCTTGCAATTGATCAAAAAAATTATCGATTCGGGGCAGGGGATAGCGATTCTTGATAGTCAGCTTATTCAACTCCCTATAGTCGATGCACATTCGGAACGACCCGTCCTTCTTCTTGACGAAAAGAACTGGTGCGCCCCAAGGAGAGGTGCTAGGGCGAATGAAACCTTTATAAAGTAATTCTTGGAGCTGACTAGAGGGTTCGCGCATTTTGGACGGAGCGAGGCGATAAGGAGACTTAGCAACAGGGTTGGCTCCAGGAATTAGGTCGATACGAAAATCAATATCACGACTCGGGGGTAAACCAGGTAGATCATCAGGAAATACATTAGGAAATTCACGAACATCGGGAACATCGTTCACTAGCGTCTTCCCTTTCTTTTCCTCTTCCGCTACTACAATGTTTGCCAAGAAAGCCCTGTATTCCTTGCGGAGATACTTGCTTGCTTGGATAGATGACATGACTTTGAGACCTTTCGAAGGAGTTTCGCCATAAACACACAATAGATCACCACTAGCGAGCGAGAAGCGAATCATCTTATCGAAACAAACAACTTCAGCACGATTTTCACGAAGAAAATCCATGCCTACTATGATGTCAAAACTACCGAGCTGCATCGGAATAAGGTCGATAGGAAAGATGTGATTGTTGAGTTCGAGAGTACAATCACGAAGAACAGAATTGACAGCGACGGTTCTTCCGGTGGCAACTTCAACATCGAATGTTGAGGGGAGATGGGCGCGCTTACGATTAAGGAGCTTTTCGAATTCTAACGACACAAAACAATTATCGGCTCCAGTATCAAATAAACACGAAGCGTAAATACCATTCACAAGGAACGTACCATTAACCACATTGTTATCGGCTTGAGCTTAGCGGACATTGATGTTGAAAGTACGTCCGCGTGCTGCTGGCTGCTGCTGCTGCTGGGGTTGCTGCTGTTGCTGGGGCTGCTGCTGTTGTGGCTCTTGCTTTACCACTCGATTCGGGCACATGTTTGCGAAGTGGTTGGGATCACCACACGCAAAGCAAGCTCTAGCATGGATTGCAGGTGCAGGAGCCGCTTGTTGGCCTTGAGGAGCAGGAAGTAGAGCTTGTTGAGCAGGAGCTTGACCTTGAGCTGGAGTTGGAGCTTGATGTGGACCAGTACGGCAGTTAGCGGTGAAGTGGCCGTACATATTGCATTGCACACAGTATCTACAAGCGTTTCCCACCGGATGGTGATAAGTACAAGTAGGGAAAACCGGGTGAGGACCGGTGCACGCACGCTTAGCCGGTGGTGCATGGGTAACCGGTGCTGCTACTTGGCGGTGTTGAGGCTGCGGTTGAGCAGGCACTAATTGGAGAGGAGTGGCAGCTGTGACAGCGAAATTTTTGCTACTGTTTTTGTTGTTCTTCCCCTTGCGATGAGAGGACTTTGAAGATTGCGGAACGACGACAGTTTCAGCGGTTGAAGCAGCGGTAACTTGTTGAAGATTCTTAGAGGCTTTATCCCAATAACCAGCCTTGAGTCGCTTGTCGTTGATCTCAGCAGCGAGTAAGAAAGTTTCCTCAATAGTTGACGTCTTCGCAGCTTGAACGAAATCAGCCACGCAATCCGGAAGAGCACAGATATACTTCTTAATGGTGATTTCGGTCGTAGAAACTTGACCTGGACAGATTATACTCAACTGCTTAAAGCGAGCAGTCAAACCAGCGTTGTCGCCATCCTTTTGCTTGATATGCCAAAACTGATCCTCCAACTTTTGAAGCTCGTGGGGAGGGCAGAACTCTTTCATCATCAAGTCCTTCAACTCGTCCCATGTTAGCCCGTAAGTTGCATCATTTCCATGCTTGTTTCTCTCGGCAGTCCACCAGTCCAAAGCCCTGGACTGGAACCGGTGGCGTTAACTGTGCGGATATTATCAGGCTGTCGGACCATCTTCTCCGGTGAATTCTTTGGGTCCGCAAGCTTTGAACTGCTTGAAGCTAAAAGCAGACTTAGGAGCATCAGTCCTGGACTCTTCAGAAGACTTGCTAGCGTTTTCATTCAGCTCGCAAACAATATGAGGAATAACTTTCGCCATCTGCTTCGATACGAGGGCTGCGATGCGTTTATCATCATGATTACGTCGAGCAGCGCGGGAGTGGAATGATCCAAATGAGATAGTGTCTGCAACAGACATCGCTATAGGACTCAGATACTATAAAGTCGAATATCACTTCGCACACACTACTACTAAAGCTCAGGAACACGAGCACGTAACACATAGACACATAGGCATATAACCACAGAAGCACATAAGCACGTAGAGCACATAAGCACGTAAGGTATAGAGAACACAGAAACCACACTGTATTTTGCAAGTATTCACCTACATTTGTTGCACAGATTCACCTATCATTCAAAATCCGCGAGTTTGAGAATAGCGATTGCGATTAACGAGTACACAACGAGTAGCATAGTGAATAGTATAGCATAAGCAATAACATAGCATGCGATCATCCACAAGTAGCGATTTGTTAACTGGTGTCGTGAGTGTTGCATGTGTTTAGCGGAAGCAAAAGCGTTAGATCGAAACCAGTAGTACCTCAAAATGCTAACAAATAAGCATATAAAACCACATAAAACATATAAAATCCACATAAAAATGACAAACATCAGATTCAGCAGTTGCGGGCTCAGAATCGAAACTCATAAAATCAGCGATTGCGAGCTTCAAATCGAAGATAGAATGTCTAAGGCTTGATAGACGTTGACTAACCAAAGTGATTCGACTATTCTTAAGGACTACAAGTACACGTTTTGGCCTAATAGACTGTGCTCTTTCACCGACAGGCGATGAATAGCGCGCATCCTTTCGGTTATTTACGCAACTCGAGTCATTGGCATCTATCGAGACTTTGGTGAAAGTTTTGTAAAACCAAATGAGGAACGGAACGAGTCATCAAGATTCGGGTTCACCCCTAACTTAGCGACTTCATTCCTATTTGTGTGATAGAATCACGAGATTAAGGGAGAAATCTGTGTCGAAGTACAGATTTCACTCCTGATTCAATGCAAATTCTCTTGTTTATTGTAAAAATGTGGGTCGAACAAGCGATTTGATCGAGAGTTTGCGGTTTCCACACCTAATCTCGACCTAACCACTCATTCATTTTCGAAAATAGTGCAGTGCGACTACCTTAGGAAAGGCAGTGTGATAGTATAGCATGAGTGCGAACGAGAATAGCAAGTAAACTCATACAAAACCCCTACATGGTATGCATAAGTCGGTCCGTTGGTACCTAGACTATAGACTAGGTCGTTTCTAAGACATCGACCCAGACTAGGTCGAGTCTCGCCTAATTCCCTATAGTTATGGCTCTGATACGAATATGCCACACCCCAACCGATGCCGGAAACATCGGGGCATGGCACTGAGCGAAACAGATTGTCCATGAGTATCCATAACAACTATTAATTACCAGAATTAAACGTTATGTCCCATACCACAACATATCCAAATAAAACAGTTATTACAAATACTTGACTCAAAAACAAACATTGTTCTGATAACACAGATTTAAGCGTGACATAACTAGACCCCAAGCTTGATTCCATCAAATAGCAAGCAAGCTTCCTAAGCACCTGTCACGTACGTTAAAAAAAGTCAATACACATAGTGTAAAGGTGAGCATACAAGTTTGATAGTATAATAGAGTTTGAAATCGTTTACGCATAACTAGCATGTAACATGTACAAAGTGAAGGCAAGTAGGTTATCGACAGAGAAATATGCACAGACGTAACTGCGAGTTGTAGAATGTGCAACACATATCCCCACTGGGACACGTGAAGTAAAGCCCTTAACAACCCCAGTCCCTGACAGGTGCTGAGTCCAAACTATAGTACTATCGTTGCTAAGGTGTCAGGCAA
Organism: Helianthus annuus; assembly: GCF_002127325.2. Classification (NCBI taxonomy): domain Eukaryota; kingdom Viridiplantae; phylum Streptophyta; class Magnoliopsida; order Asterales; family Asteraceae; genus Helianthus; species Helianthus annuus. The sequence continues at coordinate 74,948,044 of NC_035433.2, forward strand.
CAATCACTGTGTTAACATAACATACAAGCATTCATCGAATAACACGTAGCATGCGATAACGGTCAGCGTATAATAGTGTTTGCGTTGTTTGTCGATTGTGATTTGAATAAGTAACGTATGTAACACCCAAAAGTGCGTAAGCAAAAAGGCTTCGAATATACTCACACATAGCGTTTAAGTTAATAAACACTGCCTTGGATTGAATGGAGCGCTGAGAGATTAGCCTGAACAGTTAACGATGGCATAAGCATAAGCGAAGGACGACGCGTAAGACAGTGAAAAGTGTCAAAGTGTCGAATGGTAATCCGATCGGATGGCCATTCGGTCGGATTGACATTCGTTTGGTAAGGATGTGTTTGTGTATGATGGCTTTGAAGTTTTCGTTGTAGCATTTTGAAAACAGAGGAGTATCTCTACCTTTCAGGTCATCGATCGAACGGTCGTTCGATCGGATAGCGATCTGATTAGCAGGACACTTAGTGAGAACAAGTGCACAACAGGATTGTCACTCGATCGGATAGCAATCCGTTAGAAATTGCTGTTCTTTGAAAATCAAGAAAATGTTAAGTGTCGAAGTTCCAAATGTCAAATGATCGGATGGTCGTTCGATCGGATGGCTATCCGTTCGACGTTCGGAGCTTTGCAAGTTTGAAGAAAAAGTTTAAGTGTGGAACCAAGTGCAATCCGATCGGATGGCAGTCTGATCGGACGGCAATCCGTCCCAACGAATCTGATCGTCTTGACTTGATTATTTTTTTGAAAGTTTTGTGGTTTGCTCGAGACGGTGTGATAACGTACTAAACAATGGAACCTTGTCAAGTCCCAAGTCGTCCGATCGAACAGGAATCACCCAAATCCGACCTGTTGACTGGTTCGTGACGGTTGTTCATGTTTAACCCGAAATCGGTTGTCTCTTTAATAGAAACCAGGTCTCAGACCGATGCTTCACTAAGAAATGAGTAGAAGATCTTAGTGAGCTCCGATTCTATCGGTTTTGAGTGCATTGAGTGTAAAAGAGTTGAAAGAAAGTTGGAAAAGCTTCTTTCAGTCCTTTTAACTTTGAAAATGTTTAGATCTATGCAAAATCGTTGTTAAATCTTGTAGAAATCCTTCAGATCTGAATTATTCTTGGTGGAATGAGGTCAAAACTTGAAGTTCATAAGAACTCTATGATGACATCACCCTAGAACATCTCAAATCAACTGATTTCATGGTTAAAAGTTAAGATTCAAAGGTGAAAATAATGAAGAAGTGTGTGTAGATCATAGAAGTACAAGATTTAGGTTGAAAACTTACAAGAATCACGAGAAATCGAGAGAAAGAAGGTCTTGAACGTGCTGGTCGAGTGAGGGGGAGCTGTCACATCACTTGTGATGTGACAGGGGGTATTTATAGGTTGCCAAAAAGGCAAAGATGAGGTGCAGGTGTCGGATGGCATCCCGATCGGATAGCACCTCGATCGGATGGCAATCTGATCGGATGGCCATCCGATCGGATGGCCATTCGATCGATTGACCATTCGATCGATTGGCCATTCGATCGAGTGGCTCCGACGAGTTGCGTGTTAACGTTTCATTTCATGTTTTGAGCTGTTGCGATGCGTTTCAGTGGGCGTCGATTATGCGATGCGATAGGTTAATAATAGCCACACAAATACTATGTCTAACATACAATCATCCTAATTATCTTGCGCTTAGCATTTGCGATTAAATTGCGATAGAGTTGCGATTGCGTTTCGATTAATCACCACAAACACAAAGTAAACATGCACAAGTAACACATAAATAACACATACACATAAAACAATATTCGGAATCTACCAATCGAGGCACGAATGCGATTGCGATGCGATTATCGATAAAGCGAATAAGCGATAAAACATGCGGTAAACCTCGATTAAACATCGATTATTAATAGATACTCCACATAATACAACTAAAGCAAACAAAATAAAAGATTCGATCACAAGTCAATGTAGTAAAGTCAACAGTTAAGCAAGGAGCGACAGATCGCAATTAGCAATCTTTTCTTCCTTTGACTTTGACTTTCATAATACGGGGTGTTACAATAAGATTGAAACATACTTGATGAGGACATCGAGTAGAGCTCAACTCAAAGATACGATCTTTAAGCATCTCAGTGAAAACCTTGACAACTTCATGTGGCCCCGTATATAAAAACTAACCTATAAATATCCAACACTTCATAAATAAAGAATAAAAAAATATTGTACACCTCCATCGCCAGTAGCCGCTACACCTCCACCTGCAGTCACCTCGAATAATGAAACTAATGGGCCCTTTTTAGTGGTTCATTTAGTCAATTCCTGGTTAAAAATTAACTATTTTCTCTATCACCATTTTCATTAATTTTTAGTCATACTTCATACCTGAATCTATTTATAACAACGGCCCTTGGTATTGAAATGGAGTTGTTTGGTTCATCGGCTACAGTTCTGCCAGTGGGTCAAGTTACCATCACTTCAAGTTTCTATGCCCTCAATGCTTCAACTGACGCTCTTGCTATAATCCCTAAAGAAGAAACCAAACTTGAGACAAAATCCACTACTTGGGCTGATACATTGAACCGTTGGCTCGTTAACCTGAATATAGCTGGATGTGAGTTGTTTCATTCTGAATTTATAACGGGTTTGAATCGGGTTCATCATATACACAGTTTTAGAAATAAATAAAAGTTTTTAAATGCTAACTTTCATAAATCGGTTATATAAAATTCAAAACAAAATATAAAATTCAAAAAAATATAAAATATTAACGGGTCATGACGTGTTACCCGACCCGCTCAGTTTGTCTTATCTCATTTTTATGTCAAATATATGCTAATAATGAATCCTTTTTGTATGAGCCAGCTAAAACAAACCCATTGTTAGATATTGAATGGTGGAAATCCTAGAAAAAAGTAATATATATATATATATATATAGGGTGGGAGTTGGCTACAAAGTCCATTTTTCCTACAAAGTGTACAAAGTCATAAAACACCACAATTTCAGCCACAAAACACACTCAAAACCCACAAATAATAAAGTGAAGATTACTAAAATGCCATATTTGTGGGTTTTGTGTTGTGTTTTACATGATAAGGCTTTGATTTTCGAATGACTAACATTGGTGTGTTTTATGTTGATTATCATGTTGTGTTTTATATTCATAGTTTTAAGATGGTGTGTTTGAAGTTTTTATGGACTGTTAGGGTTTGGATATTGTGTTTTAGTGATCTTCACTCTGTTATTTGTGTGTTTTGAGTGTGTTTTATGGTTGAAATTCTCGTGTTTTATGACTTTGTACACTTTGTAGGAAAAATGGACTTTGTAGCCGAACCCCACCCAATATATATATATATATATATATAGGATAAGGATCATTACAGAACACTAATTATTGCGAGAACAAAAAGAACAACTCTAAATCACTAAATTTTGGGATTTAAGGTTCTTCTTTCTTAAATTTTATGTTTCTTACATTCATATATGTATTATATATACATTAAAATCATATATTCTCCCCTACACATAGTATACATACATGTAGGTAATTTAGCCTACACATAACCTACATGTGTGTAGGTTATTTAAAAACTGAAGATTTTTCATATTTGTTTTAAATTCTAGTGTGAGAAACAATAAATCTTACATTTATAACATTTTCATTTACTTTTTAGGTTTTTAGGATTAAAAAAAAATGAGAGATTCATTTTGTTCTGAGTGTTCTCGCAATATTTAGTGTTCTGCATAGAACCTTCCCCTATATATATATATATATATCAATCCAGTTCTACCTTTGTTAGGTAAAATGTGATTTAGATGAAGATCCCTGCTCAAATCTTCCCAAACAGCTTTTACCGAGAACAAATTCACGAACTTGTTCCCCTAAAACCAGGAATCATCTCATGTAAAAGGGAGTTAAAGTTTTATACGCATTTAACTTAATAATATGTAAAGTGGATTAGTAATTTGTTTCAACTTAATAATGCCAACAACATATTGTATCTTTTATTGACCAAATCTTTACGATGTTATTCATCACACAACTGGCAATACGATATATATTTGAAGGGTGGAAATCTTAGAAAAAGGTAAAAAAAATTTCAATCCAATTCTACCATTGTTAGTACTAAAAACTAATAATTAAAAAAATAAAGGTTTTAAAGTGCTAACTATGTAGGAATGAGCTATCAAAAAGTAATTAAATGATGGTCAAAAGATCCAAACTTTATACCTTCCTCATTAGGCCTTGCCTTACTTCATCATATCATCTGAGAGTGTATCAAAAGTCTTGAAATCAACCTTTTTTTTCTGTAAGAATCTTGACTACCTGATAGATCATAAAGATTGAGAAATCATTTTTGGCAGCAGGTTATAATAAAAAAAAACCTCATCGAATAGCAACAGAATCACAAATAAAAAGACAACAATCAATCAACTTTTTGCTGAAACCAGATAAGTTAGTCTTCTTGAATTAACAATAAAAAGCAAAATACTTTAAACGTACAACAGACAGCTTCAAAACACAACAAACTCATTCTTAAGGCACACTTCGAAGCTAATTTTGGACCCTCGCTTAATATCACCACTTATGTTTAGGTTGACCAATGTTAAGTCAAAATCATAGTACCGTATTAACAACATACATGGCCTATAACTAATTACCATCGGGCTTCACTATCATCATCTGCAGGTGGTGCTGCTATCGCAAAATCCCAAAACATTTGCATCATTGAAGTGGCAGCATCATTATTAATTCCTCCGGTACTTCCAACCTAAACATAAATAAACACAATAGTGTTTATAGACGTTTCTAAAAGTGAACCACCTATCTGTGAACCATATTAATACGAACCTAACCAGGGAGAATTTAGCTTACCGAAGCTACAACTATGAGAGTGATCTGGAGTATATCGATAATAGCAAGAACAACTACATTTGAGTCAGTGTACAAATGCTTCAGTACATATGTAAGCTTAACTATATATTTAATTTGAGTTACAAAAGTTTGCCGCTCCAAACAATGTGCGTCGAGGGACTGCTATTTTGTATACCACATCATTCAGGCTGGTATGGCGGCCCTTCATTTCTCCCTTCTTTACCCATCATTTCTGAAAAAAAAAACCTTTATGGCGTTTTTGGTAATATTATAACAATAACCACCAACAAATCAATGTCCTATGACAAATTATCATAAAATTCTTCACTTTGATCATCAGTATTGAAAAAAAGGTCACAAAAAAACAGAGGAACCAATTTTTGTAGTTGACATAATGAATGGAAATATACATAAGTCAAAATTACCTATTTACTTCTCACCCATATGACATTCAGTGCCTCCTTTTTCTATCCATCAAGTTCTTCAATCACCAGCTTTATCTTTGACTTGTTCCTATTCAATGAGGATACCGTATAGTTAAACTTGCAAAATAAGGTAATCAGGTATCAAAATATTGACTAACTTTAAAGTTACCTCTTAAAATGCCATCTCTGGTTGACACCAATGTTGAGGCAAAACCTCTTTTGAACTAAACCCATAATGCAGCTTTCAAAATCCGTCATTAGTGTCTCGTGCAATGATATAACCCTAAGATTTTACAAAAAAGGAATCATAAATTATTTTCCATCGGAATGTTAGGTAAAATATGGTTTAGATGAAGATCCCTGCTCAAATATTCCCTAACAGCCTTTTTCTGTGAACATAAAAATCATTTTTATTAAAACCTAATTTGGGTTCTTATACAAACTTGATGCATACTTCACCAACACAACTACAACCTTATGACTTAAGCCCTTCACCACCATTTCCTTAAATAGTTAGATTGTGATATTACATGCTTTGACTTAAGCTCGAACTACCTAAAATAGATTAACTCAAGTGTTAGTTAGATTATATGGTAACAAAAAGAGACATTGCAAGTTCAAAGAAAAAATATATAAATATAATAAGCATAAGTTTTGAGCACCTGAGCAAAGTTACCCTTCCAGTAGCCTTTAATGCCTTCTTGCTTCCCTACAGATACAAAGGCCTGCCAAAACCAAACATAGGTTATAAGTTGAACAATTACAAGTCTCTTAATTCCATGATGTATTAAATGAAAAGAAATAATGAACTTGTATAAACCCAATAGCTTTCTTAGGCTAAAAGGTGTGGGGGGGCATGGTTGGGTCATTAATTGCCATGTAGGATCATTAATAAATTGCTATACCACCCCCTTACTTCATTCACCATGGTTGACATGGATTAAACCATGGCAACCATGACCCTCCTTTCCTTTTTTAATGTTCTTTTTTCCTTTTTTACAAATAAATTAAAATAAAAGATTATTGGTTTGGGTCATGACCACACCCTTAGGGTAGTGGTTTTGAATGATGGGTTAAAAGTAAGTGACATGGCGCTAATGTGGAAGGTCATGGAGATCATAAGGATAATGACCACACCCTATAGCCTTAGGCCATGAGTCTGCAATCAAATCAAATCAAATCAAATCAAATCAAATCAAATCAAATATATGAATATTATATTTATATTCCCCTGAAGATAAACAGAGCACATATCCTATATATGCATTTCATTGTTTCCAGTCACTCAAAATCCATATAACAAAAACAATGAAGTAAATAAAAACACAACAACAATGTTACTGAATCAAACTTTTCTACCAAATCGACGAATTTAAAAAAATTACTAAACAAAAACATGACAAAAAAAATTAATAAATAATCTCAAACATGTGATATATACTTACCAATGTGTAACGACAAAGGTGGACTTGAAGTACGAAAGACTCGATCTTTCACATTTTAACCTTTTACATATTAGAGATTAAATAAAATCGAATTGATCCATTCATAAGTAAATGAATCTTTAGTAATTTAAGGCCCTCCTTGTTTTCCTAAAGATCAAGAACACATATTTTTGTGAATCGATTGGAGAAGAATATTGATGTAGAGGGACGAAGAAGGGCTGCTATTGTTTATGAGAGAAATGAAACGCAGACAATGATCTCAATAATTGAGATCTGTTAATTTATATTAGATCCGAAAAAGGGGAAGTGGGTGATCCAAATCAAGAAATCCAAACTGATTTAATCGGATCCCGTGTGGATTTTTATTAAAATGGAGCCCAATAAATCGATACAACATAAGAAAACCGAAAACTGTAAACATCAAAAAACGATATCATACCTGTCATAACAATGGATGAATCGCCGGAGAACAAAGCAATGGTACATAAAGAGTCAGTATGTAGTTATGAGAAGAAAAAGAAAATAAACGATTAATGAGATTAGAATCGTAAACAAAGAAATCAGGAACAATAAAATCAAAAACAAAGAAACATACCTTTGATTGGTTATCAGGATTGATTTGTGTGAAGAAGAAGAAGATGATGATGCAGAGGTTTGGCTAGGGTTTGCAATGAAAAGTAAAGTGAGAGAAACTTGAATCAAAGAAGATGGATTGGATCATATGGAAGATCGATTTCACAGAAACATGTAGAGGGATTTAGGGTTTCAGAGAATTTTAGTAGGTTGAATTGTGTGTGTTTTGAGAAGTGTGGTTGTGAAGCTTTAGGGTTTGTTAAAGACAACATATATGATCCATTTGATACCGGGTCACCCCATTGTAAAAACGGATCCCGCGTCCAGAGTTGAATTTTTGTGTTTTGAGAATTTTGGTTTGTGTATTAAGAATTGAGATGGATTCCCTCCCAAAAACACCCTCTAATCCACCATAACATGCCACAACAGCAAAAATGCTCCACCATCCCATGACACATGACCCAAATCATCTCATTTATTAATATATATAGATATTCATATGTGGTATTTTTAGTGAGCGTTGGTAAAAAGGAAGGACATATGCGAGAAAAGATGGGTAAGAAACCATTATATAATTTTCTTTAATATTTATACATGCAATTATGCGTAACTATAAATAAGAGTCGAGTGTTTCCCATTTTGTTATGCTATTTAGATAATATGTTTTCTAATTTTCTGCCAGAAGTTGACTAACACATTTTCTTGATGAAACATGAATAGTAATTTTAAATTTAAAATAATATATAGCTTTTTAATATTTTATTATATCAATATATTTTTTTAATATTTACTTTTAACATATTTTTATTTTTTCCTATTTACTTTTAGCATATTTTCATTTTTTCATTTTTTAAAACCATATTTCCTTTATCATTTATTTTGTTTTTAGTAATTCTTTTTTCCTTTTTTAAATCATCTTTACTTTATCAATTAACTTGATATTTTTTTAATAACTTATGTTCATTATTTTTTTTTATAAAAACTTAATTACGTAGTTGTTGTTAATTTTTACCCTCGACCAGTATAAGTTTTATTAAAAACAAATTTTATATTCAGAATAAAGTATTTATTTGGTATCGTAAAATGATACGATGATAAACTAAACCGATACTAACTGTTTGGATTTCTAAACAACATGCTACATTTTCAAATAACGTTTGTTTTATATTATCATTTCCTCCGTTTCACCGCAACTCGCGGCAGAAAAAAAAAAACCTAGTTTAATTTATCGTCCATGGCTTATGCAAAATAAATTGATGTTATATATATATATATATATTTTCAAAAAAGAATTACTATAACAATCATTTATTGATACATTTATATCATAGCGAATGAAGTATGAACTATGAAAAACTAAAGTCATGAAGTCTTGATAAGAAAAAGCAGATATCTATACGTGTTTACATCAATAAAAATAAATACCGATATTGGTATTGAAGTTGTTAAATCGGTATCTGTCTGGTTCGTTTCATTACATATAGAATAATTGATATAATTGGCGAACACAAGTCATTTAAAGTATAAAGGTCAAAAAACACAGAAAGACAAAACCTAAAAAAAAAAAATTCAGAAAATAACAGAAACACAATAGAGCTACAATGATTTTGTGTTGTTATTTAATAGTATTTATAATTATAATTATAACTAGTTTTTTCTACGTCGTGCATTGCGGCAAAACCGGGCAAATGATAATAAAACAACGTGATTTGAAAATAAAGCATGTTGTTTAGAAAGGCAAACCATTAGAACGGTTTAGTTTATTATTGTACCGTTTTATGATACAAAATAAATACTTTATTTTGAGTACAACTTCGTTTTTAACCAAACTTATCACGGAATGTCGAGGGAAAAATCAAATACAACTACTTACTTAAGATTTTAGAAAAAAAATTATAAACGTAAATTATCAAAGAAGTATCGAATTATTTGATAAATTAATATATGTTCTAAAAAAAGAAAAAAAAGAATGATTAAAAAAATGGTAAAGAAATATATGGTTTTAAAAAAAATATGTTATTAAAAGTAAATATAATAATACTCTATTATAATATATTAAATAAAAAATAATAAAAAAGCTATATATTATTTTAAAAATAAAGTTACTATTCATTGTATTTCGTTATCTCTCTCTCTCTCTCTCTCTCTATATATATATATATATATATATATATATATATATAGAGGGCGGTTAACCTACATAATGACTAATCGTACATAACATACGTTATAATCCTGACCGTTGGATCAAACGATTAAAAGCGGGATTAAATAAATGTTTAAGGGTCTGGCTAAAACGTAATTATTTGAATCAAAGGTTAAAATGGTCAATTCCTATACCTAAAAACCCGGCTAAATCTCAGTATCTAATCAATAAGTATCTAATCAATAACCATATTTGTTCATCAAAAAATTCGGTGACTTTCAAACGACTCGGAGCGACGGAGAAAAGACGATTCCGACCGTCGGTGAAAGAAGACTAACAACGGTGAAATAGTAACGAACATCGATTTCACTTGAGAATGACGAATACGGCATTAAGAGGTATCGATTCAATCCCGTTTATTTTGTTAGACAGTCCCAACCTTATACTTGAACTAATCGGCGGTTACATTATACCTTGAAGCAGCTAAAAGAGAAAGCAGGAGCAAGAAAAGAAATGATCCGGTGAAGCCGGTGCACATTAGCGGCATAACTACAGGTTTGATGTTGATTGTTGTTTTTTAAAGCCAAAATTAGGGTTGATCCACTAGCGTTATTTGATAAGAACAAGCGTAATTGTTTGTTGATTCATTGATATGTCGAAGCGGGATTATCAGGATCAACATTAGATCATGATTCTCTTTAATGAACTAGCGGAATTAGGTTACATTGTGAAATTGGGAATTTTACCACTTGATATTGGGCGTCTGATCTAATTGTGAAATTGAATCATTTTAGCTATCAAACAACATTAGCATGATTGATATGGAAATATAGAATTAGGTTGCCTTGCCGGTGCACATTAGCGGCATAACTACAGTTTTGATGTTGGTTGATGTTTTTCAAGCCAAAATTAGGGTGATTAACTAGCGTTATTTGATAAGAACAAGCGTAATTTTTTGTTGATTCATTAATATGTAGAAGCGGGATTATCAGGCTCAACATTAGATGATGATTCTCTTTAATAAACTAGCGGAATTAGGTTACATTGTGAAATTGGGCATTTTACCACTTGATATTTGGGGCGTCTGATCTAATTGTGTAATTGAATCATTTTAGCTATCAAACAACATTAGCAAGATTGATATGGAAATATTGAATCAGATTACAGTGTGAATTGGGATATGAAACTTATAATCTTTGGGTTTCTGCGGTAATTGTAAAATTGGTGATTTAGAGGTAACAAGCGGCATTAGTATGATAGCTATTACATATTGATATGACCTACCGGTTCTAGCTTAAAAATTGTGTAGTTGTAGATTTTGAGATAGCAAGCAGCATTAGCATGATTCATCCCATCTTTTAAAAACTTTGTATTGGAATATGATGTAGGGGTTGCTGATGATGATGATGATTTTGAGCCCCCGATTCAGGCGATTATGACAAAGCAACCTCATAAATCAAAGGTTAATAAAAAGCATACAAACTATAGTCTAGAAGATGATGATGATGACTTTGAAGAACCTATTAGAAATTTGATAGTCAAAAGAGGTGAAAACACAAGAAAAAGGCCAAGTACTACAACTAACCAAGATGGTGAAGACTTTGAACCAGTAAAAAAGAAACAATCGAAAAACGAAAAGCAGATGGATCCTATCGAGGGGAAACGGAAGATTACCGATGCAGAACCTTTTAGGTCAGAACCAAGACCGTTCTATCATTATCATCATGATGTAATACGCCTACGGTGCAGTCCTTCAGGTTTTTTGGATACAGTTAAGCACTTTACTGAAGCGCAGGTGGCGGATGTGAAAAGCATTGGATTTGGTGATGTCCTTAATATAAAGCTTTATCATATAAGCACACGTTTAGGGTATTGGCTCGTACGAAACTATGACGAGCAATACAACACACTAAACATAGGAAATCACAAGATAAAAATCACCCGAGATTCAGTACATGACGTGTTTGGTATTCCAAAGGGTAATGTTATTGTACGAGAAAAAAATAAGCCTAGAAAAGGAGCAATAGTGGAGAAAAATACGGCTACTCAAGGCGCAGAAACAACCATAGATGAGTTCAAAAACCAGTGGCCAGACACAAACAAAATTACTCATACTTTGCTTGCAAGAACTATGTCAGAGCAAACCACTGGCGGACGATTATTCAAGCTAAATTTCCTAGCCTACTGGAACACTTTGTTTGTAGAGATAACAAAGTCAACAACTGTTAAACAAAGTTTTCTACTTGCAATTGACAAAGAGGAAGACATTCCAAATCTGGACTGGTGCTCCTTCGTTTTAGAATCGCTGAAACGAACAAGACAAGGTTGGAAAAAGTTAGACTCACAATACAATGGCCCGGTTGCATTCCTAACGGTATGTTATGTACACATCTTTAACGGTTATGCTAAATACGATATTAATATTAATAATTTGTTTTTTTTCAAAAAACAATATGCAGCTTCTATACAGCCATTATTTCAACCAAAGACACAAAATTTTCGATGAACCTGTCAAAATGCCTGTCATACATTATGTAACCTCTGGTATGATCGACGACATGGAAGAATATTTATACAACAACGGGCCGCTAGGTGTTGAAGATTGTGATGAAGTGGAAGAAGACGAAGGAGCAAATGATAATCGCCAGGATCAACCACATGTTACTGCCTCGCGCATAAATGGCAATGATCATCAAAATCAAGAGGCTACGACTGCACCATTCGAAATCGTAAAAGAAAACACATCGACGGTGTACACTGACCTTTTCGCTGACAACATCCCGATACACGAGGCAGCTGCGGTACAAGAAAACCTCACCGAATTCAATACATTAGATGAGATGGAAGATACGGATGAGTACATGATACCACCAGTGGATACGACACATGTCTACAACAGAAGAAACCTGACTGGAAACCTGGATGGGGAGGATCCGATTGACGAAGGAGACATACCATCAAATACGGATTGGTTTGACGGGTGGAATCCGAATGAACATATTTCAGACATGAATTTAGATGAAATGGACATAGGGACACAAACGCAAAAAGAGATTGACTACTGCAGCACTCCAGTTCAACTAACCGGGGTGATCTATGATCATGCTGCGTGGGAAGCCTCGAAAAAAAATAAAAAGGTAAACTTGATTTTTTGTTTGTTTTTGTTTTTATTTATTTATTTTTTTTTTCTGTCAATAAGAGATGCTATAGAGCTTGTTTATGATGTTAGACAATAATTCTGTAGATGTAATAACGCATACTGGGTAACAAATTAATAACGCATGATATAAAACTTGATAATCACGCATGGTATTGTAGAAAAATGAAACTTGGCTTCTTAAACTGGGAATCACGCTATAACTGTTAATCACGCTAGAACTTGATAATCACGAATGGTCTTGTAAAAAAATGAAACTTGGCTTCTTAAACTGGTAATCACGCTAGAACTGTTAATCACGCTTGAACTTTTTGCAACTTGGCTTCTTAGACTTGTAATCACGCTATAACTGTTAATCACGCTTGATCTTTTTGACTGTCCAATTCCGCAGGTGTTGTTGAAAACAATGGACAATAATATAAAGAAATACATTTCTCTTGTTTCGGATATGAATGCTCTCGTTAAGGGTGTAAAGGAGAAGTTTTTCTGGGATGTTGAAATTATGGAAAGGTGTAAAAGATGGAATGATGCGGTTAAAAATTCCGTTTCTACGGATACAGTTTCGATACCTGCTGAAGTAAGCTATGCTGGTGATGAGGTGGTTCAAAACAAAGTCGGACAATGTGGCGAAACAAATCAAGAGTTAGAGGGCGATGGAGATGCAAAATTGGAACATCAAAACACGGTGAAAGATAAAGGTATATAATAACTTCTCTTATTTGTTAATATTTACGTGAAATTATGATTAATAAAAACAAAACGTATGGGATTTTATAGGATGTGATGATGTTCATGATACCCCATTTGATGATGGTGGTATTTCGGACTCGTGCCTGGCTGCCTTACAAACCATCGAACCAGGCGTATACAGGCAGACTACAGAAGGTAACAAAAATATGTTCATTACTAAACAAAGGTGCATTTTTTTAGCTTGTGATTACAAAACAAATTAATCCAAATCAAACATGAAAACAGTGGCGCAAGCAGATGTGGTGAACAACATGGACCAACCTGTAAATTTGGCAGAGTGCAGTCAACAACAAGCACATAAACAGAATACAATAACCGACGCCTATGATAAAGATAAGCCTCCGACAACATCAGCTGATGAACCTGCTGAAGTGACCGAAGCAGAAATGCAGTCTGTTGAGACACTTTTAAAATTGGCTCCAATCCTGCAAACATCAAGTGCGGGTAATCAAAAAACTCCTGTCTCAGCGAACACAAATAAAACGGATGACGAGAGGCATACACAGCTAGTAACAACGCGTATCAAGATGATCAGGGAAAAGAGGGAAAAGCGGCTGGCAGAACTAGGTGACGCATATAGATCGCCTTACTGCAACAGGGTAACCAACCTATATGAGCCACTTTTGGTACGTGACCAAAACATCATCTGTTATCTCTTAGCTCCGATGGGAGATATTGGGTAAGATTTTGAATCCTAAAAATTAGTTAAGAATTTTCATCTTTTTTTTTTTAACTTTTCTTTGTTGGTATTAAAAAACAACAGGACATTGATATACAAGTCTGACAGTGGAGTCGAAGCGCTTAAAATCATATTTGAAACCTTCCACCCATCGCAATACATATCATATGGTGGAATGGACACATTTGTAGATGTTTTAAACTTTGAAGAGAAAAAAAGGGACAGAAAATCATCACCCTACAGGCTGTTCTTACCAACTACAATATTGGTAAGTTTTCCAACATTAATCACGCAAAGGTTGAAAAATTAATATGTTAATCACGCATGGTTGCATTTTTTTTGAAAAAAATCACTAAATATGTTAATCACGCATGGTTTGATTTTTTATGAAAAAAATTGCGAAAAATCTTGCAGCAAGACGAAATGTTTGAGCCAAAAATCACAGATAGTGATCGATTGAAAGTATTCGGACCAGGCGTAGACGATATATTGTGTAAGTATCAGGTGAAGAAAGTTGACAAAGTTGATCTCATCTTCATTCCAGTACTACTTTCTGATCATTACTGGTGCCTATGCTTTAACATGAAAAATGGAGATATCGAGTTAATCGATAACTCTCGGTATGCCGAATCGTTTACCAAACGCTACCGTGGACGCCCCGAAAAGCTGGTAATTCTAAATAGCTTTTTATCCTTATGATGAATAGGTAATAATATGATTTTTTATCGTGCTTATAGCGGAGAGTCCTAGTGCTATACCTAAAAGGCAAACTTGGACAAAAAGAGTGGATAACAAAGTTGGAAAAAGCAAAAATAATTCGAAAGGAAATGGAGTGGAGAACTCTTCAAAACGGTAGTGACTGTGATGTCTTCACTATGAGGCATATGGAGACATACAAGGGCAAATCTCCATGGAATGCAGGGTTTAAAACGGAAGACCAGAAAGCAATGCAAGATTCACAACTACGGTTTTTGCGGTACAGGTATCTTAGTAAGATTGTATTGTCCGACTACAATCTTATAAGGAAGGAGGTATACGACAAAGCTACGGACTTTATGGCGAATTCGATCCCCGCTAATGCTTTGCACGATCTAGATAGCAAAATAAGTAACAGATTAGAGCAGTTCTTCAAGCTCAAAAAGAGGAAACAAAATGAAAAGTCGTAGGACTACTATCTTGCTGTCTTTTGTTCCAAACATCTTTGTCATTTGGATCTTTTATTTCTATTTATAATTCTAATAATTTCTAGTTATAAACATAAACTAGTCGGACATTTTCATTATTCAAAAACACAACTTTCATACAAAAATATAAAAAACACTTAGATAGACATGATTTCGCAACCATATATGATTGACGATACATAAAAACCATCAGAAATAAGTCTCTAGAAACTGGATCTTCAACTCCATAGAGCATCCCAAGACGGTAATGGCGTCCGCGAGTTGTTTTAACTGTTTCTCATCCCGCTTGCCAAGATCAACCATAAACATCATAGCCACCTCTTTGACACTTGAATCTGACATACCAGACAACAAATTCAGTATTTCTTCCCTCCTTTTCATGTTCTCTCTGACCCTATGAATGTTAGTTTCTAGCAAGTCTTTACAAGACTTGTCTTCAGCTATTTGATCCTCAATTCTCTTTTTTAGATAGGCACGCATACCTGATGAAGAAGACGAACCACTCGATGAATTACAAGACTCTGCCATGTTTTAAAATAAAAATTGAACGGATAAAAAATGAATGGTTTTCCATCAATATATAAAAGGGAATTGCAGAGCAAGAGGACAATATAAAATTATTGACCATGACAGCTGTTTTTTTTTTTGTAGTTTTGTTAAAAAATAACGCTTGAATATAAGAAATAACGCATGACCAATTTATACAGCAGGAATTATAAAAAAAACGCATGCCCCAGTTTTAATTAGGCATGAAATCACGCTAGTCCACATTATACCGCATTAACTAAAAAAAATAACGCATGTCAATTTTTTATAAAATTATACCGCATGAACTAACAAAAATAACGCATGCAGTGATAATTGTGCAGACATTATCAGTATGCAACTTGATGTATAAAAATAATTAAACCCTATAACTATATAGACTAGTATTAAGTCGATATGACTTGTAGAGACTTGTAATGATGTAAAATATTAAATTTAACTTACCAAAAATATCTCTCAACTACCAAAATTAATTACCCAATAACACACATATAAGATTCACTCACCCCTCCCATTAGGCATATACTATAAAAAAACATATATCAGACTCTCTTCAAGAACAACAATGTCGACAAATCCCGCAAACGAAGCAATCAAGGAGCTCTTGAATACCCGCAGGTTAACGGAACTTGCTTGTAATGTTAACTCCTGTAACAGTATTCTCGATGTGCAGGGCAGGATATTAGAACATAAAAAAAAAACCCAGGAAGTGTGGGGAATTCTGCTTGAAGAACCGAAGTCCATGTTAAGGGATAAAGCAATACAACTGATGAAGGATCAAGCATCGGCAGATAACTTAGTATACTCATATCTGAAAGATGCAGTGGAGACCGTTGAAGAGAAGATGGATACGTCCGAGAAGGAGGTTGGGAAGATAATGTCACCGAAGTAAGTGGTATGGCTGATTAATAAACTATTTTGTTGATTTTCGGGATGACCTAATGTGTTGTTGGTATTTTGAACAATGGTGGTTTTAAAGTCTAGTTTTGTGTGTATTGAACTTATATGTGGGGGTATATTTTGGTAAAATCATCCACCCATAGCTAGTTGTGATGATGAGACTCAGTGTTATGTCACTTGATGTCTCATACTTTTTTGAATGTTGGTTTAGCAATATTGATATGAAAAAAAATGCATGTTACGTATTATCACGCATGAATTTGTACCTTTTAATACGCTAGTTACGTAGATGAGAATCAGTGTTTGGTCACTTGAAGTCTCCATTTCAAAAAAAAGTCTTGTGTATGGTTATGATTAATCACAAAAAAAAGGGGTAAAAATAAACAATTGAGATATATAATCACCCATATCATGTGAAAAAAAAAACCATGTGAATGTCATAGATTACATAAAAGTTCAGTCACAACAAAAATCATTAAATATGGAATGTCTGTATTGTTAAAACACTACTCGTCTTCGCATTCAAAATCACTATCTTCTGCTTCGTCGGACTCCTCAAACTCCTCTTCGTCACCAGTTTCAACCTCCTCGTCACCAGTTTCAACCTCCTCGTCCTCTTCATCAATTAAATTAGGATCCTTCTCTAACTGAATTGCTCTTCTTTTCCTCCCCTCCTTATTGGCAACCTTATCAGCAGCAGCAGTAGCTTCACCCTTCAACACCTTGCAAGTTCGAATGTCATGACCTTTGATATTGCAGTGACTGCATGTCCGACCTCTCTTGCCTTTTAGACTAATAATTTTCTCTTTTTTTGATTTAATGCGCTTATGTGAACCGCGTCCTTTGTTTCTAATACCAGTTGGCACACGGACTGTAGGTGGCTCGTCAGTGTTTGGTTTCTCGTAACCAATTAACCGTGAATATCTATCAAACTTAGGGTCGATGGGCTTGGTTATGCGAAGTTCATCAACCATTTCTTTCATCTCTCTCATCCGATCCCTAACTATAAGTAGATGATCGAAATCTTTGATCAGATTACCAATAAGATACTCTCCAGTCTGCATAATCTCATACGCAACCTCTTTGGCCTTTTTATGCGCATCATCACCGTCAACAGTAATATCAAATGTATTATTAAGATCATTCGGTACCACATCTTTAGTCCATCTTCTCATTACATACTTGTTGGGAATTTCCTTCACTTTGAACATCTTGAACACGAAATATATATGCTTGCACAACAATCCATATTGTTCAAACCTGCGACACGTGCATAATGCAATTACATCCTCGCCCTTCTTGAAACATACCTACACAAAAAAAAATAATAAAAAAAAATAAAAAGGAAACATGGTTTGGCAATAAACGCATACTAGCTGATGTATATATTATTACCTCTAATAAACCGTCGCCGTGAGCTTTCCAATCCTTCATACTTATCCTCAAAAAAGGTTCCTCAATTTTAGTCTCTATAGGAAGGCACTCGGACAATGTTCCTTGTAACTCTGCCTGTTGATCAGCAAAAATTGACCTGGTGTAAATTTTCATGGCATCATCCTCTAGAGTAGATTCAGAAAAGTTACCCGGGACTGTATTTCTAGATATATGGTCATTCTTCCGATGGTTGAATCTTTGAATGTCCATTGCACCGTCAAAATGGTTAAAGAACTCAACAAGGGTAAGTTGAGAATTCGCAACTTGACAGAAAAAATGGTTTTCGCTCTCTGATCTAGAAGTGGTCCGCATAAGCCCAGACATAGGCTCATGACGATAGAACGCTGGGATCCACGAAGATCTCATGCAAAACATATCATCAAGCCACTTATTCTCAGTTAGACCGAAATCAATCATTATCAGCTTCCATTCTCTCTCAAACATTTCTGGCGTAATCGAATCTGTCCATACAATGTCACACATACGTCTCTTAAAGTCTTCGTTATTGCACAGCTGATGTCCGACCTATTAAACCAAAGAATTGGAACTTAGACGGTGTAATGAAAAAAAGAATAAAGCACATAATAACGCATGTAGAAAAATAAATAACGCATTATGACTATTCTTAGTCTGGTCAAATAAAGATATGAACTGAATACAACTATTACGCCAGTTCTAACATAATCACTCATACTCTATTTGAACCTAACCTTATCAGCAAGTTTCTTCATTATGTGCCACATACATAATCTGTGCCTACTCTTATCGAACACTGCTTCGATGGCTTGTTTCATCGCGGGATCCTGATCAGTGACAACCACATTCGGCTGCTTACCGAATGAGTTCAAAAATGATTGTAAAAGCCACTTGTATGATTCAATGCTTTCGGATGCTAACAACCCGGCTCCAAGTGTCACATTTCGACAATGATTATCAATACCAGTAAAAGGTACAAAAACCATTTTATACCTTCAAAATGTGAATACAAAAAATGAATATAAAAAAACAAGATGATTATAAAAAAAATACCAGTAAAAAGCTTGAACTAATGACTAACTTGTTGGTTTTAAATGTAGCATCAAACGATATGACATCTCCAAACTCAGCATAGTTACGTTTGCACAAGCCATCGGCCCAAAACAGGCCGGTTAATCGTTTGTTTTCATCGACCGAATGAAAGAATGAATAATCAACCATAAACTTCTTTTTATCGGTCAGCCTATTGATAACCATATCTGCATCATACTGTCCGATGTAGCTATGTATCCTAGCTCTAAAATTCTTGCAATCGTCTTTAGTTGCGCCTACATTTTCAAACCCGCCGTATCTTTTTCTCATTATATTAAAGGCTTTCACTGGCCCAAGATTCAATGTACCAAGCTCCCATATCATCTCTTCTTGTGTCTCAGACAGATGTCTATAAGCTGGTAATAAGTGCATGTCTTTGGGGCACACGAATGAATGATTATGCGATTGAACAAACTTATCAACCTTAAACAACACCCCATCCGTCGAACAAAGCTTAATTTGTGCTTTACAGCCGGTTCGAATAGTCGGTCTGTTCCTACGTTTATATGGCTTAGACAACTTCGAATAATTATCATCAAATGCCTGTGGTTTATGCCCCTCTTTTGAACACACAAAATACTTAGACCTAATAATACCACCAACATGATGTTCACCTCCTTTTCGAGCGGAGAACCCTGCCTTCTTGGCATATGTCTGATAAAAAACATATGCTTGTTCTATGGAAGAGAATTCCATTCCAATAACAGGAACACATGATGAAGCTACCTCTGGGATATACAATCTTTCAGCTACATTGAAAAAAAATAACGCATCAATATAAATAACGCTTGTAAAAATAATGACGCATGTAAAAATAATAACGCTTCGGAATCAGGAACATTGAAAAAAAAAAATAAAACGCATCACTATAAAAATAACGCATGTAAAATTAATAACACTTGAAAATCTAATACCGCATAAACAAAAACCACCCAGTAAATTAAACTTCTCTTACATTCAACCAAACACTCGTGATTAAAAACACAATCAAGAAACTAATAACTATGAAAATGATGGAGATAAAACACAACACATTTAATACAGCCATTTACTTTACAACTTACTAGTCTGATCGTCTAAGGTAATGTTGTTGCCTGATGTCGGATTCCGATAATGCTCTGCATCCTCAAGTCCGGTATCGACCTCTGCATCTTCAAATTCGACATCTTCTGTGTTTCGAGCATTACTACTCTGTGGATCCATTAAAATGAAAAAAATGATTAAGCCCTAATCGCCCACCAATAACCGCTAATTTTATAATTTGAAAATGGAAATTAATTGAAACTGATACTGATCGTAATTACCGGGATGCTGGAGATAACGAACTCGCGTAATTTCTTTGTTTTTAAGTAAATGTCTGAATTACCCCTGTGACAAGAATGAAAAATACTAATCTGCCCTTAATAATTAAACCTTAATTGCGAGATGATCAAACAGATCTGACGGTCAGGGTATTAGCGTACGTGAAGTACGATTACCCCTTTTGTACATTACACTTCCTCTATATATATATATATATATATAATATAATATAATATAATATAATATAATATAATATAATTATAATTACAATTACAATTACAATTACAATTATAATTATAATTATATTATTATTATTATTATTATTATTATTATTATTATTATTATTATTGAAAACAAGAAATACCTAGACTCTTTCAAGGTTTGACCATCGATCTTTCTATGAACAACTTATTTATTTAGGGAAGAGGGTTCAAAGACTGAACTACTCTCACACGTAAGAATTAAATGGATAAATTGGATGGTGTTAAGCAAGTGAAGTGAAATTGGATATATCGTAATGTCAAAATGACAAAATTTAAGAATTTGGATCGAAGACAAAACTAATCAAACTACATGAAAAAAAAAAAAAAAAAAAAAAAACTTTTTAATAACAAAACTTCTTTATAAATATAGCCGCCGGACTAGTAAGAAGCTGAAACACTAGAAGAAACTAACCAAAAGATAGAAGATTACATAACGAATATTAAAATTATATGCCGTTCAAAAGAATATTAAAATCACACAACCTCTACCATTAAATATATAAAATTTAGATATAAAAAAAAATTTCTCTTTGATATTCTCTACCGTTCTAGTAACTAAAATACATATAAAATTTAGATATAAAAAAAAATCTCTCTTTGATATTCTCTACCGTTCTAGTAACTAAATACATTTGCTATTGAATTCCAACCTATATTTCTATCTTTCTAATTCTACCCCAAACTTCACACTAAAAAAGTAGCATCTTCTCTTTTTAAATGAGCGTGGGTGGACGTGAATATGCACGTGACTCCATTTCGGCTTAATCGTGAATCGGCGTGATTGGAAAGAACCTCCCCTGATGAAGTGATAGGGACTGATGATGAGTCGTGACTGTTATTTTTTTTAATAAAGGTTTTGTTCTTTAAAACTTGTATAAAGTATAAACATTTAAACAATTTATATTTTACTCAAGAATAATAATAAAACAATAAAAAATAGTCTTAAGCCCCGCGATGCGGTGCAGGGCGTAAAACCATGATATCAACATTGTGGGGCGGAGGGCGTAAAATCATGTTATGTAGCAACCGAATAACGACCAAAATTGAGAAAAAGTGTAAAATAAAAATATGACGTTCTAATACTAAGTGGCTCACGTAATGTAAAATGTAGACGAAGACGAATTTATTCCAACACGTATTAGAAAGTCAAGGGGGTGAAAAATAACATGTGAGACCAAATATGACCACAAAACACCGTCCTTAGTAGTAAAAACTCATTTAACATTTGTGAAAAAATTATAAAAAACAAAAGTTTTGTTAAAAAAAAAAATCTTAAAATTTACTATGCAAAAAAAAGCAACCATAAAAGATAAAAGAGTCACTATTGATTCATTTGTTATGAATTAATATATATATGGATAATGGATAATAATTAGTTTGTTGTTCAGACCATCCGTAGTGGGGTGGAATTGGGCTTTTTTGCGCCAAAGCGCCCCACCAAGCTACTTCTTCCTCCCTCGGGGCGTTTTTTTTTTTTTTTTTTTTTTTTTGTGAAAAAATGGCTTGGGTGTGGTCAAGAAAATGCTGGAATTTTTGAGTGGTTTCATATTTTTGACCGTTACATAACGGTAATAAAAAAAATATTTAACTTTTTAAAATCCTTCTTTACCAATAAAAATCCCACCTCAACTCACGGAAGTCTTCCCATTCATCCCGAAGCGCTCTCTCTCTCTTTTGGAGGTGAGGTGGAGGTGGGGGAAGAGGAACCACACTGTATGGTCTAATATAAGTATTATTTTCAGAGTTTATGTTCTATCATGTGAAAGCTTCGAAATGAATCATACCATGTGTAGAAGAGAGCTAAAATGAATGAAATATTGATATTAGAAGTTGGGTGTTTGAAACTTTTTAAGGATTGCGCGTGAGAATTCCAATAGTTCTAAACAAATAGATGTCCATAAAAAAGATAGTCCAATTATGTATCAACTCGGTTTCTTATGTAACCTTATTCAAGTACGTAGAAAACAAAAATAAAAGGCATGGAAAATATCGAATACCAAATTCCCTTAAACTAGCTATATGAAAATTATAGTTTTTGGAATATATTAAATTCCAATCGTAGGAATATTTCTTCTATTTTAGGCTTCTCATCTTTGTGATATTCGAACACTAATATCATGAATTTGCATTGGTTGTGATGGCCTTTGTTTGTATTTGCAAATCATATTTTGGTATTTTTTACATATACATATATATTATTTTGTGTCGAGACAACTAGTCGATATTCTAGTATATTTGGAGTTTTACTTTAAAAGTATATATTAAGAAAAATATCATATAATGTTTTGGTCTTATATATTTATTTTTATAAAGACTTTTAAGATAAGAAAACAATTATTGTGTGAGAAGAAAATAACTCTCGTGTAAAAGTTAATATAAAGATGGAGGGGCCCGGGACACACTGGTAGAAGATTTGGTGTACATTGAACAATGTATAAATACATTTGAGAACGTATAGAAAAATATAGAATTATTATATTTGAAAAATATAAACTAGTATGCTGGGCCACAAAATTACATGGGTAACGCTATTCAGTAACTTTTACGTGATACTCATAGAGAAAATATAAAATTATTATAGTTGGAAAATATAAAAAACTATGCTGGGCCACAAAATCACATGAGTATCGCTATTCACTGATGCCCACAAAATTCTAATAAAAGTTAATTTTTTTTTTTAAGAACAAACTCAATACGATTACAAACTAATGGCAGGTAGACGAACAACAAGCTGCGCCGCTACCTCTTTCTGAATAGCAAACCCTACCCTGCTAAATACAAAATTCTGCCCCTTAACATGTGCGGTGTTACTGCTTACCACCTGTTGAACCCGCTTTAGGAACCGCACCGCGTCAGGGGCGAGAGCGCCAAATGTATCGAAAGTGAACGGGACGAACACGTGCTGATTCTCGATGCAAGCTTTTTCGTGTTTAGCTACTCTGCCCGCCTTTGCCTTGGTTATCGCCTGTCTCGCCACAAACCCGTGGTCCCTTAACCCAACGAGGGGGGACACACCTGTCAAATCGACACACGCGTGTTTCCCTCTTTCCCATCCAAAAACAAGAATGTCAGCGGGCCGTAGCGTAGATCTCCCTTCTAATGGATCAGTCAAGAAGTTCACCGGAGCTTCCTTTTTTGCCGAGATCCCTGCTCGCTTAAGGACATCATACATCACATCCCGAACTAAATCATGTCGATACTTAAAGCCCGGTAATTCTTTGCAATGTACTGCATGCTCCCCAAAAGAATCCAAACAACACTTCCGACATACAAGACACGGGTCATCAGCCGGGAAAAGGGGTATCATTAAACGGTACTTGAGGATAGCCCGGTATTCTACCGCCGACATACATTGTCCTAACCCTTCGATGGGAACAACAGACAGGAAATCCTGAGCATGGGGGGCTCGCAAACACTCAAACACGGCTCGCTGGCGAGGGGAAAAGGCAAACTTCTCTTCAACTGTCTTGACGATTTCGCCATATAAGGCATTCGCCAGAATTTTCTGGGCTTTAATGGGGGCGGTGTCTTTAATGTAGAAACCGCCAATATCAAGATCGGGAAGAGAACCATGCAGATTGTCCAACGCACCCTTGTAATCAGAGTCCAACAGCTCTCCCCCACATTCGCGAAGGATGTGGTCTTGAAGAACCCAAGATTGGGCCCTTGAAGCCACAAAAGCGTAGGAATAGGCATCCTCAGCTGAGCAAATCCCAAGCCCCCCAAAACGTGTCGGGAGGGAAGCTAACCTCCATTGTAGGTCCCCGAAAAAGGCACCCCCACAAACAACAATGTCCTCGATCACATTCCGAAGCCCCTTGTCAAAAACAGAGACGGCTTCCCCGACATAAGAAGGCTGACACGTTCTAAGCTCAAATAGCAGTTTAGCAACCCCCATACACGAACGAAGCAGGAGGAGTTCGCTCTGAGGGTCCTTAAGGCGTTTGAGGCACCCCATCAACTCAACCGCACATTTGGCTCTTTTGAGGGCCAACCCACTAATAAACTGCCCATCTCTACTGACAGCACCACCCAAGAGTTTCACACCATGCACCGGCCTACCAATCTCCCGCGGAAATAAACCCTCCTGAGTCTTCACCCCGTCGCATGTAGGCCAAAAAACTTCAGTTTTTTTAATGTTGAGAAGGAGGCCCAAGGAGGGGCCCTCCACTCTAATAATGTCTAAAGCCTTGGCAACCTGAGTTGCATCTCCAATAATGGTCCCATCATCCAGGTACCAGGCGTGAAAAAGAAGCTTACAGCGATCTCTGATTCGGACAACAAGAGGGTGCAAAACAAGGGCAAAAAGAAGAGGCCCTAAAGGATCCCCTTGCTGAACCCCCGTGGAAGACCAAATATAATCATTCCCCACATAAAGACTAGCTGGTTGCCCGTATAAAAAATCAACCCAAGCAGAGATGGATGGACACATTTTCCTTACCTCATTTAAAAGAGCAGTTCTATCCACAAGGTTAAAGGCATTCGAGAAATCGACGGTAAGCATAGCCAACGACCCGTCTCGGAGGTGCGCATTTAATTAAACTGAACATCAATTTATCTTTTAATGTATTAGGCCAGGGAGTGCGGCCTCACGCCACCCCGCCAACTCAGCAAAACTAGCGCCCCTTGGCGTCCTCCCCCATCCCCTGTACGTTACCAAGGGAGCGCTACCCCGACCTCCACACCCCAAAGCCTAATAATGTCTAGTAATATGACGTTTCTTTCTCACAAAAGTGGTATGAGTTTTAATAATAATAAAAACTATCCATTATAATAATGTATTTTATGTTTTATCAGTTAATGAATATTATTTTGAATCACGGAAACATGTTTTTTTTTTCTTTTACCTTTTATTTATATAAAAAATATTTCAAACATTTTGCAAAATATTTCAAACATTTTTCTATACTTTATCAAGCATGATGTTATTATTTAAATTTGTTATTTTGTGTAATCAATTTTTAGATAGTTTATAATTAAACTTGAAGTAAATTTTCCTGAAATTAAATTATTCATCATTAAAACTCATTATATAAAGAAATATTTAAATCTTTCCAGCTGGATACCTTATTTGTTGGAAATCTAGCATTCCACACCCCTGACCCCCACCTTGATCACTCCCTCTCCATCTTTCTTCAGTATTCCCCTACTATAAATATTGATCATGGTCCCTTTGCTTTCACCATCCATCCCATCACTTTAAGCTTTATATGTATGTATGTGTGTTAGCAAAGTTTAATATTGTGGGTAAGGAGGTGTCGGTGATAGTAGCGGTATATTGAAAATGCAAAAAACAGTATGAAAGAATCTGTAAAGCTCAGGAGGGATAACGCCGATACATAATCCATAAAGATCATGTTTATGCGGCGGCGCTATCTATCCTGAGCCTCACGGCTTCTTCTTGCTACATCTCTCTCACAATAACATACAAAATCCAAATGTCCTCAAGATCTAATTTCCTGGTATCATATCTCTCTCTCTCTCTCCATATACACACATATAATATTTAACCCTTTATATAGTGATATACTTGGGTAAATTAACAGTAACATATTAACAAAAACGTTAAATGATAGAAACATTCTTTATATCATTATGAATTGCTAAGGACCAAACGCTTTTGTCCATATACTGAATTAATATATATTGGTATTTTGAGGGTTGTACATAGCATTAGATTAATTTCTTTTTCTTGAAATGTATCTTTTGAGAAATACATTTATTCGTATCCTTTTCAGTTTAAACATTTTAGCTTTTACCAAGTATTATATTTTATAACAATTGCTAGCATTAAACGTTATTAGTGTTTTTGACGTCTCATAACTATAAATATATAATCTGTATTATAAAATTATGAATAAATGACTTAAATATACTATTTAATTTGACTTTTAGGGATAAAGTAAACTCAACATGTAGATTACTATAGCTATAGAACCACTTAATTGTTGGTGTAAATTTAACTTTTTGTAGTTGTTTGTTATAGTCGTCCTTGTTTGTGGGTTTTGGCGTTGCGAATAAAGTTTACCTTCAAAAAAAAAAAAAACTTAATGTTAAGGTTACTCGGTGTGGGAAATGGAGGATGGGCCTCCACGTCAACGCCACGTAATGGACCTAAGGAAGTGAAGAATGTGCCTAATATATATATATATGTGTGTGTGTGTGTGTGTATGTGTTGTATGTATATGTGTGTGAGAGGGGTTTTGTCTTTTTGTGCCCGTCTTCGTCGTCTCCTCCCGACGTTCACGACGATGACGAGCCACCCGAAATGGTGTTTGGGGGGGACGACCCCCACACCGAATTACCTAATAGTAACTAACTTTCATTTAATTTTATTGTTAATGTAACTTTTCATTTATACTTAAAAGCCAGCCATATGAATTGAATATTTGCAAAACTTGTATGATATTTAGTGATTCTTTTATTTTCATTTGAAAAGGTCACTTAATTGTTAACAATAACCAATGGGTTGTTTGGTGGCACAAACGACCTCTGGAACCCGTAAGAGGTAAATATGTTTGTTTCATTTAATAAAGTACCTCTTAGTGTTCATACCTTATAGAGCCTCTGTGGATAAGTTTTAGAAATATATTGATCGATTCAGAATGTATCTCTTTAGGGGCGGAACCACAAGGTTAGAAGCCGTAGCACGGGCTACGGCTCAACCCCGTGGTCGTAGTGTTATTTTTCCGATTTTATATAAAGGATACCCCTAAAAAATACGAGGATATTCCTAACAAAAAAATAGGATAGTTGATATTACTAAAATCTCATTTTTTTTATAAGCCAAACATTTTATAACCCGAAAACTTGTAAAAGAATTAAGCCCGAATGATAAAAATAAGCCCGAATTAACAATAATAGAATTGAAAGAAGACCCTAAATATAATTGATAAAGTTAGCCCAAAACCCAAAACAATATTTTAATTGAATAAGTGATCTTGCTCGTTTTATGGTGGAAACCAGAACACATAGTTCTTGTCCTTTCGTTTATCGGGTAGTGAAGCTAGCTTTGGATTTACCGGTTACAACCGCAACCGTTGAAAGATGTTTTTTCTAAATTGAAGCTTGTTAAGACGAATTTATGTAATCGAATGGGCCCGGAATATTTGAACAATGTTATAGTTTGTGCGGTTGAAAAAGAAACTTTTGATAAAGCAAAAGACGACAATTTAATGGAACGATTTCAAGCTATGAAAAAAAGTAGAGAACAAATCTAGTAGGTATTTGTTCTACTTTATTTATTATCGTTTTTTTATTGTATGATTGCATGGTAAAAAAATTTAGGATACCCCTAAATTAGTGGGCTAGCTCCGCTACTGTATCTCTTAATCGATCAATCAAACCTCTTAATAATTTAGCCTAAGGTTGCCAAACAACTCCTAACTTTCGTAACTATTTAAGTATTTTGGAAATTTTACTAAATGTGATCACTGATTTTGTAATTGTAAAAGTTTAAAATATTATTGAAATTTAGTTGATATTTATAAATTTATTCATGAAAGAAATTACATAATTGCATTTGTTTTTGATCCCTTCCATGTGAAAATGGATGTTGAGTCCTTTCCAACTTCGTTTAAGTCACGTCTCCTTCATTATTTATTATATTTATTATTCTTCAATGCATCTATTGATTTAAGAATTTTTATAATTATTAGATGCTTTCATATTAATATCTTATATATTTTTTTTTTGTTTTAAAGATAAATGTATATACGATTTCGTTTATTCTGAAACAAGTACAAAGTTTCTAAACAATTTACATTTCACATGCTGCATGCGAATATTATTGATAAATCAAATATATGTAATATAATAATTTGTTACCACACTAGTACACTGATAATAGCAATAAATAAATTTAGTTACAAACCATCTGAAAATCGACCCTATTTTCAGAAAAAAGTTATTCTTATCCATACATGTGTTCAATCTTTAAGAAAAAACACATTATTTTCTGTTTTATTTTGTTTTTTCTGCTGTTTTTTTACTCAAAACATTTGTTTTACAATTAGCATGTTGTCTATAATGATTCTGACTAAGAACTTATTTTAATTCATTTATCAAGTAGTATTTTCTAATTATATGCAGTTTTTATTTATAAATATATTACTCACGACAAGAAATCCCTTACAATAGTTCAATACCTACTACATAAACCATAATCTTAATCCTAGAATTAATATAAGTTCTGTAACAAATAAAATAAAACATAACAATCATCAGATAACTCATTAGTTATCCATTGTAAGTGCGAACCTGCGTATCATTCAAAACATGGCTCTTCCATTCCATGAGGATCTTTTCGAAATCCCAACGATCGAAACCTAATTCTTCGATCTCTGATTCTTGAAAATAAGTTGAATAATCTTGCACTTCCGGGCTATGGTTCTCTCGTGGTGCAGTCTCAAGCTCATTAACTTCCGGTTGATCTTGTTCTTTTACGTTACCTATAATATCGTTAAAAACCAACACATATTAAGTTAAATATGAAATGTACTATGTTAGAAGGTAGATGTTCCCATTGCCCAAATTGCTGGTGTAGGTAATCAGTGTAAAACAGATTACGGGTCAAAACAATCACTATTAGTAATAGTTAAAACGGGCCGGGTTGGGTCGGCTATCAGGCAAACACCATTTTCATTTATTGTTTTTTTTTTCCAGAGTTTTGAAGATACTTAATGGATCATGTATTATTTGAGGGGTTTCCCCCTTTGGTTATAATCTAAAGTGTTTTCAGTTTAAGTCTTCTTTTAAAAGAAAAATATCATACTCAAATGTAAGTAAGAATGATAATCTGAATCCATAGAGGGTGTGCACGGAGAACCACCGCATAGGGCTCGTGATTTCAAGGGGCATGTGTTTTAAAAAAAATATGATATATATATGCTAATTTTCTTTAAATAGTATACCGGTACCAACTCTAAGATAGACCCATTTACAAATCCATTTTTATGGTTTCGAAGTTAACTCATTGACAATAGGTTTAGTGAGTCAGATACCCATTTGATTTTAAAAAATAATAATAGTAAAACATTATGGAATGACACATTTTTTTCGAACTCAAACAGGATACATGAATTCTCAGTGACACCCCTGTCTGAATCGATCCATTTACGAAAAAAAATGATTCAAAATGGCTTTGCATGAGAATGTCTAAAATAATGAAGTGTCAACTTATAAGTTTTACCTGTCACATCCTGTTCAAATTCAAGTTTTGATTTCTTAATGTTTTCAAGCCTTTCACTACTTTTCTCTGTCAATTCGTCCACAACATTTGCCATGTTGACGATTACCTCCTTGAATTCGTGTACCGAGCTTTTAATTTGTTCTTCGTAGTTTGATAGCAAGATAATCTTACTATCTTGGTTGTGGAGTATTGTTTTTAACCGATTGTTGAACACTTCTACTTCTATTTTGGAACATGTTTTCCCAAACTTCACTAGTCGTGGAGTTTTGTCTCTCCTCCTAATGTTCGCTAACAAATCATACTTCCCTTTTCGAAACCATTCGTTTGCATATTCATGTATCTCCCAACTCACCTTTTTAAAACCCTTCATAACAAAAAAAAAAAAAAAAGTTAAACAGGACATTATCATGAAGGAAAGATCAAAAAGAAAGGAAATAAAGTTTAAGAATACACTTAGAAAATAAAAAAGTAAAATAGCTTAGAAAATAAAAAAGTAAAAATAACGTTTTAAAACCCTTCATGAACACACACCTCCAATAAGTTTGACTTCAGAATCAAAACATTTTTTCCATTCGGTACTTACATATACGTTGAGTTGCGAATTGAAGCTACCGAAATTTTTATGTTTGAAGTACATGGGAAGAACATCAGTTGCAAACTTGTTGATGTCTGAAATAACGAAACCATCACAACGACGGTTCCAAAATATAAGATCATTGATTTCTTCTTTCTCCACCATGTTATAAAGTTTATGCAAGAACTCTTTTACACAATAACCATTAACCCCGCCACGCCTAGCACCCTCACCATATTCAGTGTTCCCCTTTTCGTTCAAGTCGCTCAATGTCATTAAACAATCAACATTACTCCATGATCCCATATATGGATCAATGATTGATTGAAAATATTTTTCGATATCGACAAAATTAATCATGTGGTCAATATCAAGAAAAGTTCTTTTTCGCCCAATCCCCGCAGAAAAGGTGGATAGAAGCTTGTTGGTCATGGATTTAGTGATAGTTTGAATATCCAATAAAGTTTGTTCAACATCATATTTGAATCGTTTTATTTTGTTGCTAATTTGGGTTTGTCCTTGCCTTACTTTAACAAATGTAGCTTTGAGTTCATTTACTTGGACACATGGCTTGTTAATGACATTAGATTGTTGTTTTTCACTCTTGATGGTATTTAACCACTCTATCTTTCCTTTTTGGAAATATTCATGCTCGAACTCCAATTGATGCCATTCTTTCTTCTTGAAACCCTTTTGAAATCAAATTTAAATGTTAAGTCCAACCAAGTTCTCAATACAAGTATCTAAAATCATGATAAATAAAAAAATTAGGAAAAAAACAATACTCACGTAGGTATTGAGTTGCGAAATGAAGTTTTCAAAACGATCGGTTTTAAAGTAGCAAGGGAGAATCTTTGAGATTAATTCTTGTTTATCGGTTATGATGAAGGTGGTGCCCAACGATCCCCAAGATATGATCGAGTTTGTTGCTTTGTCGTCAACCATTAAGTATAGTTTGGTCAAGAATGGGGATGCACCATGGTTTGTTGCTTTGTCGCATATCCCCCCTCCCGTTCTATTAGCTACTAGACACGGCGATTTCGCTCCCATTGGTCCATTCTTGCTAGTATCACCACCATCGCCAATTGCTTCAATGTCATTGCAAGATATTTCACTTAAACCACCATCACCATCACTACTACCTACTCCTCCATTGGCGCTAGTAGCGTCCACATAACCAACCACTCCTCCGCTGTTGCTAGCACCATTTCCATTGTGGTTATTATCGTGTGTTGTCTCCATTTCACCACAATGAATGTAAACCATCAACACATAGATTACCTACCTTATATACATATGTATTACCGTTAGACTTCCTATCATGGTTATGATCCCAACCGTTAGATGTAGGGCGTACAATATTCTTATTCCTTATTATTATCCCTACCGTTAGATGTAGGGCGTACAATATTCTTATTCCCTACACCACAAGTGATATAAAGGATGTTTTCATATATTTTTAAGTTATTATTCAACAAAAAGGATTTTTCATCCTCTTTGTTAAACTAATTTGCACTTGTCCCTTTTTTTAAACATGATTATTTGTTTTAATCATTTTAAGTGAATTTACTCTGATATTGAAAATCATCCAAGCGCCTGAATTATTTGGCATAGAAAAAAATGATATGAGATATGTTTTGTTATTTAGCATTCAACCAGAAAATGAAAAAAAAAATCATGATATTTCATTTTATAAACGTCAAACATACATTGTGACAATATTCTTTCTAGGCAAGGCAAGACAATTGTGGTCGGAATGTTTTCATATCATGGTTCTTGCATGATTTTGACTTCGTCAAAACACAAAACAAACTGTACAAGTTATTGACCACATGTACATGTAACAAATACAACAATTTAAAGAACATGATAATTGACACTATTTAGCAAAAAAAAGTTATTTCGATTATGAGAGAAAGGGTAAAATGAGAACCATCTTAAGTTGTGAGAACCATGAGAACTAGCCATTCCAAAAGTTTTTTTCAAAAAAAAAAATCTCAAAAATCTAAAAAAAAAAAATCACTTGTTCTAGCAAAAAATAAAAAAATAAGAAAATGTCGCATGCAAAAATCTAGATCGGGTGTATAAAACTTTTGTTGGTGATGTAAAAAAAATTACATCGCCATAAACAAATTTTACATTAGGCGTAATTATCGACTCGACAAATTTTTTTATAGATATTTTATAACATTTTCATCCACGTTTGTGCAAAAAATGTTGGCCCAACTCGCGCGGGAAGTAGGAGTTCTCACAACTCGTGATAGGTCTTAATTGAACCGAATCCTATATATAAAGGTTAACGTACAATAGTCCCTTAATGTGCGAAGCTTACACGACTAAATTATGCATATTATAAAATTCAAACCCTAATCATGCATAGTTTGACGCAAAATCACGCATGAACGAAC
Source organism: Helianthus annuus (assembly GCF_002127325.2). NCBI lineage: Eukaryota > Viridiplantae > Streptophyta > Magnoliopsida > Asterales > Asteraceae > Helianthus > Helianthus annuus. The sequence continues at coordinate 74,980,971 of NC_035433.2, forward strand.
ACACAAAAATCACGCACACAGTAACCTTTATCATGCATGGGCTGAACACAATCATGCATGAACAAGCACACACAAATCACACTTGGAGTAAACAAACACACATAAATCACGCATACAGTAACCCCTAATCACGCACGTTATTTTATGGTCGTGTACACTTTGCAAGTTAAGTGAATTTTGTATTTTAAACTTTTTCTACATATATTGTATATTCAAATTTTAAATGCATTATCTTTATTAACTACTTTTCTTTTCAAACTCAAAACCTGATTGTTGTTTTATATACTGACCATTTGTTTTTATCTTTTGAACCAATTCACTCTTACAAGTAACTAGAAGTTATAAAATAGGCTATCGGTTATTATTATTGGTTTTGAACCAATTCACTCTTACAAGTAACTAGAAGTTATAAAATAGGCTATCGGTTATTATTATTGGTAGTATTTTATACCCATATCGCCATATAAGTTACAACATTAGATTCTGGCACTTCATCTTAATAAATTAACAAATAATAGAAATAACAGCCGATCATACTATAAAACATTTATCACATGTGCACGGGCCAATGTATGTAGGCTTAGTTATGGTTGATGGGCCACCTTTTATGGGATGCTTTGTTTCATGAAAGATGCGTTGTTCTTCACGGGTTGTGAGTTTGGCACACAACAAAAACATGACACAAGAGTTTGTGGGTTTGGGTCTAACCCCTAAATCCATTTAGCAAAATGAGCCGTGTCTGTGTCAACGCGGTGGGTAGACCTGGCAAACGGGTTGGGTTTGGTCGGGTCGGGTCATGGGTCAAAACGGGTTCGGGTCAGAACGGGTTTCGGGTAGGAACGGGTTTCAGGTCTGGTTCGTTAAAAATGCTTTTTTAAACAGATTGTACCTCAAGGGGTAATTTTGTTCGGTTCGAAATGGTACTGGTCGAAACGGTACAGGTTGAAACGGTCCGCGTCGAAACGGTTCGATTCGAAACGGTTCGGTTCGGAACGGTACTGGTCGAAACGGTACGCGTCGAAACGGTTCGTGTCGAAGCGGTTCGCATCGACCCATAAGCAGGAGTTTTCGCATTTATGTATGCCCGTAAAAGACTATGATACTTTTTCATCATCGACACATAACCACCGTCTTGTCTCATCCTATGAAAAATCTTTTCAGCATTATGTATGTCTCCTCTTTTTGCACTGATCCATAATCAACAAATAAGTCTCAAAAAAGGGTTTCATACGGTTTTGTTCTGAAGCCCTGCTCAAAATCGAATCATCTTTTTCAATCTCGCCAGCTTCGATATACAGTTTGACCAAAGAGTCCCACGTCAACGGTCCGATTTGACAACCACTTTCCGCCATTTGTTTCACCAGACTCTTTCCTTTCGACAACATTTTGTAGAAACGGTTCGCGTCGAAACGGTATGGGTCGAAACGGTACGGGTCGAAACGGTTCGGGTCGAAACAGTACAGGTCGAAACGATTCGATTCGAAACGGTACTGGTTGAAAAGGTACGTGTCGAAACGGTACGCGTCGAAGCAGTTCGCGTCGAAACGGTATGCGTCGAAACCCGTCCCGTGCAGAAACTCGTGTCGGCCCGAAACCCTACCCAAACCGACCCCGTTCCGATCCAAAACCTGCGTGGTGCCGAAACCCGTCTCGGCCCGAAACTCAATTCGAACTGAACCCGTTTCGATCCAAAACCCGTCTCGTGCCGTAACCCGTCTCGTGCGGATACTTGTGCCGGCTCGAAACCCATTCCGATCCGAAACCTGCCCCATTTCTTTAAGACACCAACCCACATCGACCCATTTCTTTCCAAAACCCGTTTCGTGCCGTAACCCTTCTCGTGCGGATACTTGTGCCGGCTTGAAACCCATTCCGATTCGAAACCTGCCCCGTTTCTTTAAGACACTAACCCACATCGACCCATTTCTTTAATGTTGTCGATCTGCTTTGACCCAAAAATAAAAAGATGGAATTTCAAGTGACCAATTTAGTTAAAGTGTTTACTATTAAGATTTTCAAGATTGGAAACTTCTACTTTTTTTTTTAATGGATGGATTGCTATGATTACTGCGTTGAGGATACCATCAAAATCATGGCTTTTGTTTCGGTATGAAGAAGCATTGGGTTGTTTTACTTATATCAAGATGTCGCCTTTGCTCCGTGTGATTTCTTCTACTACAAACCAGAGAGTATAAGGATAAAAAGGATTATATGGTATGTGATTTTCATTATGTTTAACGTATGACACTGATTAATGTAAAATATAATTGATGGTATATGTTAGGAAGTTATGAATATTGATTGTTTATAATTTTTAGGGTAAATTACTTTTTGAGTCCCTGTGTTTTAGTGGTTTTAACCAGTTGAGTCCAAAAGCAAAAAGTTTAACGACCTGAGTCCCTATAAGCATTTTCATTAACCATTTGAGTCCTTTTGGGTCCAAATTTTAACCTGTTGAGTCCAATTTTTTGGACTCAAATCGTTATAAAATGAACAAAATTGGACTCAAAACGTTATAAAATAAATGGCTAGGGACTCAGGGCGTTAAACTTTTTGATTTTGGAGTCAAGTGGTTAAAACCACTAAAACACAAAGACTCAAAAAGTAATTTACCCTAATTTTTATGTTAAGTAAAGGTAACTAATAATTTATTTTTTCATACTTGTAGCATGTCAATCGATTCTTTGTTCATCACAAGATAATGGATACTGTTTGTGCTTATCATGTGGTCATCAGATCAGCTTCAAACCGCAAATGGTTTATTCGCATGGAAGAGAAGGAATATGAGTTATACATAACAACCGACTGGAATCGTATTAAGAAGGAGATGTCGATCACAAACGACCATTTGGTAGTGTTTGAGATTGTTGATCTTCAGACATTTAATATGACTGTTTTCAAATGTGCACCTTTCTTTTTTAGTTTATCCTCCGGAACTCTGTGTTGCTATGAAAGAAAAACCAAATCATGAGGTTATAAAACTTTCTGATGATGAAGCTGCTGATCAGATTGCGGAGCTTAATGTAAACCAGAATCAGGCTGGTGTGTTTGCTGTTACCAATCATAGGTGGTGTTTGTTTTTCTAAAAAAAGATATGTGCAGTCTCTTCTGTCTGCGCCGCACAGGCATTGTCATCTGCGGACTGTTTTTTTTTCCGAATACGTTTCATTAAAAAATATCTGCGCAAGCTCGTCTTGGTGCAGACTTGGCCCAACCACTTCTAAGATCTTTTTGGTGCAGACTTACCACCCACCACTGTCGTCCGTATACCACCACCTGTTTATTTTAGAAGTCTACATACGTTAAAAAAACAAACAACCTTCTTCTTGCAGACTGCAGGGTTTTGGTCCACCTCTTCTTCTACAGATGTCTGCAAATTTGGTTTGCAAACTGTAGACATTTTACCTTTTAAAAGACAAACAAATGTCACCCAAAATGATGAAGGTGTTGCGTTTCGTGTCGACAATCATTTTGTAAGTTTATTTTTTTCTGTTTATTATTTTATTGAGTGAATTACAAGTTTTGTCCTTTATCTATATACCCAATTTCAGGCGGTGTCCTTTGTCTTTAAAATTGACGAGTTTTATCCTTAATGTTTTAGAATCTTACACGCTTTGCCCTTTAGCCCTAACCCAGTTAATTTTAATTGTTAAGTAAAGGGCAGATTGGTCTTTTTACTTATTTATTTAGAAAACCATTTTAACTAGTAATTAAAACAAAATTAATTATATATTATGCATACACACAAATTTAAATACATATTCTCTCTAAAACTCTCTCTCCCTCTCTCACTCTCAACACTCTTTTTCTCTCCGTAAACAAAATCATCCTAGTTCCAACAGTTTCGTTTCTTTTTCCCAAATAACAAATCAACTTCATCAACATTTCAAAAAACGAATTTTTCAAAATCTACAAATTGCTTATTAAAAGGTACCTTATCTTAGGCATAAAGGAACGAGAAAGGGTAGCATCGGAGCTGAAAACATTTATTTTGAAAAGATTATACAAATTCAATGAATTAAAAAGCTAGAACTGAAATTAGGGTTAGGTTTTGGTTTCGTTCTTTGTTTGGTAGAAATTGGGGCTATGTGATCAACAAGGGCCGCCGGTAGAAGGCCGAGAATGACCGGAGCAGCAGCGGAATCCCCGGAATCCTGAGTGGGTTTTGGGAGAAATTCGGCAACCGTAACTGGGGCTTTCTACCATGTGGTGTTGGAAAAAAGAAGGCTCCGTTATTCCTCTTTTCCACTTGATGTTGAGTTTGCAACTTCCAAAAAGAATCTGGCGGCTCGTTTTTTTCCAAGTGGACGGTGGCTGTGGTAGTATGATGGTGGTGGTGGTGGTGTGACAGTAGTGGTGTGTGGGTGTTGTGGGGGGTGGTGGCATGGTCGCCGGTGACAGCCCCGCCATTATCTTCAAAGTTGTGGTGTGGGGTGGTGCTGGTGTGAGTGTACTAGTGGCAGGTGGTGGTGTTAGAGTGAGAGAGTATAGAGAGTGTGTGTTTTAGAGAGAGAGAGAGAGAGAGAGTAGATATATAATTATTTTTGTTGTTTAGTTATATATTAAAATCATTAAATTGTTTTCAAAATAAATAAGTAAAAAGACCAATCTGCCCTTTACTTAACAATTAAAATTAACTGAGTTATGGCTAAAGGACAAAATGTGTAGGATTTTAAAATATTAAGGATAAAACTCGTCAATTTTAAAGACAAAGGACACCGCCTGAAATTGGGTATATAGATAAAGGACAAAACTTGTAATTCACTCTATTTTATTTCATGTCGACAATCATTTTCACCTTATTCTTTGTTTATTATAGCGGCTTCCTAAACGGTGGGCTCAAGAGAACGGCTTGGATAAGAAGGTGAGTTCGAAGATTATGGCACACTGTTGGTGGAGTTTGGGATGTTGAAATTGGTGTGGAGTTTTCTCAAGGCTGTTCGAGGTATAAAGTTCAAGGAATGAAAGCATTTGTTAGAGATAAACACATGGCTGTAGGTGAAGTGTTTGAGCTTAGGTTCGTGAAAGCTAAAGGTATGTTGTGGTTCAACTGAATGCTTGAAGGTTGCTAAGTATGTGGATAGGCTGTTGTGAACAAAGGTTTTTTTTTGTTAGAATAGTATATGCTAGAAATATTTAGAATACAGTTTGTGGTTGTTTTGGGGGGTCATTATAATGAACAATATCTGTTGATAGGTGTGTTGTGATAGTTTTTTGGTCGGTCCATGGTTATGTTTTTTTACGGAAGTTTGAAAATGGTATGCATAAGCTGACAGGCGTGTAATAGAAGCTGAGATTATATCCGAAGAAAACGTAGGGATAAAAACATACATTCCACGAATTAGTTTGTCGCCATTTGATAAAAGAATTCATCAAGTTTCAACGGCGCCAATTTTCAATATCTGTCTGTTTCGCAATGACGATAAAAAAAAGTCATGGACACTCTCTATCAAGGGTTGGATTGTATCTCAAATATCATGTTTTCTTACATTGTCAACTATATGTCACTTTGTCAAGAGTCAAAAGCAGAGCCGGTGTCAAACTACTTATAATAGATAAAAATGGAAATCTACAAATATAACAACCGATATGGTCTACACGAAAATTTTTACTGAAATTTGAATGATTTGATATTTCTTTCTTCCAATGTATTTGTTTTTTGCACAATCTTAAAATTCAACAAATAAATTTATTTTCATTTTTGAAACCGCGTGTAACGCGCGCAATAGCCTAGCCTCCTATAATATCCTATTAGGCCGAGTGTAGGGACACATAGTTACATATCAGCAATCTTCAGGCGCTAAACATCAGGCATAGGCAAGTTTAGCAATCTTTGGAGCCTTGAGCACTAAACACCTCACCGTGGCGCGCAAAAGACAAATAGTTTTCTAAGAAATTTCACTGATATTCAGGGCCATCATCAATATCATTTCAGGCGGATGCAAAACAAGCAAGACTTAACTAGTTTAACCAACACCACAAGTGGACACCATTGTAACGAATCAATCACACCCTCAAGAATCATCATCACAATAATTCATGTCATGCACACACCTATATTGCTGGTCTAACTAATCATTCATCCATTACAGATCTAAGGCTATCGTAACACAATCATACAATCACATTATTCCATTTGCAGAACTGAAATCTAGCTTAAGCAATTTGCTCAAGTTCTTCAGAAAGATGAACAAAAGTATATGAAACTGCATATGTAAATTACTCATAAATACTTGTATAGATCCAACAATCTATACAAATCTAAAGCAAACAAGACGAATATCGATAGATAATCTATAAAATAGATGAAATAATCGATGAAACAGTTGAATCTGAAAACTATATGAAACTGCATATGTAAATTTACCAAACTTCATTGACGAATTTGATTCAATAACAGTAAAATAAAAAGAATTACTCATGAATACTTGTACAGATCCAACAATCTACATTACGTAGCCAGAATACATCGAAAACCGTCAGATCTTACACAAATCTAAAACATACAAGACAAAAATCAACAAAATATCTATAAAATTGACGAAATAATAATCGAATAAACAGTTGCATCTGAGTACTCAAACTTATCTGTTCAAACACGCGCCATCACATCGGCAACAGCGGCGGTGGTAGCAGCTCCGCCGAACGAAGAAAACAGTCCGGTGCCGGAAATCTCCTGATCGTCAAGGAACAGATCTTCCGGATCTCGAAACGCGCCGTGAACACAAATAATACCGAGTCCGATCAACGTCGCCGACATGAGGAGTGAACCGACACTAGTGAGAAACACAACAAACACCGTGAGGATGATCAATATACCTAAAATCTCACGATCTGAAAACGTACGGCCGCCGATAACCACCGGCTGATCCGGAGCACGGAAGATGTAGAGAAACAGCCATGCGGAGATGAGAGAGACGATTGTGAGCAGAGAGAACGGATGAGAGAGGAGAGAGAAAGCGAGCACGGCGGAGAGTAAGGTTATGTAGTTGACGCGAAAGTAGTTATAGTTTTTCCGGATGCGAGAAGTGGCGTCGGTGAGAGATTCCGGTTTGGAAAAGGCGGTTCGATCTACTAGCTCGTACCACGGGCGGCGGCGCGTGAATGCGCGTCTGGTGGATTCGGTGAGGCGAGAGATGAAGGCGCGTAAGGCAGGGGTGGCGGAAATGGCGGAGGACCAGGCGTTGCCGCCGGTGGACGACGGAGGATCTGAGATTGGGAGGTTTTGGGAGGACATTGGTGGAAATAGTGGGATGAATTAGGGGTAGTTTGGTCAGAAGGGAATATTTTGGGAAGTTTCTTTGACTTTGAAAGGACTGGACCAATGAAAAGGGGTATATATACGGTAGCTCTTGTAATTGATATTTACGTCATCTGTAACACCTTTTTGAGTTCAATGGATTATAACCGTTGATGATGGAATGGAAGATCAGGATTTGACGTGTTTTCTCATGTACGCGGTTATGGTTATTTTCTCAGTGTTTTAAAAACCGGTAAATACCAGCCGGTTATACCGGTATTACTGGTTCCGGAAGCAAATCCGGTACGAAACACCCCGGTAAATAAGTGAAACGGCATAAGATTCGTACCGGCGGTAAAATCCGGTATACCGGTTTGAACCGTAATACCGGTACCGGCCCATGGTTATTTTGGTATGGGTTTTTAGTATTCTAGAGTTATTTTGGTGCGCGCGCGTACGTACGTACGTACGTACGTATGTATGTATGTATGTATGTCTATACGGGTAAAGCAATGTTATTGGAAAGATTGTATTTTGAAACTTGAAAAAGAAAGAGGACATGATAATAGTGGGTAAGGATAGTGTAAAAAGGGCCTAAAGTGTGAGAAGTGTAAGAAGTGTATTATAACACTATATATAATACTATATAACACCATATAAACACCGTATAACAATATGTAACACCATATAATACCATATAACACTATGTAACACTATATATCATTATATAACAAATATAACACTATAGGTTGTCTGATAACATGTCTATGATAGATGTATAGTGTTATATTTGTTATATAATGATATATAGTGTTACATAGTGTTATATAGTATTATATGTTGTTACATATTGTTATACGGTGTTTATATGGTGTTATATAGTATTATATATAGTGTTATAATACACTTCTTACACTTCTCACACTTTGAGCACTTTTTACAGGATCCTCTACCTGATAATAGTTATATTATAATTTATTATGTTAGTGAAAAAATTAAAACTGATAAGTTATGTCAATATAATTCATGTACGTATGTATCTCTATGAAATTATAGAGTTAACTAGTTTATCCGGTTGAACCACCCGGTACAACCCGGTTCTACCGGTTGAACCATTTTTAAGACCATCCTGGTATGATTTAAAAACCGGTTTTTAAAACATTGTATTTTCTAGTTCTAGGAATATATAAATTTTCATGCTAGTTTTTACTCTTTTTAATGCTAGTTTTTATTCTAGTTCTAGGAATATATAAATTTTCATGCTAGTTTTTACTCTTTTTTAGGTTTAAAGTAAAGTTGGAAAAGGTCAAAAAATAAAAATGATAGTCCTCAGAGTTATTAAATTAATTGATGAAGAAACACCAATCCGTAGGATGCTTATACTCATATGATTCTCGTAACGCTCGAATTCACTCTCTCCATTACATTCCATGACGATATTTATTTGCATGCCGAAATCTCCTTATGGCGACGAGGCTAATGGCGGTGTTTGTTTTGTAGATCCAACAAGTTTCCAGGAACTCAAGACATTCGGAGAGCTCAAATGTGTGGAAATCCTAGTGTAAGCATCCTCGCAAAACTGGTGTTTCTTCAATATTACCAACCTTATAATTCAAGTTTGCAAATCTTTTTATCTAATAAATGTGGATTAAGGCTGATGTCATAAAGTCAAATTCACCCAATTGACATGAATTTCAAAATGATAATTTCAATTTTTTTAATATATGATGTCATCCCTTTTCTAATTTTTAAACAATAAAGAAAAGAAAATTAATTAACTTAATTTAACTTTTTTAAGAATAACCAAGACTAATTAATATCCCTACAACATATTCATTGGGCCAAATATTTCCCCAATCAAACCCTGATTCTTTTTGCACGCCCTTCTCTTTTCTTGAGAAACCCTAAAATCACAACCAACCCTCTTTATTATCAATCCTTATTCTCCATCATCGTTTCTAAGTACTAGGGTTTCTATCTCATTCTTTAACCAGTATTGTTCCAATCTACACTTCAATCCCTTTTGATTTAATCTTCTTACAACCAACAACCCTAGATCTTTAACCGTCTTCTACATTGTCGATTTTCACTATGGCGATTTCATCTTTCTATTTCATCTACAATCTATATCTTGATCGTGGTATGTTCCCCCAATCAAACCCTGAATCTTTTTGCATGCCCTTCTTTTTTCTTGAGAAACCCTAAAATCACAACCAACCCTCTTTATTATCAATCCTTATTCTCCATCGCTGTTTCTAAGTACTAGGGTTTCTATCTCATTCTTTAGCCATTATTGTTCCAATCTACACTTCAATATGTTTTGATTCAATCTTCTTACAACCAACAACCCTAGATCTCTGGCCGTCTTCTACATTGTCGATTTTCATTATGGCGATTTCATCTTTCTATTTCATCTGCAATCTATATCATCTTGATCGTGGTATGTTTTCTGAATACATAATTTGTATAGTTTTTTACTTTGATTTCATATGTCGTTTTGATTTTAATCTCTCTCTAAACTTTCACTCTCCTCAAATCCACCATCATTCGTCCTCATACTCATCTCCATCATTATCGCAATCGCAAATTGAAAAATAGATGAATCGAAATCCTAATTGACTGTAATGGTTTCATTATTTTATGTTGATTGAGGCGTTGTTAATTTGTGTCTTTGTAGCGTGTTGATGTAGTTTGACTGTGAAAGTGTTGAGGCTCTATTGATGCTGAGAGTGCTTCACACAGGGCAACCAAAATGACACCTACTTATGAAAAAAGACTTAAAGTTGGTTATTCCGTTCTGCTTATGAGGTGTGATTTAAACTAATTTCTTTTAGTCGTATCATTCACAACCCTAATTTAGAATCAATATATTTATTCAAATTATTTTAATAAATTTGCATGTAACAAAATACGCCTTTCTTCCATAGTCTGGTTTTGGACCGAAACAGTTCTTAATCGAATGCAAAATGGAACTAAACAATTTCTGATTGGTCAAGTAATCGGCTCCATTTATCTGTATTTTTCAGTTTTGATTATGTTTGGACCCGATTGGAACTCTATATCGGTTTTAGTTTGTATACATGAAGTAGAGCCGCCTAGGAGATTTAAGATTTTATTGCTTGCTCTTTATTTTTCACTTACAAGCCTCTTATTTGGAGTTATTTATTAGGTTCATGTTCAAGGTACGCCACTTAATTGTAAAACTGGGACAAACAGCAGGTTTTATGGTGAAGATGGAGAACAGTGTGGGGTAGAGCAACTTGTCCTACAGTATTATGTGGGTGAAGATGAAGGTGGATGGCAAGGTGTTCATTTAGAAAGTGGAATTTGGCTGACTGTTTTCGGGCTTCTTATATGGGAATCAAAAAGTTACAGTGAATGAAGAAGAAAAGAAGTCGAAACGGAGCTTTAAGTAAAGGAATAGACAAATTGGCGCTATTGCATTGGCTTCATCTGCGACGCCTGGTATGGTGGCATTTAAGATTGCAAGTTATGCTCACTTGAAGTTGTTTATGTGTTTTAATAGGTGAATAATCATAGTTTTGCTAACTAAAGAGTCTTATTGCAATAAATGATCAGACTGGATCAAAATATATTGGACTTTATGTATTAGGGAATCTTCAATTTTGGGGGAAATCTTTGACTGTTATCATTTTAAACACAAGTCGGACATTTTGGTGGTTCTTGAAGACATGATTATATTCAGGGATGATATTAGGATCTGTAAGTACGTATAACCCTAATTGCTTTGCGCAATTGATATTTAACTTATATAACTTCCCATAATCTGTAGAATCTCAAAGTTCGTTGAGACTGTTACAAAATACGAGTGTTATTAAATTCATCTTATGGTTGTGCACTGAGGTAGGCCTGGCAGGAGTTGGCGATGTAAATGTACTCATTTTGTGTAGGAGAAACAAATGTTTTTCCAAGCCTGCATCAACTGTAGTTAACACATTTATACACTTTATATGTACTCCAGGTCCTCTACTAACGAACAAAGGGATTTCGGGAGTTTTTCTTTCAACACCTCTTTGGTCAATGTATTTACTTTGTTTTGAACTGTAACACATGTATACTTTCACTCTCATGACTTAAATGATTGTTGTTCAAGAAGTTAATTTCGTATCAAGAAGTTAATTGGATGCTTGTTTTTGCAATATAGTATCAATGAGTATTCAAAACATACATATTAGTAATTTTTAACAGTATAACTGTCTTTTCTTTCATGCAGAGTAATAGACTGGTGAACACTTCATTTTGATGATATAATACTGTTTTCTTCAACATATTAAACGTTCGAACTGTCCATGCTTTTTTTACCCAAACAAAGGAATTAACCTTTTCTAATGATGAAAAAGCTTAGAACAAGCATGTGATTTAGATAGTAAATTTTGTGTTCTAATAACAGGTGTAACGATTGTCATCTATACCTGAATTATGGTTATGTAATCTAATCCTTAGCATACACGGGTAGTAGTAGGTTTAGTACAGCTGCTAGGGCTGTGCAAAGGGTCAGAACCGACTCGACCCGACACGATCCGGACCCACTAGAACCGCATACCCTTTTATTGATGAAATTGAGAACCACGAACCGAACCTTAGAAGGCTATATGGTTCTGGGTCCTAGAGGTTTTAATGGGTCGGGTAAAGGGTCTGATGCGCAAGAACCTTTTATATGTAATAGGCCTTTAAGGGGTTATGTCCTCTAATTCTTTTAACATGTTCATCAAAGAATTCATCCTAATGATTCCAACAATAGCCCATGAGCTTCATTTTTAAGCAACTTTTCGTTTCCCGGCTTGTGTTTTAGTAACGGTTTTGCCATTCTCATCACTCAAAACATTATGTGAATCCATTATGTATACATCACAAAAAAGATATATATATATATATATACACACACAAATGAGACCATACCTAATGACGAACAGAAGTTTGTGTTCGTGTTCATTCGTCAAGGAATTTTGGTTGTTTGCGAACAGTTCATGAACACTAACCACGAACGCAAACGAACACAAACGATCACAAATGAACATTAATTTTGAAAATTAAAAAAAAAGACACCGTTAAATCTTAAACATTGTACACAACGAAAGTTGTTAAATATAACCATTAAACGATTATCAAGAATTCAAGACACATGGGTTATTAGGCTGAATGAAGGCGCGTGATATCAAAGAGGGAGAGGGCCAGAGGGGTGTTGAACTTTCAAAGGTCGTACTTACTGATTAGGGTTTCAACTTTCAATATCTTTATATTTAGATAAGGCCACATGGGTTATTAGTTTTTACTATTTTTTTAATATAATTAGTGTACTAAAGTGTAGGAATTAGGCAGGAAAGTAAAAAAAAAGGTGAGAAAGGTAAACAAAAATAAATGGAAATAATACTTATAGGGGAAATAAGTAAAAAATTAATAAAACATTAAAAACGTTTAGAAAAATAAACATAAAAAACCGAACACAAGCGAACACGAACGAACATAAACGAACATATTACTGAACGTTCACGAATGCAGTCGAACAACGAGACCTTTGTTCGTGTTCGTTCGTTAACCTTATCGAACGAAATTTTTTGTTTGTATTCATTCGTTAAGCTTATCGAACGAACATTAACGAACTTCCCACCGAACGGTTCACGAACCTTTCGCTGAACGTTCGGTTCGTTTAGACTGTACCATAATATGTGGTGTGTTTGCTTTTATTTTTGTCACAAATACATACATATAAATACATTAGAGCAAAATACATAAATATATACTTTAAATTTAGATATAATAAATATATATCGTAATATATTGCATCCATACATATGCATCTAGTTGAAAAATATTTCATGAAAAATACATTGTTTTTCTTTAAAATGGTATTTTTAAATATTGTATTAATATAACGTGAAATTGATTACAATAACACTTTAAAAAGAATAGCAGAGATACGAAAGAAGATCATTGTGTTATTTTTTGCGTTAACAATACATATCTATTAGACCATTTCTACAAACTGTAATTTTTATATACATTCTAACTAAAATACAAATGGTTCTTTATGCCATGGTTCTTATATTAGAACCACCGGGTCGGGTAGATATTTCAAATAAATCTAGAACCGGGAACTGACCCATATATTCAAAAAGGTTCGGGTCCAAAGTTCTCGTGGTTCGGAACCGCAAAACGCACACCCCTAACAGCTGTTGCTGCTTTAGAGGAATCGATAACTCCACCTGTCAAGGTTGAACTAACCAAACTCCTTATCAATGGACGGTTTGCGGATGAAGCGTCAGGTGACTCAATTTATGTGAATAATATGTTGTTAAAAATGCATATTGATTAGTTGCAATAGTAAAGCTACAGGTGGTCCATGGGAGGCAAGTTGAAAGGCCAGTTTTCTACTGCCTATGGACAAGTCGAAATGATAAAGTGTTCAACGGGAAGTTTCACTCAGAGGAGAAAATATGTCGTTTTTCTGATGGCAATATGAAAGCTATGGACAAGTCAAAATGATAGTATTCAACGGGAAGTGTCACTCAGAGGAGAAAATGTTGGAGGACATTAAAGAAGGAACTTATGAGTGGTTGCTGAGAAGGGGAGAACTAGAACAATTTTGTTGTAAATTAGGTCATTTTTTTATCTGCTCCCCTTGTATGTTTTGTTCTTTGCTTCTGTATGTTTGGTTGTCTTAGCTTCTGGCTAAGATTGTAATTTGGTAGTCATAATATTCTCATTTTGTTGGCAAAAAAAAAAAAAAAAAAAACTATTCAAATTTGTAAAAGATATGATTTTTTTACAAGTCCAATACAAATATTTAACTTAATAATAATAACAATTTAGTTAAAAAAAGGAATACAAATTTGTAAAAAAAATATGATTTTTTAAACAAAATGTATATCTAACAATTAAATTAGTTGTAAAAAAATATTGTTACCCACTATTAATAATATCATAGACACCGCGTGTACATTTTGCTAATTTAAAGTAAACCAACTTAAATATCGTTATTATATTTTTTTTTCAAGTTATGAGGTGACATTGTTTCACATATGTTATAGATAATAACATTTTAACGGAGTGAGCATATTAATAACTTTTGAGCAAATGCTCCGTAATTATTTTGTATTTTTATCGATTAATGATTAGCGTTGTATTGTTGTGAGCAAATTGATAATGTTCAGCATATGGCTTTTTGTATTTGTATCAATTAATGAATAAAACTTAAACCATTATGTACTTACGATTGATTCGATGGAAAGATTGGTCTCATGGTCTAAAACAAACCCATGTAATACACGGGTCATAAGCTAGTCTAGTTATAAGAGTCTAATTCTTTATAATATTTTTGCTTTACATAATCACATTTCTTTAAGAATGACTCTTACTTTCAACTTCTCTTTATTGTATGATATCCCAAAATACTTGTCCTAGAGAAAGAAAATGTCGTTAAGTCAAAATATACTTGATCAATGCATAAAAAGGAATAATAACAAAGATAATAAGGTATAGACTATAAAAGAAGTAAAAAAAGTATCTAATAGCATGAATACCAACAAGGGGGTAACTTCGTAGAAATGTAACTAACTTTGACAAGTGTTCCAATTAAGTCATTGAAACTTTTTTTGTCTCTATAAAATAACTCAAGTTTCATTTGATGTTCTAATACTATGTAATTATCAGGTTAGTAATGATAATGTGTCAGGTTTTATTATCTTTTTTTATTTTTTAATATGATGTGGAAAATAAAATTAATGACATGGATTTTTCTCTAAAAAAATTGAAAAATTATTTTTTATTCTAAAATTAATAAAATATATAGTGTTACGATTGAGATTTTTTAAAGAAAAAAATTGTACTTTTTGAATGAGTAACAAAAACACTTTTTTTTTATTTTAAAATTCGTATTGGTAATTTTTGTGATTTATACTAAACTAATAAGACTATAAAACATTCGTCACAAAAAGATAAACAAAAAACGTAGGCAACATCGTCCAAAATTCATGTCACAAAAAGATAACTCAAAAAAATAAAAAACATGAAATCATGTTAGACTTTCTTCGTTGCACCATGCTTTTTAGGTCTACCTTTTGGCCTTTTCACCTTTGGTGGGGGTCTTTTTTCTCGTATTTGCAAGACCTAACATTATGCCCCGTTTCATAACAATTTTGACAAGACATTTTTCTTCCAATTCCAACCTTCGGGTTCTTTTTCTCTTTCTCATCAGCGCTTCTTTTCCTCTTTACTGCTGGTCTACCCGACATTCGTCTCTCTTTTGGAGGTAAAGGTTTTATATCATCAGTTTTGGGCCAAAATGTACCTCCTCTTAGTGGTTTGATTGGATATTTGTATGCTTCTCTGAACATGTCCTTTTTAAGCCAAGAACTAACAAAAGTTTCTGGGTCCTTGTTAACGAAGGACAACGTTGCCACTGTATGAACACAAGGTATGCCTGACAACTGCCATAATCTACAACTACAAGTTTTTTTATCAAGGTTCACCACGCACGCATATTTTTCACTTCTAACTTCAAATACGGTGTTATCACTTGGAACTACCTTCCAAAACCTACCGAAAAGTTTAGAAAATTAATAAAAAAATACCAAAAATGTAAAAATAATAATCACTTTTGTCGTACCTTTGATCCTTTTTGATGTCTTCTAACTTTTTTCTGATTTTCGGACAGATATCACGTTTTAATCTTCCAGCTTTTTTCGCCATTAAAAATATTCTTTCCATCACAAATGTTCGGATTTCTTCTAGCATAGTAATTATAGGTTTCCGTCGTGCTGATAGAATGCGCGAGTTGAAGCTTTCGCTCATGCCATTTTCGTACGCATCACATGCCTTATTAAGCTCGAAAAAAGCCTTTGACCAAGTAACATGATTCCTTTCTATTAGATGGGTATATGCCCCTTTGTTAATGTTTTTCAATTTTTCCATTTTCTTCTCAAAATATTCCTTGGTTGTTGCCTTTGCATCTTTCCAAAATAAATTTGTAAATTGTTATCCGCGATATTTTTTCTTATAGTTAGCATAAATATGCCTTACACATTGTCTATGCTCAACATAAGGAAACACGTCCTTCACAGCTTCTGTAATTCCCTAATGAAAATAATAACAATATAAAATAGTTTGATTATGATATCACTTGTTAAACAAAAAAGTAAAACTAACTAAACTGCATATGAATAGTAATCACATACCTTGTGTTGATCTGAAATGAGAGTTAGTCCAAGTCCACTTTCCATTTAGTGTCATCCCTCACTAGATTAAGAAACCATTTCCAATTTTCCTTATTCTCAACGGACACAACAGCCCATGCCAAAGGAAAAATATGGTTATTGGCATCTCTTCCCATAGCCGTTAGTAGTTGGCCACTGTTTTTTAGAAAGCACCCATCTAAACCAAGAACTTTTCTGCATCCATTTATCCATCCATCTTTGACACCCTTAAAACAAATATAATAACTACTGAAGTAAACTTCTCCATTCTCCATTTCATTCACAGCCATCTTCACAGTACTCCCTGGATTAGTTTCTAATATCTCGGCTTTATAATCCGAAAGTCTAGCATAATGTTCTTTTAAACCATCTTCATAATCATCCAAAACCTTTTTTTTTGCTCTACTACATTGACCAATACTCACTTTGCATTCAAATTTTCTCATGATATCGGTCTGCATTTGCCTTAAACTAATTTCCGGATTTTCAACTATTTGTTTGAAATACCGTTTTGCAATCCAAGAGTACGTAACAAGAGAGCCCAAACAATACTTTCTTGTGCATGTGTGTTTCTTGTTTAGTGTTTTTATTTGGAATGAATCCTCGCATGTAAGCCTTGAGGCCCAAAGCCTAAATGGACATGTCCTGACTTTCTTCTTTTTTCCTTCATGATCCTCTTCATCTTCAGTTTTTTCTTCCCCACATACCACCAGTAACTACGATAGTCATTGACTGTAAACTTTAATTGATAACCATTTGATACTCCATAGTCAATTAAACTCTCCTTTAGTTGTGTAGGACTCTTAAATTTCATTCCTAGAATAGGTTTGGTCAATCTCCAATTAATTGTTGGATCGTAGCTCGGATATGCAACATCACGCTTCATATTTTCAACACCATCAATGTCATAATCCTTTTCATTTGCACTCCAATCTTCAGCGGAACTGGCCTCGTCATCTTTTTCAATACGATCATCCTTTTCGCTATCACTGTCATAACAAAGTAGACTCAAAAAAGGGTCCTTTTCGATTTGATCATCTTCATGTTGTAATGTTGTTTGAGACCCAACTTCCGTACTATTTATTGCGGAATATAAATAGCAAAAAAAAATTACAAATTAGTTAAATAACTAAAAAAGTGACTCTGCTTTATAATGATTTCCCTGGCTTCACTAGCTAGTACATGCATGCAATGCTATATGCTCCCTTTAAGTGACACAAGGCTTAAGTTGACCGACTCGTGCTGATGCAATGCCATATTTCAATGTAAATTATTATATTTCTCTAACTCTAAAGTTTATATTAAATAAGTTATATCTAAATCATTAAACTAGGAAAAAAATTGTTTTAGTTTTGATATACCCTTTCTTGATCAAGTGACCAAAGATTTCTCCCTTTAAGCGATACAAGGCTTCTATGGTTGACCGACTCCTGCTGCATGCAATGCTATATGCTCTTTTCAACATGAAAGGTTAGAGCCGGTCATATTGAAGAAACAATTTACAAGCGTTGCTATCTAGAATAAAAGTCATATGTGCTATTGGACAACTAAAACGAACCACTAATATCAAATTCACTAGAAGCCAACTAAAACCCAACAATCATAAGACAAGAATCTTAAATTTGATCAAAACAAAAACGAAAGCAATCTTACACGGCGAATCGCGAATCGGATCATCATAGGTTGAAGGTCGGTGGGCGTTGCTGCTCGTCATGTCGTCTAGGGTTGTGGGAGGAATGAAACATTCGTAGGTTTTTATGATCTGATCATAATATGTTTTTATTTTATAAATTCCACCTAATATAAATAATATCCACATAAGCATTAAAAAAAGAAAAAGAAAAACATGGTAACCTAATAACCTGGTAATTACACAATATTAGAACACAAGATTAAAGTTTAATGACTTTAGAGAGACAAAAAAAAGTTTGGATGACTTAATTGAGACACTTGACAAAGTTAGTTACATTTTAGCGACGTTTTCCCTACTAACAAGTATTAAAGATTCGTACAACAACGCAAATGAAACATAAAGAAATTCAACTTAAGGTCACATGTCATAGCAAATACAAATGTACCACGAGATATGTGATGGGTGTTAGTTCCACACAACCATCCACCAAATCAAAACACATTAGGTAATCCTAAAGAACCTTCTAACAAGTTGGTGAATTGCTCTTCGAGCACACAGATAGAGGAGACATTATAAACTAATCACATTGTCATGGATTGGATTGTGTCCCGACATTGGCGAGTTGTAAGGACATGTATATGGTTACCCCATTGGTGGTTAATAGTACGAGCATCAAAGTCGGACCGTACCATGTATAATGCAAATTAGGAAGGCTCTTGATGGTGATCAGCAGAGATATAGCTAACCATCGCAAATGAAGAAGCCATCATCATCGTCAATACCACAACAGTAAAATCAAGACTTCACTATGGTCTTCGAGCTCAAGCTTACACTTTCATGTTAAGGTTTTTTCGAGATTAAGTTTGAGCCAGAAGATAGATAACGAGCTCAAAATAGATAACGAGTCTGTTTGCAAGATCTCATTTGAAGATTACCTCAAGCTTTATATCATATGTATGCATAAGATATTATTTTGAACTATTCGGTCGAACAATGCGTCAATGGTGTTTTTTATATTGTTTTAAAATTTTACAAAATTTGTTTACCTAAAGAGTGTATTATAACGTACTAGATATAAAAATTTGTAAACATCTTGTTGAAATGTTATATGGGCTCTCATCCTTCAAATGGTTATGTGCAATATTATTCATTTGGGTCTGGTATTATTGGGTTGCTTGTTGGGTTGTTATAACCGTTTAATTATTGTTGTAGTTTGTTATATTCAGCTGGAAGTTCAGGGGGTACTGTGAATGATTTGAGGGACTGCGATCATCATTGAAAGATCTTTTGGACCAAAGTGTAAATGTGTTAAGCCCTGGTATATAAGCGTGGTTCCGGAAGATTCATTGTATCATCTCTCTCATTGTATCACTTTCACTTTTCTCCTGTATTGTTGTTAGGGTTTGTGGCAAGTTGCTGCATCTCTGTATCATCTTCATATCTCTCATCTGTTAGAGAGATTTTTTGTGATTGTTGGTATAGATGATCATCTGTTGATGATCATCAAGACTGATTATATCATTTGTATTGTTCAGATCTTACTTTTGTAAGATCTTTGGGTATTCGGGGGTCAAATTTTCTGGTTTGGGTTAATAAGAGTTTTGTCACCTGTTTTGTCGCTATATTTGTGTTCATCTTTGTAATACCCCGAATCTTAATGTGCTGGTTATAAACGTGTGAAATATGTAATTTATATTTCATATATTGTTAAACGAGTAAGATGATTGTGTGAAAGGTGAAATATCTTGACAAACCTTGGCTAATATAGGAGACCGTTAGGGCTGTAAACGAACCAAACGTTCAGCGAACAGTTCGTGAACCGTTCGGCGGGAAGTTCGTTTATGTTCGTTCGATTAGCTTAATGAACGAACACGAACAAAAAATTTTGTTCGGCTAGCTTAGCGAACGAACACGAACACATGTCTTGTTCGTTCGACTGCGTTCGTGAACGTTCGGTAATATGTTCGGTTACGTTCGTTCATGTTCGTTTGATTGTATTAAAAATAATAAATAATGAACCATTTATCTAAACATATTGAAAACTTGAAACCCTATTTTTTCTAAGTTAGCTAAAATTTGGACATTTTAAGCCATTTTTTAGAATAATTATGTCTAAGTTAGTTAAACTTGATTCGGTGTATTAGACTTCTTGTGTTTTGATTTATCATTTGATGGTTGTGTTTAACTACTTATTTAATGTTTAAGGATAACATTTTTTTTATTTTTTATTTTCATGTTAAATGTTCGTTTCCGTTCGTTTTTATTTCCTTGCATTCGTTTGTATTCGAGATCAGTGTTCACGAACTGTTCGTGAACAACTGAATTTCCTTTACGAACGAACACGAACATAAACTTATGTTCGGTATGCGTTCGTGAACAGTTCGCGAACATGTTAATTTCCTTAACGAACGAACACGAACATGACCTTGTTCGTGTTCGTTCGGTTCGTTTACAGCCCTAGAGACCGTTAATATTAATAATTAAATATATTATTTTTTTACCTTACTCCGTTTTTAATGAAACTTAGGTTAAAACGTAGATAAAAATATGCTCGTTCTAATGACATATTCGTCGTTTTATAAAACGTCATATTTTAAAAGTTATACGAGAAAAACGAGTTAAGCAGCTGAATTAATATATATAAGCAAGCAAGCTAGCAGGTCAAGGCAGGTAGGCACGTCACTTTTATCCTACATCGCCTCAGAAATAATTTGAGGTGCCTGCTTGCTTCCTTTAAATAAGAGTCTCAGTAGTTTGTTTAGGTACTAGTTTCTTTAACGGGAATGCTCTAGTATAGAGAATCCTGAGTATACGATACACTGTTGGGTGTTGTTAGTAGTCGTTTTTGGAGCGCGCGTAGGAGCAGGAGTAGGGAAACTCTACATCAACGTGCCGTAGATAGTTTTGAGGTATACTCTCGTTTAAGTTTATGTTTAGTTATTTATTATTTATTTTTAGTAGTTAATATTAGCTTTATTATTAGTAATAATATATTAATAGTAGTAGTGTTAGTATTATTTTTAGGTACTAGGGTTATTGTCAGGGGCGGGTATTGGGTAGCCTAGCCTTAGTTAGGCATGGACTGATCACCTATGCTTAAACAAGGTAGGGTTAACCAATATCCAACCATGATAATAACTAGTTAGTTGTACCATTACCTAACCTAGGATTATGTAATTGTGTCAGGACCTTGAGACATAACCCAGTCGTATTAGCGGCAGTTAAGCAATTGCTAATCAGGTGAGTCATCATACTTGTCTTTTAAACTGTGATAGTATACTCGTCCATAACTGGTAATAATGAGAATGCTGCAGTATGCATGTGTCAGTAGAGGTATATGGGATCCTATTATGCTTAATGAGGTGTGTCACTCTGGGAAGGGTAATAAGGTGTTGTACCCACAGGCACTTCGTGCTTATAAGGTCCAGCGACACACACTCATACCTATGTGACGGCCGTAGGGGGACACTGCTGGAGGACCAGTATGTCTCTTGTACGGTGGTTTGTGACAAGTCAAATGTGACCTATAAGATTCAGTGAGGCCCAACCTGACTATAATGTGGTCACATGCCCATATTGTGTATGCATATAATGTAAACTGTGGTCTGTTTTTATAAAAATTGTATAGTATGAGCTCACTAGTATATATCTGACGTCGTTTTGAGTATACTTATCTCAGGTGAGTCGTGAGGAAAGCTATAGGAACTACTTGACAGTTATGGAGTTTTAGAAAATCAAGGAGTTCTTAGTTGCTAAGTTTGTAAATAAATAGAGTGTTGTACTCAGACTATTATAAGTTTTAATGAAAGTTTAGTTTGTTTCCGCTGTAAGTGTATCGATTGTGCATAATCACCCGGGTTACGGGGGTGGGTGTTACAGTTGGTATCAGAGCCCGAGGTTTTAGCGAATTAGGTATTGCAGAAATGCCTAAGCTTTAACTAGTAGTTCTCTAAAGATTAAATAGCACACTCAGACTAGGCCAAATAACATGTTCTCAGGAAAAGTACTTGCATAGTCAATTGAGTGACGCTAGAAGAAGTAAGCTATGTTGTGCCTTTTTATGTGCTATATATATATATATATATATCTATGTGACGTATATAGTTGTTATATTATAATGATGTATCATACGTACTAGTAACTCTAGTATATTCCTATAGGAAGGAGACAATGTTTGAACATAGAGATGAACAAGGGTCTAGAAATAATCAGAATAACAGAAGGAGAGAGGAAGATTCTTATAGGACTCGAACTCCCTCTCATAGTGTCAGGTCCCGGTCTAGTACAAGCATGCGTCTAAATACTGAGGATATCCACAATATAGCTGTGGAAGTGGCTAAGGTAATGAAGAATGCACAAACCGGTAATGTTAACCAATCTGGAGAACGACATGAAGAAAGCTCAGCAGCCTCCACGCCAGTACAAAGGGAAGGAATGGGCGAAAGGAAAAACGCTATTGCAACCATGCCACTAGAAGGAAAAGGTGAATATTCCAAATCAAAGTAATGTACTTATAAGCACTTCATGTCCTGTAAACCTCAGTCCTTTGACGGAAGAAAGGGAGCACTAGAAGCTCAAGACTGGCTCAACAGAATGGAGTCAGTATTAGACATATGTGAGTGTGATGACCGCAACAAAGTACGGTTCGCCGTACATATGTTTGAAGCTGAAGCCCTTCACTGGTGGAACATTGTGGTCCGAACAGAGGGAGAAGAAAAGGTTAAGGAGATGAAGTGGGAGGAGTTTATTCATAAGTTTCTTGCTAAGTATTGTCCTCCCAGTGAGACTGAGCAACTGGAAGTGGAATTCTTTCAGTTAAAAATGGGAAATAAAACCTATCGAGAGTATGTTTCTCGTTTCAACGACATATCTCGACTGGTTTCTTATTTAGCATTAACCGAGGAACAACTGATCAATAGGTTTATTTGGGGTCTACCCTCTGAAATGAGGGTGTTTATCAAATCCAAATCCCCCAAGACTTTTGCAGAAACTGTTGAGGCTGGCGCCGTCATGGCTGCCGAGATGATTCTGCGGCAGGCTGAATCTCCCGCACCAAAAAGGAAGTGGGAAGAAAGAAAGGGGGACACCTGGAATAACAACTTTAAAAGGCCTAAAACATTTCCTCAATGTCAAATTTGCAAACGCTTTCATACGGGGGAATGTCGTTTTCCTTGTCCAAATTGTAAAAAGACGGGTCATGCTCTTCAAGAATGCAAGGAAAAGAAGAAGTGTTTCAAATGTGGAGACCCTAACCACATGAGATCTGAATGTCCCGAACTCAAAAGAAATGATAGGACACAACCAAATCAGCCAAAAGGGCGGGCATTTGTACTCACCACGGAAGAAGCCAAGACCAATACAGACGTTATCACGGGTACGTATCTCGTAAATGATGTATATGCGCGTGTGTTATTTGATACCGGTGCAAATAGAAGTCTAGTGTCGACTACCTTTAGACCTTACTTGAACCAGGCGTCCCAAAACCTAGATCATGCCTTTACAGTAGAAATGGCTGATGGAAGTCAAAGAGAGATAGTTGACATTCTTAAGAATTGTAAAATAAGCTTAAACAACCATGTTATCCCTATAGACCTAATGCCTATGGAACTTGGAGAATTCGACATAGTCATAGGAATGGACTGGTTGACACCATATCATGCGGAAGTTATATGTGACAAAAGGATCGTCCGACTCCGATTACCCAACGGCAAACAGCTAACTGTATCGGGAGACCGCACTGAGAAGACTAAGAACCTCATCACGATAGCACAAGCACATAAATGCCTAAGGAAAGGGTATGTTGTCTTTTTAGCATATGTCGTAAACACTACAGAAAAGCAGAAGGTCGAGGACATGCCAATAGTACGAGAATACCCCGAAGTGTTTCCCGACGAGCTCCCGTGACTACCATCGGATAGACAGGTTGAGTTTCGCATTGACCTAGTTCCCGGTACATCACCGATTGCTAAGTCGCCATACAGACTAGCCCCGACAGAAATGCAAGAACTCAAGAAGCAACTACAAGAGTTGCTTGACAAGGGGTTTATCCAACCTAGTTCGTCACCATGGGGGGCACCCATCTTGTTTGTCAAGAAGAAAGATGGGACGATGCGCATGTGCATCGATTATAGAGACTTGAATAAAGCCACTATAAAGAATAAATACCCTTTGCCCAGGATCGACGACTTGTTTGATCAATTACAAGGGGCAAGCTATTTCTCTAAAATAGACTTGAGGTTATACCACCAAGTGAAAGTTGCACCAGAAGACATACCTAAAACTGCCTTCAGGACTAGGTATGGTCATTATGAATTTTTGGTAATGCCATTTGGATTAACCAACGCACCTGCAGTGTTCATGGACCTCATGAACAGGGTTTGTAAACCTTACCTCGATAAGTTTGTGATCGTTTTTATTGACGATATCCTTATCTACTCTAAGAATGAGGCAGAACATGAACAACACCTGAGAGCAGTCCTTGAATTGCTCAAGAAAGAAAAACTCTATGCAAAGTTCTCTAAGTGTGAATTTTGGATACGTGAGGTGCAATTCCTAGGCCACGTGATAAATGAATGTGGAATACAAGTTGACCCTGCAAAGATCGAGGCCATCAAGAAATGGGAAGTACCGAAGAATCCCACTGAAATCAGAAGATTTCTGGGCTTAGCAGGATACTATAGAAGGTTTATTCAAGACTTCTCAAAGATTGCAACACCATTAACCACACTAACCCAGAAAGCCTCTAAGTTTAATTTGGGATCTAAATAAGAAGAAGCCTTTAACACGTTAAATCATAAGTTATGTGGCGCCCCAATATTGTCACTTCCTGAGGGAACAAAAGATTTTACCGTCTACTGTGATGCATCTCACTATGGTATGGGATGTGTACTCATGCAAAGAGGCAAAGTGATTGCCTACGCCTCTAGACAGTTGAAGATTCATGAGCGGAACTACACAACCCATGATTTGGAACTTGGTGCCATAGTGTTCGCGTTGAAAATTTGGAGGCACTATCTTTACGGTACAAAGTGCACTATCTATAGTGACCATAAAAGTTTAAAACATATATTTGAGCAGAAGGAGCTCAATATGCGTCAGAGACGATGGATGGAGTTATTAAGTGATTACGACTGTGAGATCCAATACCATCCAGGTAAGGCAAACATAGTAGCAGATGCTCTAAGTAGAAAAGAGAAACCTCAACCAATAAGAATTCGTGCAACCAGAATAGAGGTTAAAACTAGTCTCTTAGATCAAGTTAAGAATATACAACAAGAAGCCTTAAAAGAAAATCATATTGTAAAAGAAAGAATGATTGGGAGACTGAAGCTACTGACAATGGGAAATGATAATATCCTTAGGTTCAACATTAGGATATGGGTTCCTAATTTTGGAGGACTACAGGATACAATCTTAGAGGAAGCTCATAAGTCTAAGTATTCCATTTACCCTGGCAGTGACAAGATGTATAAGGATTTAAGGAGAGATTATTGGTGGCCAGGAATGAAGCGATCTGTTGCCCATTATGTGGAAAAATGCCTTACATGCCTTAAGGTGAAGGCAAAACATCAAAAACCCTCTGGATATTTGCAACAACCAGAGATTCCAGAATGGAAATGGGAGAAAATCACCATGGATTTTATCACGAAGCTCCCAAGGTCAAGTCACAGTTATGATACTATTTGGGTAATAGTGGACAGACTGACCAAGTCTGCACACTTCGTGCCAATTCGTGAGGACTATAAGATGAACAAGCTAGCTCAAATTTACATCAAAGAAATAGTCTCACGACATGGGGTGCCTGTATCGATCATATCAGACAGAGATAGTCGTTTCACATCTAAATTTTGGCAAAGTTTCCAACAAGAGTTGGGAACCAAGCTTAATCTAAGCACTGCATATCATCCTCAGACAGATGGGCAGAGTGAACGGACTATTCAGACATTAGAAGATATGCTTCGGACTTGTGTAATTGATTTTTGTGGAAGTTGGGACACTCATCTACCACTCATCGAATTCGCCTACAATAATAGCTATCACGCCAGCATCAAAGCTGCACCTTATGAAGCTTTATGCGGAAGAAGGTGCCGAACTCCTATCTGTTGGACGGAAGTAGGGGAAAGTCAACTATCAGGACCAGAAATCATTGTGGAGACCACAGAAAAGATCCAGCAAATAAAAGAAAGGATGAAAAGTGCTCAAGATCGACAAAAGAGTTATGCAGATTAGAGGCGTAAACCCCTAGAGTTCCAACTAGGGGATAAAGTAATGCTTAAGGTATCACCTCTGAGAGGAGTGATTCGGTTTGGAAAGAAGGGAAAGTTGAAACCCCGATACATTGGGCCGTTTGAAGTAACAAGCAAAGTAGGACCAGTGGCTTATCGGCTAAAACTTCCTGAACAGCTGGCAGGAATACATAATACTTTCCATGTATCAAATTTAAGGAAGTGCCTAGTGGACGAAGCCCAACAAATACCCCTGGAAGACGTACAGGTTGACGAAAAACTCAACTTCATTGAAGAACCACTACAAATCGAAGATAGAAAGGTTAAAATGTTACGCAAGAAGGAAATCCCGTTAGTCAAAGTCAAGTGGAACGCACGTCATGGACCCAACTTTACATGGGAACTAGAAAACATAATGAAAGATAAGTACCCTCATCTTTTTAAGTAATGACAAATTTCGAGGACGAAATTTTTGTAAGGAGGGAAGGATGTAATACCCCGAATCTTAATGTGTTGGTTATAAACGTGTGAAAAATGTAATTTATATTTCATATATTGTTAAACGAGTAAGATGATTGTGTGAAAGGTGAAATATCTTGACAAACCTTGGCTAATATAGGAGACCGTTAATATTAATAATTAAATATATTTTTTTTTTACCTTACTCCGTTTTTAATGAAACTTAGGTTAAAACGTAGATAAAAATATGCTCGTTCTAATGACATATTCGTCGTTTTATAAAACGTCATATTTTAAAAGTTATACGAGAAAAACGAGTTAAGCAGCTGAATTAATATATATAAGCAAGCAAGCTAGCAGGTCAAGGCAGGTAGGCACGTCACTTTTATCCCACATCGCCTCAGAAATAATTTGAGGTGCCTGCTTGCTTCCTTTAAATAAGAGTCTCAGTAGTTTGTTTAGGTACTAGTTTCTTTAACGGGAATGCTCTAGTATAGAGAATCCTGAGTATACGATACCCTGTTGGGTGTTGTTAGTAGTCGTTTTTGGAGCGCGCGTAGGAGCAGGAGTAGGGAAACTCTACATCAACGTGCCGTAGATAGTTTTGAGGTATACTCTCGTTTAAGTTTATGTTTAGTTATTTATTATTTATTTTTAGTAGTTAATATTAGCTTTATTATTAGTAATAATATATTAATAGTAGTAGTGTTAGTATTATTTTTAGGTACTAGGGTTATTGTCAGGGGCGGGTATTGGGTAGCCTAGCCTTAGTTAGGCATGGACTGATCACCTATGCTTAAACAAGGTAGGGTTAACCAATATCCAACCATGATAATGACTAGTTAGTTGTACCATTACCTAACCTAGGATTATGTAATTGTGTCAGGACCTTGAGACATAACCCAGTCGTATTAGCGGCAGTTAAGCAATTGCTAATCAGGTGAGTCATCATACTTGTCTTTTAAACTGTGATAGTATACTCGTCCATAACTGGTAATAATGAGAATGCTGCAGTATGCATGTGTCAGTAGAGGTATATGGGATCCTATTATGCTTAATGAGGTGTGTCACTCTGGGAAGGGTAATAAGGTGTTGTACCCACAGGCACTTCGTGCTTATAAGGTCCAGCGACACACACTCATACCTATGTGACGGCCGTAGGGGGACACTACTGGAGGACCAGTATGTCTCTTGTACGGTGGTTTGTGACAAGTCAAATGTGACCTATAAGGTTCAATGAGGCCCAACCTGACTATAATGTGGTCACATGCCCATATTGTGTATGCATATAATGTAAACTGTGGTCTGTTTTTATAAAAATTGTATAGTATGAGCTCACTAGTATATATCTGACATCGTTTTAAGTATACTTATCTCAGGTGAGTCGTGAGGAAAGCTATAGGAACTACTTGACAGTTATGGAGTTTTAGAAAATCAAGGAGTTCTTAGTTGCTAAGTTTGTAAATAAATAGAGTGTTGTACTCAGACTATTATAAGTTTTAATGAAAGTTTAGTTTGTTTCCGTTGTAAGTGTATCGATTGTGCATAATCACCCGGGTTACGGGGTGGGTGTTACAATCTTTGTTATTTGTTGTTGATTCATCATCATACCATTGTTTTTAAAATGGTATCAGAGCCATCGTGCTCCTGTTGATGATCTGTTTGTTATTCTCCGCTGTGCATTTGTATTCACTGATTGTTTGTTATTGTTGTCTAGGGTATTGTGCTCGGAAAATTTTGTTGGTGACAGATCTGCTCAGATCTGTTTGTTATTGGTGGTATACTTGTTGAAGTTGGACGAACCCCTAATTTAGGGTTTGATGTCTTTTGGTCTTCTCAGCGATCTGTCTTTCGTGTTGGTCTCTGAAGCCCTAGAAGTTTCATAGCAAACTGACCGGAAGCATTATTCAGGGTATTTTCTATATCAAGTTTAGTAGTTCTCGAAAACTACTAATCTGATATCTCTTGGAGCTTTTGCGCCATCTGTAAGATCGTTCCTCTCTTTTATCTTTGTTATTGTTTGTTTCTGCATCATTCTTGTCTGAGTCTAGGCATCCCTGTTTACCGAACTAGTCGGGCCGGCACTTGATCGAGTCTGTCTATTCGCTACTTGGTGTGTCTTTATTTGTTTGCATCTGTTTGTGTTGTTAGTTCAGGTCTGTTCTGTGTTTGTGTTGTTTTCTGATCTTGGTTGTTTTAGGAGTGGCTCCTGAGTAAAGGCTTGTCCAGGCATCTGTGAGTGACGAACCTGGAATCTGGTCCCTGACTCAGCTTCGCCCTAGGTTGTTTTTTGGTTGTCTTGTATCTTATGTGTTATTGTTTGATAACTTGTGAAATCTATGTTTGGTTGTTTGTTTGTTCTTTGTGTATTTGTCATCATGGGTGATGGTGAGGGTACTTCTGTTACCCTTATTAGCAAGTTGGACATAGGGAACCCTCTTTATTTGCATCCTAGTGACTTAAGTTCTTTGACCATAGTTAGTATAAAACTTAAGGGCACTGAGAATTACTCTGTTTGGTCTAGTGCAATGAAGCTTGCACTAGAAGCTAAAAATAAGTTTGGTTTTATAAATGGAAAGTGTGAAAAACCTAATGATGATGTCTTAGCTGCCCAATGGGATAGATGCAACTCTGTGGTTTTAACCTGGTTATTGAATTCCGTGTCTGAAGAATTATTTTTAGGGCAGGTCTTTTCCAAACTTGTTTCTGAAGTTTGGACAGACCTGAAAGAGACTTATGATAAGGTCGATGGTTCTGTTGTCTATGATTTATATAAAAGAATCAATTGTATTTCTCAAAGTGGTAGTTCTGTGGCTGAGTATTATAATAAGTTGACAACTATGTGGAAGCAGTTTAATGCAATGGTGCATCTGCCTTCATGTTCATGTCAAGCAGCCAAAGACTACAATGATTTTTCCATTTTAATCAAATTAATGCAATTCCTCATGGGTCTTGATGATGTATATCAACCTGTGAGGACAAATTTGTTGACCGGAGAACCATTTCCTTCTATCAAGGATGCTTATGCCTTAATTTCTAGAGAAAAGTCACATAGACTCTCAAGTAGTGGGTCAAAGAGTCAACCTGTTTCATATGTGGCTAACTCTAACCAATCTAATCAAAACACATCTAGGAGAAACTTTAGGGGACCTAACTTAAACTTAAAATGCACTCATTGTAATATGTTAGGTCATACAGTTGATAGATGTTTTGAGATAATTGGTTATCTACCTGGTATGAAAAAGAGAACTAGTGGATCTTTTGTAAGAAACAATAGTGATAAAAATACTAATAGATCTAGTATGTCATCTGGTCCTTCTAGTTCTGCTATGTTTGCTTTACCATTTACTCCTGAGCAGATTGCAAAGTCAATGAGTTTAGTTGGTGATAAGTATGAGGGAGATCAGGAGAAGTCCAATATGGGAGGTATGTCTGCTTGTGTGTCTGAATTTGTTAGATGTTCTAGCAGTGTGAGTTTTAATCATGATTATAATTGGGTGGTTGATTCTGGTGCTAATCAACACATGATTAAAAGTGATAAAGATATGTTTAATTTTATTGATGTTTCTGAGTGTGGGTTAAAGGTTGGTCATCCCAATGGGACAAGTGTTAGTGTTTTAAAAATTGGAGAACTTAGGCTAATTAACAATATTGTTATTAAAGATGTGTTTTATGTTCCTGGGCAGGGGCGGACCCACGTTAAGCGGAACGGGGTCCCCGGACCCCAATATTTTTTATAAAAAGTAGTAGAAACGGTATATGAACTTTCTATAGACCCCATAAAATAATTTAGTTGGACCCCATAACAATGAGAGTGAGCCTGGTGCATTGGTAAAACCCCTTGTTTACATTCAAAAGGTCATGGGTTCAATACCTGTTTCTTTCGTTTTTTGGGTTTTTTTTTAACTTGACTTTAAAATTGGGTATTTTAATAGTTGAATGTGTCGTAAATGAATAAACTTGACTTTAAAATTGGGTATTTTAATAGCTGAATGTGTAGTAAATGAATGTGTAGTAAATGAAACTTGTAGTTTAGTTATGATATTGTTTTCTATTATGTTTCTCGACCCGACCCGAACAACGACCGATCCAAAAAATTTGAACACCGGAAAAATGGGACCCATTGTCCAAAAATCCTAGGTCCGCCACTGTTCCTGGGTATAGTGTTAATCTTTTATCTGTGCATAAGTTAGCCAAAGATAATAAAATAGCAGTCTTGTTTAATGAAAATAATTGTATGTTACAGGATTTGAGGTCAAAGAAAATCCTGGTGATTGGTAAACAGGAAAATGGATTGTATTTTGTAGGTAAAGATGGTAATTATGTGAACTTGTGTTTTAATAGTGTTGTTAGATCAAATTTGTGGCACAGTAGGTTAGGCCATCCTTCGGATCACGTTTTGGCTATTTTAAAAGATAATTTGGGTGTTAAGTTTGTTGAACATGGTCCATGTGAAATTTGTCATAGGTCTAAACAAGTTAGAGTCCTTTTTCTTTTGAGTGATCATAAGTCTAAGGAATTAGGTGATCTGATTCACTTAGACTTATGGGGTCCTTATAAAGTGTCTAGTTATGAAAGATATAAATATTTCTTGACTGTTGTTGATGATTTTTCTAAATCTGTTTGGTGTTATATGCTTAAGAATACGATGGAAGTTTTTGAAAACCTGAAAGTCTTTTATGAACTTGTCTTAACTTAGTTTAAAAAGAAAGTTAAAGTGTTTAGGAGTGATAATGGAACTGAGTTTATAAACAACCAAATGACTATGTTTTGTAAACAAAAAGGTATTATACATCAAACTTCTTGTTCATATACCCCACAACAAAATGGGGTAGTTGAGCGTAAACACAGACATCTTTTAAATATAGCCAGAACTTTGATGTTTCAGAGTGGCCTACCACTGAGGTTTTGGAGTGATTGTGTGCTAACTGCTGCTTATATTATTAACAGGCTGCTATCCTCTGTGTTAAATGTAAAAAGTCCTTATGAGCTTATGTTTAACTTTAAACCCTCTTTGTCTCATCTTAGAAATTTTGGGTGTCTTTGTTTTAGTACCATATTAAATGAACCTGATAAATTTGCTTATCATGCTGATAAGTGTGTTTTGATAGGTTACTCAAATGTAAAAAAAGGGTATAAACTTTGGAGTTTGGATGAAAGAAAGGTTTTTTTTTTATTCAAGGGATGTTAAATTTTATGAACATGTATACCCTTTTAAATCAAAACAAATTAATGATAATGTTGTGCATGATAAGAGTTTAAATCTGTTAAACTTTTTTGATATGTATGAGACAAATACACTTGAAGTTTCTTCTATTATCGATGATGAAGAGGGTGCTACTGAATCTCATGACACAATCAGTGATGATCAGCAGCCAGCTCCCTCTGCATATGCCACTCCTGGACAAACTGACTTAGGTCATAGTTTAGAATCTAGTGTAGGAAGTAGTGATAGAGAGGAGTCTGGCGAGGCAGAGGACACTGCTGTGTTAGAAGATGAGATTAACCCATCTGATGGGACCTTAGTAGGTCTTAGAAGATCTTCAAGGAATGTTTCGATTCCTAAAAAAATTCAGGATTATGTGCTTAATTGTAGTGTGAAGTATGATATTAATAAAGTGGTGAGTTATGCTTGTTTGTCTGCTGATAATGCTAGTTTCATTAGTTGTTTAAGTAAATCAACAGAACCTAGTAGTTATAGTGAAGCTTCGAGAGATCCTAAGTGGGTCGAAGCTATGAACCTAGAAATGGAAGCTTTGTTGCGAAACCAAACGTGGGAACTTGTTGATTTGCCTAATGATAGAAAACCTATAGGTTGTAAATGGATCTATAAAATCAAGTATAAGGCCAATGGGGAAATTGAGCGTTATAAAGCTAGGTTGGTTGCAAAGGGGTACAAACAACGAGAAGGGTTAGATTTTGGTGAAACCTTTTCACCAGTCGTGAAAATGGTCACTGTTAGGTGTGTTCTAAGTTTAGCTGTTCAAAATAATTGGACCTTATATCAACTGGATGTTAATAATGCCTTTTTATATGGTTCAATAACTGAAGATGTTTATATCTCCCTTCCAGAAGGTTATTATGCTAAAAATGAGTCTAAAGTTTGCAAACTGGTTAAGTCTTTGTACGGGCTTAAACAGGCCCCTAGAAAGTGGAATGAAAAACTGACTAATGTGTTAGTTAGTGTTGGATTTGTTCAAAGTTCATGTGATCATTCACTATACATTCTGTCTAAGTGTTCTGTGTTCATTATGTTACTTGTGTATGTAGACGATATAACAATAACTGGTAACAATGATGCTGAAATTAAAAAAATTAAAAGTTTACTTAGTAACAATTTTCAAATTAAAGACTTAGGTGTTCTAAAATACTTTCTTGGTTTAGAAGTTGTGTATGATAAGTCTGGTCTCTGTTTGAATCAAGGAAAGTATTGTTTGGAATTATTGACCGAGTTTGGATATCTTGGGTGTAAACTAGTGAATACACCAATTGAATTAAATCATGATGTTAATAAGAAAACTGTTAGAGAAAAAGAAGAGTTAGTTAATGTTACAAATTATCAAAAGTTGATTGGTAAATTGATCTATTTTTCCTTGACTCGTCCAGACATTAGTTATGTTGTGCAATATTTGAGCCAGTTTATGCATAAGCCTTTGGCTGTTCATCTTAAAACTACTTTAAGATTGTTACGGTATCTTAAACTTAGTCTAGGCAAAGGGTTGTTATTTAAAAACAGTAGTAGTTTTGATCTGTCGTGTTTTGCGGATTCTGATTGGGCTAAATGTGTGAATACTAGGAAATCTGTCACTGGGTTTTGTATATTTTTAGGTGAAACCCTTGTGTCTTTGAAAAGTAAGAAACAGAGTACTGTTTCTAGATCAACAGGTGAGGCTGAGTATAGAGCCATGTGCTCAGCCACCTGTGAACTTGTCTGGATTGTGAATGTGCTGAACGAGTTGAATGTTACTTGTAATCTGCCTGTTCAGTTGTCTTGTGATAGTAGTGCAGCTATATCTATAGTTGCGAATCCTTTTTTTCATGAACGAACTAAGCACTTTGAGATTGACTTGCATTTTTTAAGAGAAAAGGTGTCTACTGGGTTTATAGTTACTAAAAAGGTTGATTCTGAAGATCAACTTGCAGACATTTTTTACCAAAGGGTTGAGTGTTACTCAACATGATGTTTTTTTTTTTTTTGCAAACAGCTGGGTATGATTGATCTTTTTAAACCATTTGAATGAAGGGGGGGGGGTGTTGAAATGTTATATGGGCTCTCATCCTTCAAATGGTTATGTGCAATATTATTCATTTGGGCCTGGTATTATTGGGCTGCTTGTTGGGTTGTTATAACCGTTTAATTATTGTTGTAGTTTGTTATATTCAGCTGGAAGTTCAGGGGGTGTTGTGAAAATTTTGAGGGACTGCGATCATCATTGAAAGATCTTTTGGACCAAAGTGCAAATGTGTTAAGGCCTGGTATATAAGCGTGGTTCCGGAAGATTCATTGTATCATCTCTCTCATTATATCACTTTCATTTTTCTCCTGTATTGTTGTTAGGGTTTGTGGCGAGTTGCTGCATCTCTGTATCGTCTTCATATCTCTCATCGTTAGAGAGATTGTTGTGATTGTTGGTATAGATGATCATCAAGACTGATTGTATCGTTTGTATTGTTCAGATCTTACTTTTGTAAGATCTTTGGGTATTTGGGGGGGGGGGGGTAGATTTTCTGGTTTGGTATAATAAGAGTTTTGTCACCTATTTTGTCGCTATATTTGTGTTCATCTTTGTTATTTGTTGTTGATTCATCATCATACCATTGTTTTCAACACATTTAGTTAATTTGAAATTGGGAAGGATATAGTCCATGTCACAAATGCTTGGAACCTATAGAGTATATGTCATGTTTATTTCTGAATCTTGAAAGTTAGTGTCAGCTTTGAAAATTTTTAATATTGTAGCTAGAGTTCGATCCATGAATTAGATTTCACATCATATATGTTCCATGATTTTTTGCAGATGCATCAACGATAACCATAACAATTTGACCATTTTACTCTGTTCTTCACATCTAGCACTATATAATGTGGAAGTTTGACTTGATGTTATTTGTACCAGATGGAGTATATTCATTTTCGCGGTTGGAGAATTTGATGTGCATTCTGAGAGTTCTAAGTTATGCGTTCAACCCTACAAGACCATTTCGTATAGTCTCGTGTGGGTAGGACTTCTTGATCAACTTCTATGAAGGACCACCATTTAAGTTCAAGCAGTCACATATGTTTGATTCATAAATAACATTTACATAGAATCTTGATAATGATGTTTTAAATCAAATAGATAATATCACAAACAAAAATTAGGAATTCCCAAGTATGCTACTTTTGCAGTTTATATGTTTGGATTATTCATTGGTATTATTGTATGCAGGGATTGATGTGCGTGTAGTGTAATATAATTTTAGATATATATTTAAGCCCTTTTTACACTTTTAGCCAAGTTTTAAATTTATAAAACACGATATTTACTAACACTAAACACACATATGGGCAAGTGCACCCATCGTGGACGTAGTATAGTGTTGGTAAGATACCGAGGTCGTCCAAGGACACAAGAGCTTTTAATACCGGTTTATCCTCAACGTCTAATCAAATCAAAAAGTTAGAAAAATGTTTTAAACTAAGAAAAATAAAAACTAACTAAATGCTGAAAAATAAAATAAAATAAAAACAGATAGACAAGATGAATCACTTGGATCCGACACGTGTATTAGTATAACCTTTGATTATTTTCGCACTTTTGCACTTGTTTAAGAGATTATCTTAGTTATTGTAGTAGGCCCCTTTTTCGGAGGTGACGTTACCCTCAACCCAGTAGTTTGAGTCAGCAAGGATACAATCCTAAAGGGTTGGATTATTGGAAGATAATGAATTAAGTTATTAATGCAAATTATGGTAGGCCCCGCTTTTGGCGGTGACGTTACCCTCGGCTAAGTAGTCTGAGTCAGCAGGGATACAGTCCTAAATAGCCGGGTTATAGTATTAATAGTAGTTAGCTTATGAGGGGGTCAAAGAGTTTGGATCCCCGCCATCCAATACCTATGGGCATTGAAGGAGATCCTACTAAATTTGACCCAGGTCCCAAGCAGGACCTCTAAACGCTGAACAAGGGCAAGACCCTTACCAAACCGTTCCCTTAACCCCCGACCAGGTAGCCAACATACCTCCATATAGACCGTGGAGATATGAATGGTGAAAATCTTTTATTTTATATAGACAGTAAAATAATGCCAAGACACCACGGACAAACGATAAGGAAAGATCACCTTCAACATAAGTAACTAGTTATTAAAGTCATTAATACAAAACCAAATAAAAAGTGCAAAAGATTAAAAATAAAAAGTATTATACTAAACACTTGTCTTCACCAAGTGATGTAAGAGACTTAGGCAAACATGGCCTTGATTGTCAAGAACTCTTACGATCAATCTTGGATCCCGAGACGACTCACACACTCTATGATGGACAATGGATGATGGTGGTGGATGATGGTGTTATGGTGGTGGTGGGTGGTGGATGAAGTGTGAGAGAGGTGGTGTGCCAAGGGATGAGAGAGAATGAAGCCAAGCTCCTCTATTTATAGGCTGAACAGAACGCTGGACATGGCCCCGTGTTCGCTGAACACGGCCCCGTGCCCGTCTGACATTCTCTCTCTTCATTAATTGTAATTGCGAATTACAATTAATGCGCCTGCTGTACTTTCAACACGCCCCCGTGTCCGCTGGGCACGGCCCCGTGGTGAGCAATGGAAGCTTCTACTGGTTTGTCTTTTCTGCTGCTTCCTGGGCACGCCCCCGTGTTCACTGGACACGGGGCGTGTTCAGACATCTGTTCTCTTCTCTTTGTCTTGGGAGGTGCCGTTGAGGGTCCGGGCAGTTTGCTTTTGTTCCTTTTCTTGTAATTATGATAGAATTAGGGTTCTTTTTGCTTCTTTTGTGATTTTGAGCTCATTTCATCCTGAAAATACAAAAGGAAGACAAAAACACTCTTTTTCCAACATTAGTACTTAAAAAGGGTTAGTTTTATGCCTTAATTGATGTGTTTTATATGTTGCATTTTACACACATCAAATACCCCCACACTTGAACTTTTGCTTGTCCTCAAGCAAAACTCTTTTAATGTGGCTTACACTCCCAAATGGAATAGGTAGAAGAGAAGTTTTTTAACTTGTCCTAGAGTGTCGGGAATCCAAGGTTTGTATGGGTTCTATTTTTATTTTATTTACAATCTTATTCGTCATGGTTTATTTTGAACTTTACATAAGATAAACTACTTAATTTGGCATAGCATGCCTTATTAAAATTCCATTTATATACAAGTTCACATACCTCACGGGAGATCACTCAATCACTCGGCCGAAGGTGTATATTTAAGTGAATCGCTCGAGAGCGGCACGGATTTACATTTTCCATATGCTTGCCAAGCGATCAATCCTCCTCCTTTTTAACTTTTACCTTTGTAAATATCAAAAGGTCTTTTGGGGTGAAGGCTTGGGTTTAAAGGTGGGTGGTTGGTTAGTGGTTAGTAAAAAGGGCGAAAATCGTAACAATTGTCGGTTTTCGTAAAATACCTTATTTTTGGTGATATTTATTTTTGAAGTATTTCTCCAAACAAGCTTTTTGTAGCTTATGTTTGTTTTTGACTTCAACACTTTTTTTTTTTTTTTTTTTTTTTTTTTTTTATCACGTAAAGGTATGTTTATGAAAAACCGAGTTTGTCACTAAAATAAAGGTGAAAAAAATGAAAAAGGTTTTTGGTAGGTAAAAAAAAATTGTTTTGGGGGTAATGAAATGAAAGGTTTAGGCTCAAAGGGGTTTTCTAGGGGGATTTTGGGTAGGTAAAAAAAAATGAAAAATAATGGTTTTGAAAGAAAAATAGTTAGTCCTAATGCCTCCATCATTTACTTACTTGGGTTTAAGTTGGTAAGGACCGGGAATGTATCGTCGTGGCAAGTTCTAGATTTGTAAAAACCGAGCGGCTATTCACACAAGAAACGAAAAATGAGCATTTAATCTAAATATGTATATTTTTATGCTCAATAAAGGCTCAAAACTCACTTTTTGTGGGAATGGGTTTTTAATGTGAACAAGCATATATAATCGAATTTTAGCTAGACTTGTTATACCGTTTCATAATTTTCTTATGTTAGTTCTTTTTATCACGACGCTATCGGTTGTAAGTTTGTAAAAATATAACCCTTTTATAACTTGTTATTCCCAACTTAAACTAAAACAAGTAAATAAAAAAAAAAATGAAAAAGTTTTTTGAAAAAATTTGGGGTGTTTAGCGGTTCCAATAGAGTTTTGTGTAAGGCTTGTTTTAGGATTTTGCAAAATTCCAAGGTTTTAGCATCCCCCCACACTTAAATTACACATTGTCCTCAATGTGTCCAAAAATAGAGTTTTTGGTTGATTAGAATATGTAAAAGTGTGTTTTAAAACAAAGATTTGTGTTACTGGCGCTCTGGACACGGCCCCGTGTTGACCGGGCACGGCCCCGTGGTCAAGTGCCAGTAACAAAAATTATAGAATTGAAACAGAAGCCTGGACACGGGGGCGTGTTCGCTGAACACGGCCCGTGTCCAGTTACCTGAACTGGGTGATTTCCTGCAGGGGGCTCAGCACGGGGCCGTGTTGGTTGGGCACGGCCCGTGTGGAGCCTTCTGTTATTGAGATTTTTGTCGGTTTGTTCTGTTCTTCTGCATGGTTCCATTTTTTTCTCGTTCCCTTTTTCATCCATTACCACCATGAGTGTGTTTTATTCTGCAAAAACTAAAAGATTAAATTTAAACTAAGGATAGGTCCGCGGAATGCCTCCGTGGTGCGCCACGTTTATAAGGGTCCTTGGCTAGACCCAATTCCCGGTTACACGTCATTTGATTGGGGTGCCTTGCCTCCCAAGTTACACCGTCGGAGAGCGGCATCCAAGCTTGAGTCGATAACCTTCATGTAGTGGACCGGGTCGTCATCCTCTATTCTTTTCCCAACTCCGAACTTTACCTCATCGTCCCCATACCTCAATGTTAGTGTCCCTTCATTCATGTCCACTACTGCTTGTGCGGTGGCAAGGAAAGGCCTCCCTAGAATAAGGGGGACCTCGTTGTCTTCTTCCATGTCGAGTATGACAAAGTCAACAGGATAAACAAACCTGCTTACCCTTACCAAGACATTCTCGATGACACCTTTCGGGAACTTGACCGATCGATCTGCGAGTTGTATGCTTATTTTTGTGGGGCTTGTGGTTCCCAAGCCAAGCCTTTTAAACATTGAAGAGGGCATGAGATTAATGCTTGCCCCTAAGTCGGCCAAGGCATTGCGAACGGGAGACTCCCCTATTGAGCACGGAATCGTGAAGCTTCCGGGATCGATCTTCTTTTGGGGTAGTTTATTGAGTACGAGGGCAGAGCACTCTTCGCCTAAATTAACTAATTGCAAATTCTCAATTTTCTTTTTATGTGTAAGGAAGTCCCTCATAAATTTAGAGTATTTGGGCATTTGGGTTAGGACTTCGATAAAAGGAATATTGACATGCAATTGTTTTAGCAAGCTTTCGAACTTTGCGAATTGCTCGTTGGTTTTTTGACGAATTAACCTACCGGGGTACGGAACTCGAGGAGCCTTGGTAGGCTCTGTTGATGGGGGAGGGTCCTTCTCCTGCAGATGTGTTGGCATTGATTCTTCCGCGGTTGGAGGTACTTCTGCAGGCCCTACGGTTCGGTTTCGTAGCGTGATGAGGTGAACTTGTGCCTTCGGGTTGGTTTCGGTATTGCTAGGTAACGCGCCTTGTGGTCTTTCGGAAAAATTTTGAGCTAGTTGATTTATTTGTTTTTCTATATTTTGAATGCTAGCTTGTTGATTCCTAAAGTTTGATTCTAATTGTAGGAATCTTTCCGAATTTTTCTTATCAGTGTCAGAGACGAGGCGAGATATAGTATCTTCGAGCCTTTCTCTCCCACTTTGTTGTTGAGTGAAATTTTGTGACTCATTTCTTGATTGCTGAAAGTTTGTTCGTTGTGGTTGTTGGTTACTACTATTGCCGGGCTCCCTCCAACCAAGGTTTGGGTGGTTTCGCCATCCTTGGTTGTAGGTCCCCGTTGGAGGACCCGACGGCCTAGGTCTATTATCAATGTAGTTTACCATTTCTTGTTGATCGTCCGTTTCTTTCATGCAACTCCAATTTTCATGTGACCCACCACACCCCTCACAAGCCATGACCGAGACTGTTTTTGTCATTTCTAATTTTTTTATTTTTGAAGAAAGGGCCTCGATTTGGGCTTGTAAAGAGGTGTTTTCGTCTACCTTATGGGCGCCCGGGGCAATAGTTTTATTTCCCCGGGGAGTGTGCCATTGAAAATTGGTTTGAGCAATTTCCTCAATTTGATTATATATTTCATGTGGGCGTCGATTACCTAAAAGTCCCCCGGAGCTAGAATCAAGTGTCTGCCTAGTATGTGGCAACAACCCATTGTAGAAAGTGGATACTTGTTGCCATATTGCGAGGCCGTGATGGGGACACTTGCGTAATAGCTCCTTGAACCTTTCCCAAGTTTCATATAAGGATTCCCCGTCCTCTTGTGAGTATGTGTTAATTTCAGCCATTAATTTAGCAGTTTTAGAAGGAGGGAAATACTTATATAGAAATTTTTGGGCTAGTTCATCCCAGGTGTTTACCGATCCAGCTGGGAGGGTGTTGAGCCAAGCTTTCGCTCGGTCTTTCAGTGAGAATGGAAACATACGAAGGCGGATGGCGTCGTTTGATGCTCCATTGATCCGAAATGTATCACATATTTCTAAGAAATTAGTTATATGTAGATGGGGATCCTCGTCCGCGAGCCCGTGAAAGGTTGCGGAGTTTTGGAGCATTTGTATCAAGTGCGGTCGAAGTTCGAAGTTATTGGCTTCGACATTCGGGGCATTGATAGCGGCGCCGAGATTACCTACGGTGGGCCGTAAGTAATCCATGAGAGTACGTTGGTCCGCCATTGGGGTTGGGTCACCCGAAACTTTCTCTTGATTTTTGGCTTTTAACCTTTTTCTGAGAAAGCGTTCGGGTTCTTCTAATGGTTCCTTTATGTCTTTATTGGAACTGGAGCTCATACACTACGTGAGGTTGGCGTCGGGTTCCAAGTCCTGCAATAA
Organism: Helianthus annuus; assembly: GCF_002127325.2. NCBI lineage: Eukaryota > Viridiplantae > Streptophyta > Magnoliopsida > Asterales > Asteraceae > Helianthus > Helianthus annuus. The sequence continues at coordinate 75,021,936 of NC_035433.2, forward strand.
AAACAGAAAAGAACGTTGGTCAGAAGGTTCACCACGGCCCCGTGTCCAGCGAACACGGCCCCGTGGTCGGAGTTACAGTGGTTGTTTTTCAGATCCCAGTTACTGGAAGTTGGACACGGCCCCGTGTTGCACCGACACGGCCCCGTGGTCAGCCTTCTGTTAACTTGAAAAACAAAAACTGCCAGTAATGTTGCTGAGCACGGCCCGTGTCCGACCAGGCACGGCCCCGTGCTGAGCTCTGCAGAAGCTGAAAAATCTAACAAAAATCCTAAAAATAAAAAAAAAATAAAAAGATGATTAGGCCGTTGATTCCTAACTTTCTTAAAATCCTTGTGTCCCCGGCAACGGCGCCAAAAACTTGATGTGCGTGTAGTGTAATATAATTTTAGATATATATTTAAGCCCTTTTTACACTTTTAGCCAAGTTTTAAATTTATAAAACACGATATTTACTAACACTAAACACACATATGGGCAAGTGCACCCATCGTGGACGTAGTATAGTGTTGGTAAGATACCGAGGTCGTCCAAGGACACAAGAGCTTTTAATACCGGTTTATCCTCAACGTCTAATCAAATCAAAAAGTTAGAAAAATGTTTTAAACTAAGAAAAATAAAAACTAACTAAATGCTGAAAAATAAAATAAAATAAAAACAGATAGACAAGATGAATCACTTGGATCCGACACGTGTATTAGTATAACCTTTGATTATTTTCGCACTTTTGCACTTGTTTAAGAGATTATCTTAGTTATTGTAGTAGGCCCCTTTTTCGGAGGTGACGTTACCCTCAACCCAGTAGTTTGAGTCAGCAAGGATACAATCCTAAAGGGTTGGATTATTGGAAGATAATGAATTAAGTTATTAATGCAAATTATGGTAGGCCCCGCTTTTGGCGGTGACGTTACCCTCGGCTAAGTAGTCTGAGTCAGCAGGGATACAGTCCTAAATAGCCGGGTTATAGTATTAATAGTAGTTAGCTTATGAGGGGGTCAAAGAGTTTGGATCCCCGCCATCCAATACCTATGGGCATTGAAGGAGATCCTACTAAATTTGACCCAGGTCCCAAGCAGGACCTCTAAACGCTGAACAAGGGCAAGACCCTTACCAAACCGTTCCCTTAACCCCCGACCAGGTAGCCAACATACCTCCATATAGACCGTGGAGATATGAATGGTGAAAATCTTTTATTTTATATAGACAGTAAAATAATGCCAAGACACCACGGACAAACGATAAGGAAAGATCACCTTCAACATAAGTAACTAGTTATTAAAGTCATTAATACAAAACCAAATAAAAAGTGCAAAAGATTAAAAATAAAAAGTATTATACTAAACACTTGTCTTCACCAAGTGATGTAAGAGACTTAGGCAAACATGGCCTTGATTGTCAAGAACTCTTACGATCAATCTTGGATCCCGAGACGACTCACACACTCTATGATGGACAATGGATGATGGTGGTGGATGATGGTGTTATGGTGGTGGTGGGTGGTGGATGAAGTGTGAGAGAGGTGGTGTGCCAAGGGATGAGAGAGAATGAAGCCAAGCTCCTCTATTTATAGGCTGAACAGAACGCTGGACACGGCCCCGTGTTCGCTGAACACGGCCCCGTGCCCGTCTGACATTCTCTCTCTTCATTAATTGTAATTGCGAATTACAATTAATGCGCCTGCTGTACTTTCAACACGCCCCCGTGTCCGCTGGGCACGGCCCCGTGGTGAGCAATGGAAGCTTCTACTGGTTTGTCTTTTCTGCTGCTTCCTGGGCACGCCCCCGTGTTCACTGGACACGGGGCGTGTTCAGACATCTGTTCTCTTCTCTTTGTCTTGGGAGGTGCCGTTGAGGGTCCGGGCAGTTTGCTTTTGTTCCTTTTCTTGTAATTATGATAGAATTAGGGTTCTTTTTGCTTCTTTTGTGATTTTGAGCTCATTTCATCCTGAAAATACAAAAGGAAGACAAAAACACTCTTTTTCCAACATTAGTACTTAAAAAGGGTTAGTTTTATGCCTTAATTGATGTGTTTTATATGTTGCATTTTACACACATCAGGATCCCTCAAAGGTCATCTCTAAATCAATTCCAAGAAATAATAACCATTTGGGTAAATTACATTTTTCGTCCTTTATGTTTGTATCTGATTGCAATGGATGGCCTTTAACTTCAGTAATTACAGTCACAATTGTTTATTTGTAAAACCCATTACACCCTACGTCCTTTGACCCTAACCTGATTAAAATTTTTAGTTAAGTATTGACATGTGACAGGCACATGAGGGTACTTTTGTAATTTTGCTCATTTAATACAAAAAAACTAAAACTAAAAAAAGCCTTAAATATAACAGCCCAGCCCCTCTGCTCTTCTCTCTTTCCCTCTTTCGTTTTAATCAAACCACGACCACTCCATATTCAATCTATTCCGGCGAACTCCGACAGTAATCCGGCGGCCAACGACAGTCCAAGCTTCATTGCGACGGCAGCGACAATGAGTAATATGGTAGATCGATGGCGGATGTGGTCTCCGATGGTCTTTCTGATGTGTTTGGAAACTTCTTTTGGTTTAGATCTGGCGTAATGACTGCGGAGACAATGTTTCTTGGCATTGAAGGTTGCGCCTGGTGTTAATCATAAACTGAAACAACGGCATCTCCAGCGGCGGCTTGGTATTTAGACTTTTTAGGTCGGCCAACTGGCGGCGATAACCTTGTAAACGGTCGTCCGGCTAACCCAAGTAAGTCTATGAGACTTTGGTTTTGGTTAATTTCATGAGTTATGCCTCTTTGCTCATTGATTTTACAAGCAACAAGTTAAGGTTTAAGGGATTTTGCTACTTTTTATGTGTTTAAGGTAATAAAACGAAGAATCATCTTAAGATTCCCTAATTTTAGTTGGGACACATAGACTTTGCTTGTTTTTATGAATCCAGTTTACTAACAAAGAGATGTTACTCAGGCTGTGTTGTAGTTGAAAGGGTGGTGGTGGAAGGTGCTAAAGAGAGAGAGAGAGACTTAACTGATAAAGAGATTTTATGGTGGTTTGCCAAAGTTTTGAGGTGGTGGTGTGGTGGGTTGGTGGTGGTGGCAAGTGGAGAAGAAGAACAATGACAAAAGGATAGGGTTTTATTCTTTTAAATAAAAGGGTAGCGTAAAATTACTGAAATACCCTCATGTGCCTTGCACATGACCAGATTTTACTGATAAATTTAACTGGGTTAGGGTAAAATGACGTAGGATGTAATGAGTTTTACAAATAAAGGACTGTGACTGTAATTATTGAAGTTAAATGTCATTCATTACAATCTAATACAAACATAAAAAACGAAAAATGTAATTTACCCTAACCATTTTTGTTTCACTATATATATATATATATATATATATAGGATAAGGATCATGTGAGAAGTAGTAGGCTAATTGAGAAACTTGAGAAGCACTCTGGACCACACATTTTTTTTAGGTTTTCGTAATATACACATATGTATAGTTTAAAATTGACTATATACATATGTGTATAATTCAATAGATTCAAGTTAAGCATCCCCAACTATGTGCCACTAGTGTGCAACATAGTTTCAAGTAACTACAATAATAACAAACAAGATTACAATTCCCCTAATTTGTATGATAAAAGAATACATTTTTATATTTAAGCATTTATAAAAGTCCATATTTTGATGCATGGTCCCATATATGAAAATCCATGTACCAACTCTATGTTCAACCAGTAACACATAGGGGCTAATTGTTTCGAGTTGACGGGTTAAAAGATTTTAGGTTGGTGGCTTGACGGGTTGCAGGATTCCGGGTCGGTGTTTTGATGGGTTGAAGAATTTTGGGTCAACTTTTTGATGGGTTAAAGGATTTCTGGTCGGCGTTTTGATGGGCTGAAGGATTTTGGGTCAACTGTTTGTGCCATGAATATCTTCTTTTATTGATAATTGGTGTCTTTCTAATTGTTATGTTCCTTGTCTCTAGTTTCCAAATAACAAACTTGTATTTATATATTTAGCTTAAATTTAGGAACTAATAGAAAAAGATAGGATAGCTCAAAGTGATTCATGGGTATTTGAGAGCAATGAATAAAGTCATTGATACGAGAGAAAATTGCTTACTCAAGTAACACCCGGAACTTTGTTCAATTATTTGCACTTGATCACCTATATAACATATGTAATTAGGCATCATTATTTACACAGTTTGAAATCATGCTACACAAGAACTACTATTAACAAATTTACATTGTTTGTAACATCTTTCATTAGAGAGAGTAGAAGGGAGAATAATAAAACCAAGGATTTTAGTAAGAACTTTTAGTTTGTCAAGATTTGTTGATATATCAACTCAAGATAACTTGTAGACATGTTAGATAGATTAAATAAGTCGGTTATTTTATAATGTTTGTTAGTATAGGGTGGTTTGTGTAATTATGTAACCCTAATAATCTCTGTACTCGGTAATTACATATACCGGTGATATGCAAAGCTTATACCCTCAAAGAGGGATTCCATAATAGTTAACAACTCTCAACGGAGTGGATGTTTGCCCTTTGACACACATGTTTGATATAAAATTTTGAAAATGCATAATCCGCTTTATGAAATGAAGATGTTAGGTAACGTAGTTCTCGTAACCGTAACAATGCATTATATAATATAAACAAAGTTAATCACTAGGAAATATTTCTTCATTAAATTCCATTTGTAATCATTATATGTAGGACTCCAAATAAAGCGAACTTCAACTAACAGTTTTTGAACTATTCGATAGGAAATTCGATTAATAAATAAACGAGCACAAACAAGAAATTTTGTTCCATTAAGTTGAATGAACGGACATGAACAAAGGCCGCCTTCGTTCATTTATGTTCGTTTTTTAAACGGTGGCATATATTAAAATAAAACGCTCCCACCAAGGTGCTAGGACAGAAAAGAGATTATGTATATAGCAATGGGTTTTTAAACCACTCGATTTGAAAAATGTTGTATTTCCGGTTCCTATTAGTATACCATAGGAAGGAAAAATAAAAACAAACTCTATACTTTTTTGTATAGAAGTTTTTACGAGCAAACTAGACAAAAATAAAAACAAACTCTATACTTTTTTTTCCAAATTAGCAATTACTTCAAATAGAAATGAATTACATTATAAAAGCTGGGATATCACAAACGTACAAGGTTCATTTCGGTTAAAGTTGGTTAAGGAAGACACATTAACCTTAACCATAACTGAATGGTTGGTTAATTAGATTCACTTAACCATAACTGTTCGGTTTTATCGGTGATGGACGATGGTTAATTTCAGTTATGGTTCGACTTTTGCTCACCCCTAATTTTTAGTACGAGTTGAAATGGACTGGATCTGGTTGCATTGTCTGCACACACTTTTTTTTGTCACTTTTTTTTTGAACGGCAAATTTGGATCATTGACGGACCACTGGAATATCATCGTGCCACCAGCAGAACCACCTGATCATATCCATCTCCATTAGGCAATAATGCCTATACACCAATTCAGGAGGAAACCCAATAAATCTGGGAAAAACCCCTCTTTGTGGGAATCGAACCTATGACTAATGGTCATAAGCCTTATCCCACCACCAAGATACCACTAGGCTATAATGCCATCGGTTTTTTTTGTCACTTTTTAACTTTTATTATTAGTGTAGGGCATAAGGCTAATTATAATGAAGAAACTCACCCCAGTTGAAGAAACCTAGGAAACTCACTTGTGTGGATAGGAGAACGCCACATCAATTCAATGATCAATTATAAAAGTTGTGAAGTAAGGGTAGTATTGGAAATTCACAGTGGACAATTTAAGAGTGATAAGGTGGTTCCTGCAAAAGTCTCTTTTGCATCTATCCATATCCATTTAATGCATGCATAGTATTCTTCTTTTGTCCTTATTTCTTTAAACATCTGATCCAAGCTTTTATTTGAATGTCTTTCTTCTTCAAGACACTTCTTTCTTTCTCTATTAACCAGATCTCTCTTCTTCAACACACCTTCCACATTTTTTTGAAAAACAATTTCTGCAATAAAGAATCAGAGTTGAAGATGTCATATAGAACGACCAAAATCACAAGATACAGATCGAAGAACTGATTGTCCAGATCCACGATGTCTTTCTCTCTCTCTCTCTCTCTCTCTCTCTCTCTCTTCATAAGATCCAGATTCAACATCTTGAAGAAAATCGCACATGAATATGAATATGAATATGAATATGAATATGAATATGAATATGAATATGAAGATGATGATGATGAATAAGATACGAAGATGACGATGAATCAGATATGGATCTTGTTACTTTTTTAAAATTCTTTTATGTTTTTTTATCTAAAATTACACATTTTTTGTAAGTGTTTTTAATTGAATCAGGTATTTAAGGTATAAAATGTGTAAAAATGTGTTATTTATGACTTTTCCCTCTCTCTCTCTCTCTCTCTCTCTTTATATCTTTATCTTCTAATTCATTTCCAGTTCTTGAAGATCTTCATCCAGATCTAAAATGATCTGAATCAAAACGATGATCCAGTTCAAAAGATCATCATCCAGATGCTCTAGATCTAGAAGATCATCATCCAGATGTTCGATGTTTGAACATGATATTCCAAATCTAGAAGATCCTCTCCTCCAGATCCGGTTGAAGATGATCGATGTTGAAGATGATGTGATGGCGGTTCGATGTTGAAGATGACCCAAAAGATGTTCGATGTTTAAACATGATGTTCCAGATCTAGAAGATACTCCAGGTCCATAAGTATGTTTGTTTTCAGTTTTTGTTTTCAGTTTTTTTTTTCAGATTTGCATTTTTTTTTTTTGCATTTTGTAGTTCTTCATTTTTTGTATTTTGTAGATCTGCAACTTTTTTCTGGATATGTTGTTTTTTTGTTCAAGAATATGAATGTTTTTAATTTCTTGATTTATCAATTTTTTATGTAAAATATGTTCAAGAAAAAATGCATGTTATTTTTCCGTGTGACATAAATAATGTACGTTTACATGAAATAAAGTGCATTGTTACACTTTTTTAGATTATTGTCAAAATAAAGTGTGTTGTTACATGCAACTTTTTTCTGGATATGTTTTTTTTTTGTTGTTTTTTGTTCAAGAATATGAATGTTTTTAATTTCTTGATTTATCAATTTTTTGTGTAAAATTTGTTCAAGAAAAAATGTATGTTACATTTTTTCGTGTCACATAAATAATGTACGTTTACATAAAATAAAGTGCATTGTTACATTTTTTTAGATTATTGTAAAAATAAAGTGTGTTGTTACATGCAACTTTTTTCTGGATATGTTGTTTTTTTTTTGTTCAAGAAGATGAATGTTTTTAATTTCTTGATTTATCAATTTTTTGTATAAAATTTGTTCAAGAAAAAATGCATGTTACATTTTTCCGTGTCACATAAATAATGTACGTTTACATAAAATAAAGTGCATTGTTACACTTTTGTAGATTATTGTAAAAATAAAGTGTCTTGTTACATTTTTTTCAGATTATTGTAAAAATAAAGTGTGTTGTTACATTTTTTCCTGTTACATTTTTTGTGTTACAAAAATAATGCCCTTTACAGAAAATAAAGTGCATTGTTACAAATTTGTAACACCCCGAAAACGAGTTTAGTAATTAAACCTCGTTAATACAAAAGAGTGGGTAAAATACCGTTAGTGGTAAAATTTAACCGGTAAATATTAGGATTTAAATAATTAATCCTAATATTAAACAAAAAGTCAATAAAAGCTTTTAGGAAATAAAAGCTTAGAAGGCCCGAGTTAACGGGACCTAAATTAAACTTAGTCATAAATATTCCCGAACCCGCTAAGCTAACTAGGAATGCTTGACCCGGTTAATAAAAGGGAATATGGATTGTAAATAAGTAGGTTATAATCAACTTAATAACTAACGAAACATGAAGGACCAAAGTTGGATAATTGGAAATAAGGTTTATTTACTAAAAACAAAAATAAAAACACACCACACATAGTGTGTGCGTGTGTGAGGTCGACCAGGAGAAAGCTCAGGGAGCTTAAACCCTAACTTCCACAACTTGATCAAATTGAAGCCCAAATCAAGAGCCAAATCACTGCATGAACACAAATTTGTGATCACCTAATCATGGGGATTACAAGGTATGTTAAAATATATGATTTGGTGATACCTTGAGATTATGATGAACAATCATAATCGAAATTCTGGAATGAATCTTGAATCTATGAGTGTTATTGTGATTATATCTTGGTATAGAAACAAACCCTAGTAGAAAAATTGATGAATTGTTGTCAAAACTAGGGAATTGGTAATTACCCTATATTGTGATAAGTGGGTTTTATGTTAACATGATGAACACTAGGAAATAGATTGTTGATCTAGTGTAAATTGACGATTTTGAAGTGAATTCAGAAATTATAGAAGTTAACCACTTTGTAAGATGGTTGATTTATGTGAAATTTGGGGTAAGAGATAAGCTAGAGACATGATAAATAAACATGTAAAATTCTGCCCTTAAGGTGTTCGTTGAAATGCCTCAAAGAAGGCTCGAAACTAGAATTTTGTAGTTAAAACACCTAGTTGTGATGTTTCGACTATTATGCAAAAAGTGACTAAAGAGAGTTCTAAATGTGTTAAACGCAATTAGAACTTTGGCTAAAACGGAGGTCTAAAGATAACGCCTACCGAGTAGTTAATGAGTGCTAAAACTAGTTGACAACTCGAAAACGCAAATTAGTATACTAATGGGCATTTGACTATTAAAAAGGTCAAACTGACCTATAATACGATAAATAGCAATTTTGATATGAAATGCATAAGGTGGAATAATCGTATTAGAGTATGATTAAACTAACCACCTTGAAAACGATGATGATAGTTTGACGCGTCACAAGCTAGGTGGAAGCTTGGAGTGAAAGCGGGTCAAACAAGGCAAGCATGGAAGAAAGGCGTAGCCCGGATGCAAGGTAAGTGAAACTTACATAATTGTGTAGATTACTTGTTCATTCTATACGTTATAGATGCAATAATGCTAATATTGAAAATATGGATTTCCGACGTGATTGATACGAATCGGAACATATAAAGATGATTAAAAACCATGTTTATGGCAAAAAGGGGATTTGGTAATGAAATCCGGGACGGGATGGATGTATGAATTAGAAGTCAAAAACCATGTTTTTGATTTAATAGGCAACGTTGGGCATATAGGCCGAACGGGTCAAATGGTGGTGATAACACTATTTGACAATATCGACTAATGCGATTGTCAAGTCTTGTGTTAACAGGAGCGATTAGCTATTCAGTTAATTTCGCCCACGCTAAGTGTGATGATAAAAGCAAGGTATAAATTGGGTCTATATGTTGACCCTAGCCAGGTACGTATGCATACGATTATAGTTAACATACAAACTTGGTCAAATAAGTAATGAAAGCCCCTCGTAGTAAATGAGGGGCTAATGTCGACTAAAATGCCCTTGAAGGGTAAATTGAGCAAACAACTTATAAAGGTTGTTTAGGAACTTATCTTACGATCTTGTAACCTTTAGACGCGCATGAAAGTTGTAGACATAAACTTTCAAGAGTTAAATGCTTAAATTGTGTATTGCCGCAAAAATAACACATCCGTAGAATTAAACTCGAAATAAATAGTCCATTTCGTTAAATCCACCACATTCATAGTTGTGGTGGAAGACTAGCTAATAACAAATTGGTGGAACTATGAGGTACATGAGAAATGAGCACCGTCCGTACTAAAATGATCGTAAATACCCTTAACGGGTCAAAATAAGATTTTAAACGAAAACGGGTAAATAATTGTGTAGAAACCCATGTTCAGTACTTAATATGATTGACAATATTAGAATTTAAGGGTTCATGATGAATGGTGGTCAAACAAACATGTTTGTTTGATAATCACATAGTCGGGTCGAAAATTGTTGAAAAGATAATAAGCCGAAGGCTTAAAAGTCTCAATTTTATTTAATCCGGATGTCTGATCTTAACTCCATATAATGGAGAATTAAATTACAAACATGTGGGAAGAAACGGTAGGTCAAACGGATAAGCGGTTTGAAAGATACGAAAGATTTCGTGTCAAATTACGGCAAAATGGAAAGGTGGGATGCAGGTGCCACCGTAAATTACGGTGCCACCGTAAATTACGGTGGACCTGAAATGGTTTACGGTGAAACACTCCTGAATTACGATGGAAACAAATCAAAACAAGGACTACCGTAAATTACGGTGTCCACCGTAATTTACGGTGGACCCTGTACAAAAATGTATTTTGATCAGTTTTGTTTCCCGGACTTGTTTAGATACGTTTTAAATCCCGTATGACTAAAGCATTTCATGTTTTTATGAAATGTAGGTACTTGTGGAAGCCGGAAGACGATCAAGCTCAACGAAGAACCGAACACGATACAGTTACATGCTTCCGCACTTCGCCACGTTGTAAATTTTAAACAACGAACTTCGATCACGTTATGAAGAATAATTTATAGTTTGTAAAAGTTTTAAATAAACCCGCATTTATATAATATGTGTGGTCTTAACTACACATCTAATTGTGGTATTTACATATAAAATAACTAGGGTGTTACAAGTTGGTATCAGAGCCTTGGTTTAAGAGATTCGAGTATGGTGGGGAGGAACCATGCTTGGACTTAAACCTTATGCTCTTGACAAAGAATAGTGTTCGGTTCGAGGCTTGATCGCAAATCCGGTAAGTACAATTACGTGAATAGTTAGTATGCTAAAGTGTTGTAAACAACACATAGGGCTATCGTGTGATACGCGTTACCCCAATTAAAATGATTGAAATAGTTGACGAAAATACGCGCGTTGACGCGTGTAGTAGAAAAAGCCTTGTATTATAATACGGGCGATTATTGCGGTTGACGTTACTAACTTTTGTGAATGTTTTAAATTGAAGGACACTCGCGTTTGAAGACGACGAGAGTCAAACGAATTGTGGATATGATGATGGAACGGTCCGAAGTATGATAAGAGGAGCATACTCACCGAGGACTAAATCGCGTAATGACCGCGAACAAGGTTAATGGCAAAGAACGCCCGTCGGGGAAAACATTACCAGGTGCACATTTTAAATAATAGCATAAATAGTAATATGCAACAATAAGTAGGAACTTAAAAGTTGCATATGTAAAATTAAAAACTTGGAAAGACCTGAATAGAAAACCTATCCGGGATATTGTTTCCAAGAAAAAACAGATAGAGGTATTACTTACATAGGGCGTGATGTGAAAACTGTAAAAAGGTCATGCGTGTCATGTGTTAATCGCTTACTCTGGCCAAGTAAGTAGCGGCATATGTTACCATGAACTTCTTATGGCGGACACGTTTACATCCGATGTAGTAAGGGCAGGGTGAATGGGACTAATTAAAAAGTGCCCAAATGAATCAGATAAGCAAAATACTTGGTAACAATGTAAACGCACAACCAAGTGACGGGAGCGTATTACATTAGGATAAGGAGCCCGAGTGAAGGGACAAACAAGCATGTAAAATGATTCAGACAAGTATTGGGAGGGAGTGTACTTACACTCGAACCCAGAAAACATCAAGTATTGGGAGGGAGTGTACTTACACTCGAACCCAGAAAACATCAAGTATTGGGAGGGAGTGTACTTACACTCGAACCCAGAAAACATCAAGTATTGGGAGGGAGTGTACTTACACTCGAACCCAGAAAACATCAAGTATTGGGAGGGAGTGTACTTACACTCGAACCCAGAAAAACATCAAGTATTGGGAGGGAGTGTACTTACACTCGAACCCAGAAAACATCAAGTATTGGGAGGTAGTGTATTTACACTCGAACCCAGAAAACATCAAGCATGTAAAACGATTTAGACAAATATTGGGAGGGAGTGATACTTACACTTGAACCCGGAGAATGTAAACATGTAGGATGAGTTAGATATGCATTGGGAGGGGGTGTACTTACACTCGAACCCGGAAAATGCAAACATGTAAGATGATGTAGACATGTATTGGGAGGGGGTGTACTTACACTCGAACCCGGAAAATGCAAACATGTAAGATGATGTAGACATGTATTGGGAGGGGGTGTACTTACACTCGAACCCGGAAAATGCAAACATGTAAGATGATGTAGACATGTATTGGGAGGGGGTGTACTTACACTCGAACCCGGAAAATGCAAACATGTAAAGTGATGTAGATATGCATTGGGAGGTAGTGTACTTACACTCGAACCCGAAGAATACAAATAAGACTCTTAACAGGCCGATTTTATAAAACACCAAATTTGAGAACGAAGTAGGAATATAAAAGTGAAACGAAGTCATAATGCATACCGTAAGGGTTGCAATAATAACGACTTCGGTAAAACACTCAGTTGGTAGGTAAGGATTTAAACACATGCGTAGACTGAGAAACAGGAACGCGAAATAGAAAGTCAAAAGACTCGGAATATGAGTCATGACTAAAAGATGATAAGAATCTTCGCAAATATAAATTTAGGTAATTGCGTTCAACTATTTCAAAGTTGGACGGGTCAAATAAAGAACGAAGTCTGACATTCATAGGTGATGAAAATTCACCTAAAATGAGTCAAACGAGTCAATTAAGGAAAAAAAAAATGGAGGGGCCAAAATGACCGACGGGTCATGAACGAAAGCAAAGGGATCATAAGGGCCTCGTCTTAAAGAGACGAAAGCTTAAGAAAATAGCCTACGAGGTTAGGTGAAAGAACCTACGGGTCAATAGCGTAAGGTGAGGGAACTTGTTACGATCCCTCGCGTAAAACGAGAACGAAAAACAATAAATTAGGGGTTGTCAATTCCCTTGACATGAGTAATTGACATAGTTAAGAGAAAAACGTTATACTAAAATTCAGATTTAGTAAGAAATAATATTTTTATAAATATAAATTCTGACAGGAATTTGAATAGTAATCATAAAGGGTTCAAGTCTTGACGCTGATAGGCGCAAGACGATATATTCGAAAACTAATCTTTTTGAAAATGAAAGGTTGATATAAATTAAACATGCGTGACACGATCAAGGTCAAGAAATGCAATGTGAAGTGGAATCACATTATAACCAAGCGAGCGGTAAAGGTCATTTAAGTAATCTGGTTGCTTGTAAGCAGTGGATTCGGTATAACTAAACCGAATAAATGAATTCTGAAAACAGAAGAAATTGTTGCTAAAAGTGAAAGACTTCACTAAAGACCTTTAAACGGGTCAAGGTAACGGATTCACCAAGAGTTCGATAATATCTAAAAGCGATGGAAATCGCTAAGTTAACTAAACAAGTAAAAATAACGGAATTACGTTATTTCAAGTCACATTATGTCGTATCAGGTACGTAGAGGTTCTGTAACCAGAAAGACATTACCATAATTTTTCTGGTAATACTAACAATTGGTTAGAGTATGAGTAATGCTTAAGAAATTACTCAAGTCAAAACGCATTGAGTTTAGAACTCAATGAACTATGTAAGAAAAGGTTTCGAGGACGAAACCTCTTTAAGGGGGGTAGACTTGTAACACCCCGAAAACGAGTTTAGTAATTAAACCTCGTTAATACAAAAGAGTGGGTAAAATACCGTTAGTGGTAAAATTTAACCGGTAAATATTAGGATTTAAATAATTAATCCTAATATTAAACAAAAAGTCAATAAAAGCTTTTAGGAAATAAAAGCTTAGAAGGCCCGAGTTAACGGGACCTAAATTAAACTTAGTCATAAATATTCCCGAATCCGCTAAGCTAACTAGGAATGCTTGACCCGGTTAATAAAAGGGAATATGGATTGTAAATAAGTAGGTTATAATCAACTTAATAACTAACGAAACATGAAGGACCAAAGTTGGATAATTGGAAATAAGGTTTATTTACTAAAAACAAAAATAAAAACACACCACACATAGTGTGTGCGTGTGTGAGGTCGACCAGGAGAAAGCTCAGGGAGCTCAAACCCTAACTTCCACAACTTGATCAAATTGAAGCCCAAATCAAGAGCCAAATCACTGCATGAACACAAATTTGTGATCACCTAATCATGGGGATTACAAGGTATGTTGAAATATATGATTTGGTGATACCTTGAGATTATGATGAACAATCATAATCGAAATTCTGGAATGAATCTTGAATCTATGAGTGTTATTGTGATTATATCTTGGTATAGAAACAAACCCTAGTAGAAAAATTGATGAATTGTTGTCAAAACTAGGGAATTGGTAATTACCCTATATTGTGATAAGTGGGTTTTATGTTAACATGATGAACACTAGGAAATAGATTGTTGATCTAGTGTAAATTGACGATTTTGAAGTGAATTCAGAAATTATAGAAGTTAACCACTTTGTAAGATGGTTGATTTATGTGAAATTTGGGGTAAGAGATAAGCTAGAGACATGATAAATAAACATGTAAAATTCTGCCCTTAAGGTGTTCGTTGAAATGCCTCAAAGAAGGCTCGAAACTAGAATTTTGTAGTTAAAACACCTAGTTGTGATGTTTCGACTATTATGCAAAAAGTGATTAAAGAGAGTTCTAAATGTGTTAAACGCAATTAGAACTTTGGCTAAAACGGAGGTCTAAAGATAACGCCTACCGAGTAGTTAATGAGTGCTAAAACTAGTTGACAACTCGAAAACGCAAATTAGTATACTAATGGGCATTTGACTATTAAAAAGGTCAAACTGACCTATAATACGATAAATAGCAATTTTGATATGAAATGCATAAGGTGGAATAATCGTATTAGAGTATGATTAAACTAACCACCTTGAAAACGATGATGATAGTTTGACGCGTCACAAGCTAGGTGGAAGCTTGGAGTGAAAGCGGGTCAAACAAGGCAAGCATGGAAGAAAGGCGTAGCCCGGATGCAAGGTAAGTGAAACTTACATAATTGTGTAGATTACTTGTTCATTTTATACGTTATAGATGCAATAATGCTAATATTGAAAATATGGATTTCCGACGTGATTGATACGAATCGGAACATATAAAGATGATTAAAAACCATGTTTATGGCAAAAAGGGGATTTGGTAATGAAATCCGGGACGGGATGGATGTATGAATTAGAAGTCAAAAACCATGTTTTTGATTTAATAGGCAACGTTGGGCATATAGGCCGAACGGGTCAAATGGTGGTGATAACACTATTTGACAATATCGACTAATGCGATTGTCAAGTCTTGTGTTAACAGGAGCGATTAGCGATTCAGTTAATTTCGCCCACGCTAAGTGTGATGATAAAAGCAAGGTATAAATTGGGTCTATATGTTGACCCTAGCCAGGTACGTATGCATACGATTATAGTTAACATACAAACTTGGTCAAATAAGTAATGAAAGCCCCTCGTAGTAAATGAGGGGCTAATGTCGACTAAAATGCCCTTGAAGGGTAAATTGAGCAAACAACTTATAAAGGTTGTTTAGGAACTTATCTTACGATCTTGTAACCTTTAGACGCGCATGAAAGTTGTAGACATAAACTTTCAAGAGTTAAATGCTTAAATTGTGTATTGCCGCAAAAATAACACATCCGTAGAATTAAACTCGAAATAAATAGTCCATTTCGTTAAATCCACCACATTCATAGTTGTGGTGGAAGACTAGCTAATAACAAATTGGTGGAACTATGAGGTACATGAGAAATGAGCACCGTCCGTGCTAAAATGGTTGTAAATACCCTTAACAGGTCAAAATAAGATTTTAAACGAAAACGGGTAAATAATTGTGTAGAAACCCATGTTCAGTACTTAATATGATTGACAATATTAGAATTTAAGGGTTCATGATGAATGGTGGTCAAACAAACATGTTTGTTTGATAATCACATAGTCGGGTCGAAAATTGTTGAAAAGATAATAAGCCGAAGGCTTAAAAGTCTCAATTTTATTTAATCCGGATGTCTGATCTTAACTCCATATAATGGAGAATTAAATTACAAACATGTGGGAAGAAACGGTAGGTCAAACGGATAAGCGGTTTGAAAGATACGAAAGATTTCGTGTCAAATTACGACAAAATGGAAAGGTGGGATGCAGGTGCCACCGTAAATTACGGTGCCACCGTAAATTACGGTGGACATGAAATGGTTTACGGTGAAACACTCCTGAATTACGATGGAAACAAATCAAAACAAGGACTACCGTAAATTACGGTGTCCACCGTAATTTACGGTGGACCCTGTACAAAAATGTATTTTGATCAGTTTTGTTTCCCGGACTTGTTTAGATACGTTTTAAATCCCGTATGACTAAAGCATTTCATGTTTTTATGAAATGTAGGTACTTGTGGAAGCCGGAAGACGATCAAGCTCAACGAAGAACCGAACACGATACAGTTACATGCTTCCGCACTTCGCCACGTTGTAAATTTTATACAACGAACTTCGATCACATTATGAAGAATAATTTATAGTTTGTAAAAGTTTTAAATAAACCCGCATTTATATAATATGTGTGGTCTTAACTACACATCTAATTGTGGTATTTACATATAAAATAACTAGGGTGTTACAAAATTTTAGATTATTGTAAAAATAAAGTTTGTTGTTATTTTTTTTTCAGGTTATTATAGAAATAAAGTGCCTGTTACAGATTAATAGTATACATTCTACAACATCTTTTTTTATGTTACAATATGATAATCAGTTTCAAAGTTAAAAAGTCATACATATGTAACATGTTTTAATGTTTTGATTAATCTTCCATTTTTGTCTTTTTTTTTCACAGTTCAGTGGATGTCCGTTTATAAGGTGGGTCGACCAACCCATGTGCCCCCGATTTGCTATGATTATTCCGGGACTATTGAGAACTATTAACAGGCTACAAGTTAAGGTTATAGCTCGTGAAGAAGAAAGTAGAAAGAAGAAAACCATTACTTGATTTATGATTTTCGTTGTTGTAACTTCCACAATGTTTGTTTGTACTCTTAGATTGATTTCAAAGTTTTTATATTTAATGTGTAACTTTCCTTTGACCCATTTTCCTTCATGTTTTACAAAGTACATTGGACCTGCAAATTATGTAACACAATGCAACATCATTCGTAGCATAAAAAAAATGAAACATAAAAACAATTCAAAAAGTATTAGACAGAAACATAAAAATGAAATAAAAACAATCTAAAAACCATTAGAGAGAGAGAAAACATAAAAAATGAAAGAAAAGTACATTTGAGTTTTTAGAAAATTGATGGGTGACATAACTTTACTTCACTTTCTTAATGCTCCAATATTACCCTTTATTACATGAAATATATTAAAAAATTGAGACAAAAGTACACAAAAGCAACTAATGGGGCAAAAGTGAATCCTAGCCATCCATCAAGTATGATCAATGGTTATTATTAGGTTTTCAGGGTTTATTCAACTTAAGTGGGTTTTCAATTTATCCTTACCTTAGGGCATAAAATACAATTATAGAAAGGATACCGTTACATTGGCACCTATACTTTGTTTTTTCATTCTACTATCAGCAGGTATTTTTAAAGGGTTTTTGTAACTGGGCTGCCCAAGAAGGTTCGGGCCTTAATGTAAGCCCGAGTTAATACTCCATTAATCTAGTTTATGTAGATTGAATTACGTATTCTAAATTTTAATCAACTAACAAACATAAATAGTTAGTTTGAGAACAAAAGTACATACAAATTCGGATAGCTACATACAAATTCGGATGGCTATTAGTTGCTAGATCTATGTTGGGTAATTATTTATGTGAAACATATCATTATCAAATTATTTTAGTCATTTACAATTAATGTGAAACATATCATTATAAAACTATTTTAGTCTTTTACAATGGAGTTAAATGCCATTTTAGTCCCTGTGGTTTGAGCCATTTTGCCAGTTTAGTCCAAAGGTTTCATTTTTAACCTATGGGTCCAAAAAGGTTTCACAGTTGTCATTTTAGTCCACTTGGATAACTTCATCCATTTTTTCTGTTAACGAGAAGGCCAATTCGGTCATTTTGTATGTAATTCTGTTAACTAAAAGGGCAATTCAGCCATATAAAATGACCGAATTGGCCTTCTCGTTAACAGAAAAAATGGATGAAGTTAACCCAATGGACTAAAATGGCAACTGTGAAACCTTTTTGGACCCACAGGTTAAAAATGAAACCTTTGGACTAAACTGGCAAAATGGTACAAACCACAGGGACTAAAATGGCATTTAACTCTTTACAATTTTTAAAAGTTGTAACACTGACGTTAAATATAAATAGTTATTGGTACAAAATTAATTTTTGCTTCCAAAATATTTCACATTTTCACCCTCTTAAACCAATCTATCATTCTAACACGATATAACCCATAATATCGCAAAGTCAATTAGTCCTGCAAGCCGCCCTCTCACCATCTCGTGAGTCTTGTTAACGCGTAGTCTAGATCTTCTCCCATCAATAGTCAATATTGCATATTTAAAGGTATCGACAACTAAGTATTAGACACCTCGAAGGTTTAAATCACAAATAATTCATAAAATGACATGTTTTATCTCCTTGTGAGTTTGTTCTTGGTATGAATTTTCTTACGAGTTTATTTATTTCCTGAAAATACATAAATAATTCATATCGTATTAGCTCGTAGAAAGTAAAACTTGTAAACCTTAATAGATTGTGAGTTATATGATGTCATATTAAAATATTCATGCTAAAACAATTAAAAGTTGTTGTGACCCGATCAAAATTTTATTCGTCCCGTGATTTTAATACATAACCAATTAGGTTTACTGATATTGACCTTTAATCTAAAACTTATAATATGTGATTTGTGAATAAGTACTTTGAAAATCTATTAAAAAACATTAAAATTTTTAATAGAAAAACAAAAAACATTGGCTTGGTTGGTTACTTTCCAATAAGCCACTTTCCCAACAATTTCCTATATAGTGCTTTAAGCCTTTAAAATCAATAAATTTACACTCAAGTCTCAACTGTCCAATATGTTAGTATGTTAGTTTCCCAACAATTTCCTATATAATTATTTACGAGATAATCCCTAGCACATGTTAATATGTTTGGGGATACGGAGTGGGGGCGGCAAACTGGTGTGGCAAAGGTGTTTGCCGCTCGGGAACACCGCCGCCAACCAAGTTTGCCGCGCGGTTTGGTTAATCCTTCGGCGTTTGCTCACCGATCGACAAAGGTCAAAAAATGATCGTTGGGCCCATGTGTAACGGCTTTATAGCCGTTTAAAATAAAAAAAAATATGTTTTCTTTAAAAAATTAACTATAAATACCAAACCAAACCATACCCAAATACCTTCAAATTTATACCCCAACCAAACCAAAAAATACCAAACATTTACCCAATTATTACAAAACAAAATGGCGGATGAACTCCCATTATGGTTCCCACCCATGAGTAGCGATGATTCATCCGATAGTAGCATTCTTTTTTTCCAAAATCTCATCAAAGACGTCGAACTTCGAGACACAGGCACATCTAACCGGATGAGATATATTGAACGTCAACGTGAGGTGGGGCAAGAAACACTCATGGCGGATTATTTTGTTGACGACCCGAAATACAACGAAAATATTTTTCGGCATAGGTTCCGTATGTCGAAACGTTTGTTTCTAAAAATTGTGAGCGACGTGGAAGAGAACGACTTGTGGTTTCAAGAGGCCCTCGATGCGCGAGGTAGGAAGGGCTTTACGCCGTTGCAAAAGGTGACATCGGCTATTAAACAGCTCGCAACTGGTAACACTCCAGACGAGAACGACGAGTACTTGCATATGGCCGAAAGAACTTCCCGCGGGTGCCTAGAATATTTTTGCGACACGGTTTGCAAAATATACGCTCCCGAGTTCTTACGTAGACCGACAAGCCACGACATGGCACTTTTTATACGAAGCTCATGAGGAAAAACATCACCTTCCAGGCAATGTTTTAAAATCTGGTTTTTTAATCATATCGGATTAGGCACAAAAATGGTTTAACCGGTTAAACCGGGTTGTGTCGGGCGGTTCAACCGGGTTGACTAGTTAATTGTATAATTTCATAAATTACAACATTAACTCAAAAAATAATCCAAAATTGAATTAAAATGGAAATCTGGGACGAACGATGGGGTGATGAAAGTCTGGAACAAGTCACGAGTGATGGAGTGATGAAGAAAATTTTGAATTTTGATCGATGGAGATAAAATATTAAAAGTTGTTAGGTTAAAGTTAAGAGTAAACATGGAGATAGGATGATAAAAAGTAAAATCCTAACCCAAAAACATACATGAGACGGTACCGGTATGACGGTTCAAACCGGTATACTGGATTTTACCGGTGGTACAAAGTCTATGCCGTTTCTCCTACTTACCGGGGTGTTTCGGACTGGATTTACATCCGAAAACGGTAATACCGGTATAACCGGCCGATATTTACCGGTTTTTAAAACATTGCTTCCAGGTATGTTCGGTAGCCTTGATTGCAATTGCACCCATTTCGTTTGGCGATTTTGTCCGATAGAGTATCGAGACCAATATATGCGAGGAGATCACCGATACCCGACTGTTATACTCGAAGCGGTTGCATCTCAAGACTTATGGTTTTGGCATGCTTTTTACGGTCCACCGGGTTCATAAAACGATATCAATGTGCTACAACAATCTCCGTTATTTTTAATGAAACGAAATGGAACCACGCCAAAATGTCCATTTTACGTTAACAACCATTTATACAAACGTGGTTATTTGCTCGTGGATGAAATCTACCATCCGTGGTCCGTTTTTGTGAAGTCGATCCCATACCCTTACGAAGTAGACGAAAAGAAATTCAAGAGGCAACATAAGGCGGCAAGAAAAGACGTCGAACAGGCTTTTGGTGTTTTGAAGGGGAAATGGGGTGTATTGAGTCGGCCGATGCGAGCAAGAACCGTTAGAAAAATTAGGAGTGTTGTGTACACGTGTATTATTTTATACAACATGATTTTGAAAGACGACGGAAACGCGATAGCACCGGTGCACATTCGGGATCCTCCGGTCGAGCTCGCTCTAGACGATACGGTGTTGGGCGAGTTGATGAATGAAGACACGCATTGGAGACTAAAACACGATCTCCTAAATCATCTCATAAGTCAAGATTTACCCCACCTTTTGGTCAATTCCGACGAAGACTAGCTTAATTTATTTCAAGTTAATGTAATTTTATTGTTTTTTTAATTTAATGTAATTTTAATGTTTTTAATTTAATGTAATGTTATTGTTAATTTATTCTACATTTATTAACTTAAATATTAAATATACTAGTTTACAAAAAATAAAAAAAAAATTAAAAATTTACCACTTCAGCCAGTGTCTAACCATTGCCAACACTTTTCAGCATAGTTTAAACACTTTTCACTATTTGACATGACACACTCTGATTGGTTGATTTTTTAATTTATCACTCTCAAGTGATTAACTATTCCTTATACCCTTAGTTTCTATATGTCACCTTTTATAGATTCTATTTCATATTATTATTATTCAAAATTGTAAATTATAAAGTACTTGTTACGTCAATTATGTTTAGTCGTATCATTTAAAATTGACTATTTAGACAATAAAACCTCGTAAATGCTAATATGTGAATAAATGATTTTTGTAAGGGAGAATTAGTCACTAAGCAAAAAATAAAGAGGGGAGTTTAGTATATTTTATTTTATTTTAAGTGAAAGACGTAATATTAAAATGTTGGAACTAAGTATCTTGATACTGTTACGTGACACTTACTTGTTTCAACATGATTTCCTTTTTTTTTTAAATGTGTTTGTTGGCCGTTCAAAAAAAAGATGATTAACATTCTATATTAGCTTCTATATTACCGGTTGGAACTAGAACAGATACACAAGGTTAATCAATGGTAATTAGTTCTAACAATCTGAAATCTGAAATCAACAGTCATTTTCAACCTTGACTAATTGTGAGAATTGGTAAGATTGTCGGTTCGGTCAACTACAATAACCCGTCTCATTTTGAACCGCATGAGTTTGTAAAAAACCATGTGAACCTTCTGTCCCCACTCTTAGACAAAGACCATATAGACCTGGTACTTATGTGGTGGACTTTTTGCTTCTTTAAGAATGGTCTTCTCTTTTAACAGCAAAATCTATCTATTATACTAAATGAATTCTCTTAGGCCACATGGTCTATTCTTAGCCAATCAATTAGGTGATGTGGAGACCCTCTTAGGCCAGAGAATTCCTCTGAGGTGGGATTCTCTTTTCTCTTCATTACACGCGCTTTCTCTCTCTCTCCAATCAAAAACCCTAAATCTCCTTTTCTTCAATCATCGCCCTTTTATATTCCCTGTGTCTTTCTTCTCCAACGTTTCACTTATTCTCTCATCCAACCTTCTCTGTGTCGAAACCCTTATCGGCTTCACATTCACAAAACCTACTGTTTTCAGTCGCCGTTTAGCCGCAACTAAGTCTCAATTTTAGGATATTTGGATCTGTGAATCGGGGCTCGAGACCAAGAATCAAAGAAATTGGAGCAATTTTTCATTCTGCAATACTCCCAAAAAACGAATGGTAAGAAATTTAGACTTTCCCGGAGACGGAATATCACCGGAGATGCAATCAACAAAGCACAGTTGATGGAGATTTGGGACCAATTTCTGATCAAAGTTTTGATTCAAGGCTACAAACTTTCTTTGATATGTAAGGATTTATTAGTTTATTTAATTATTTATTTAGAATTTTTTTGTTCATATTAACAAGGAATGCGGATGAAAGTTTCTCCCGCAAGAATCGCATGCCTCGACTTTAATCTCCAAAAGACGAAAATGCAACTAGGTGTTCAGGTTTTAGTCACTGACCCACGCACTTTGGAGAAAATTCGTCAAAGGTAATAAAACTTACTAATTCGTGCATTTACATGTTTTGTGTTTCTATTAAAGTATTGATATGGGAATGATGTATAAATTTACAGAGAAGCTCATATGACAAAAGAGCGTATCGAAGAGATTCTAAAAGCCGGTGCTAATGTTGTTTTAACGACCAAGGGGATTGATGACATGGCACTCAATGTAAATTTTCTTAATTTTTTTTATTATATAACATTATAACTGTATATTTCTTTTAATTCTAACAATTTTTATTGTATAAACTCAGTATTTTGTAATTTTGTGGAAGCTGGTGCAATTGCTGTGAGGCGAGTTCAAAAAGAAGATTTACGCCACGTTGCCAAAGCAACAGGCGCAACTGCGGTAATATGCACATGTATTTATCAGCTGTAGTTTTTTTTTTCTAATGAACACATTATATGTATAACAATTCTGTTGTTGTGAATATAAATTCTGAAATATAATATATGTAGGGTTGATAAAGATACTGATGTTTATGGTTTGGTTCAGTCGGTTTTGAAAAAAGTTCTATATCACGTAGTTAACTGCGGTTTTGGGAAATAACAAACCAAACTAGATGGGTTGGTGGGTCACCCGACAACGGGTTTTATCAGTTTGATGGTTTAGTGGTTTGGTATGGCGGTTTGAAATGGGTTTATTAATTCTTTTTTAAAACATTAGTTTATATATCAAAATTGCTAAAATGATAAAGATAGTTCATGACTATTAGAAACATTTCCATATCCTAATTGATACCTGCTGATAACGTTAACTGATGTGTGAGTCATTATTCGGTAATCGTCCAACTTTTTGGACACCTTTGACAATGGAGCTAAACTAGCCGTTGCACATGAATATGGTTGTGTAAGTCAACATTCTGTCCGTTTATTGTGGATTTTATAGTAAATTGTTGATCTGGTTTTAATTTTAGGATTTGTTTGCTGAATTATAGCTTGCATTTTCAATGTCATCCTCATAATCTATTGAGGTAGCTTTATTCTTTTCCGTCGTATGCTTCTCTTTTAATATCAGCTCTTTCTCTCATTTTCATGTTTTTTGGGTGGTGTCCTTGAAACACTTTGCGTAATGGTCATCAAATCTTTGCATCTTTTATGATTTTCTCTTTTTGTACACGGGAGTTTGTTCAAGAAGATTCTTATCTAGACGGGTACTCAAAAAAATGTTGGAAAGGAGAACCAATGGTTGCATAGGAGTAGCAAGGTATACATCTATGCCTCCTGATCTTCTCCTTATTATTGAACTTAACATTGCTTTAATGTGTTTGTTGCCACTGTTTTTATTTTGGGATTATTGGAATATTGGAATATTGCTCTACATAATTATGAAATGCTACTACTAGCATATTGCTTTACATGGTTATAGATTGTAAAATAAATTAGATGGTTATCGTGTGATCAAATACATTTCTTTGGGCCAAAGGTGACTTTACAGGTTTGGGCTAAAGTTCTATTGAAAACATTTCTTTGAGTTATACGTTAGTGGGCAGGGTTTTCAAAATTTCTATTAAAAATGGGAAGGACGGCTAATTGTTGTTGTCTGTTGGTTTTCAAAAGAGGAGACTAAAGTGAACTATCACCTCAATTCACAAACTTATAGGTTTTTAACTTTTATTTTGAAAATTTAAGTTAAATTATAGGCATGAATATATTGTTTGCAGGTGAAAGTATATATGGGTGATGGGTGGCATCCGCTCTGCGATATGATTTCTTATGGGCACAAGCAGCCCAGGTACTGTAACTTAACTTACATGTTTCCTCACCGATCTCACTAGATTAACACACCTTTATATTTTCAATTAACAATTTTAATGGGAACTTATTCGTAAATGACGGTGCAATTGTTCAAGGTTGTTTCTTGATTCCAGATTCTTCATTCTATCCTATCTGGAAGGGCAATGTGGTCTTTTTGAATTTGTACAAAAGGCGCATGCCATGAATGTCTCTTAAAGTATTAATGCATTTTAAAAGAAAGACGCTTAAGAAAATAAGTTGCTTCTTGATATTGCTCTATGGTTGACTTAGAAATTTAAGATAACAACCGACTCATCATTAGTCTTGACTTGAAAGCTTCAATAATGTAGTAAAGGATTTGCTGTAAAGAGTAGTTAATTTTTTTAATGTTCACTATGCGTGATTGGGGAAGATGATCAGGTGATCTACCAGACTACCAATAGGTGATCTGCTGATTTCTGTAAAACACAAAGGGTAAAATATCAATCTTTCTATAGGCAAAGAGTAGGAATTTTAAAAAGTCTTAATATATGAACCGAACAAAGCAACCAAAAGGCGTTCTGTTATACATTAAAGTTAGCGAAGGGTGGATAATTGTTTTCTTTAGTCATAGTTTTTTTGTGAAATATATTTAAATTTTTGAACTTTCGGGATAGCCTACATCTCAACTCATAGGAACTATACCCTGTATCTTTTTTTTAATCTTTTTCAATCATGTTGCTACTAAAGAAACATGTCACATTTATATTAAGACAAGCCCGGTTCTTATTTTTACTGAGTATTAATAACATTGCTGATTGTTCTTTTTACCTCCATGTACTTGGTGTTTTGGCTTATTGGAAATAACATGAAAGGAGAGAAATCATATTCACATCACTTGGATAATGATGTAAGTATGATCTCGGAGCATGTTTGCTGAATAGTAAATTTCTCTTTTTATTGTGTTGCTGTCTTTTCAGCTCATTTAATCCAAATTTGTTGTTTTCGACTGCATATTACTGAACAAATCTATACCAATAAAAAGTGGAGAAGTTATGACAATTGTACGTATCATCTCATTTTAGCTCATTTAATCAATTGCTACACCGCCACCATTCCGGTTGGATTCTTCCTCTATTTTGTTCTTGGCGGCGCCATTGGAAAACACTTCGTCTCACATTTTGTATTCGTATGCTATTAGATCTCTTACTTTTCAATTGTTTGTAAATAAATTTTTTCCCTTCATATTTGTCCTTTGTTAGGGTTTTGACAATAGCATCACAGCAGCACCGCAACAACCTGTCTCCGCTCGAGTTGTAAGTATGTTTTTTGGATGGTTTAGCTTACACAATGTTCAAGAGATGCTAAGTTTTAGAAATTTCAAATATAAGCTGCATCCATGGTAAGTTTCAGTTTTGTTTGGTTTTTTCACTTAATTTGTTGTTTGTTGTTTATGAAGGCTGATACACGTTTCTTTGTTTCTTACGCTAATTGCTCTTTCTCTTCCCGCTTCTATTGGATTTCTGGAAGTTGAATGTAAGCTCTAGAAATCAACTATATATCTAGGGTTTCAGTGGTGACCCTTAGATGGAAATAAGAGAAAGTAGCGGACACAACGTCACCATCCTTCCCACTTAGATTGTGGAACAACACCATGGTAATCTTTCTTTTCTGATTTAACTCTGGTAGGTTCGTAATCTTCCTTTTGTATTTCTTTTTTTCTTGATGTTTCTAAACAAGTTATTGTAATTTTTTTACTGTCTTCTTATACGACCACCAGTTGTTCGATGAAATTCCCCAACGAGTAAAATTTATACGTTATTAAATTTGTTTTGTGTTTTTCTTCAACATGTTTGGCAATGGTAACATAAACAAATCTTTGAATCTAAATTTATTATTTAATAGCCCACATGACTTAATTTAAGGTAACTTGCATGATTTTGTGATCCTTAAATCAGGATATGGGGAAGTTGAAAAATGGTATTGATGTTCAAGACTTCGATACTATTGAACCCATTACACTTAGCTCATGGGATCAAATGGCTCTGGTATGACATAATTTGTTTTTTTAACCTTCTAACAGTTGTTTTTATTAAATAGATAATTTTTTTTCTATATGGTCATAGGTAAAGAAATTTGAGGGAGCGTTATCTGTAAAGGGTAATGTGGGTGTTGAAGCTTCGGAAGAAAAGGTTAGTCATTTAGTGGTGAAACTTATGAAATACGTTGGAAATATAATAGTAAAAAAAATTCGAATATTTTACATGACAGCGTATTGAAGCATATATGACAGCAGTAAGATCATTTGCGGATGAGTGGTAGGAAAGATGTTTCAATCTTAGTCATTTTTTTGGTGCTTTTTAAGTTTCTATTTTTTTTGAACGGCAAAGTATCATACATTTTTTGGGTGCGGGATACCTTACACCCCCACATTACGGGGTGGCCCGTTGCCCCACTCCGGTGAGACGTGAGTGTCTGAACGGTTCCCAGCTGGCATCAGATCGTTGACGGCGTTCACCCGGAAACCCCACAAGTACCTCGCCCACACAGGAGGGCTTGACGAGTTGATAGCACACCAGCGAACCTGGAGTCTAACTCGGGTACCATGGGTAAAACCGGGGGTGCCTCACATTTGATGGAGGCGGTGATCGAACCAGCGCCTCTTGCGAGGAAGATGAACTACCCATTGCTCCACCAAAGGATCACTGGCTTTGGTATTTGCAGTGGGTTAACTGTGAAAAAGCTTGACAAGAAATTGGAAAGAACTCTTCTCCATTCGGATCACTGGCTTTGGTATTTGCAGTGGGCCTACCCGCTTTCTTTAAACCCATTTGAATTGTGCCGCCATCAAAAAGGTTTCTGAATTCACCACTGGTGGTGGGGCGAAAACTACGACCCAATAGTGGAGCTTTACAATATTCAAAGATTCAATTGTCAAGTGTTGAACACGCCTTCTTAGTCTGATGACAGGGTAATAACTAATAACTAAGAATTAGGAATTTTTAATTATCATATATGAGTTGCTAATATTAGTTTTGTTGACTTAGAAGTTTGGGAGGGGAGCTGGTGACATGAAGGTATGTTGCAAATTTTCAAGTTTTGGTCATCATTTCTAACCCGTTTATGAAACGGGTTATGTTTGGGTTAACATGTTTACAATTGCCCCGTTTAACATTGTTATCATAAATATATATTTTTTAAGGTGAACCTGTTTGCAAGAAACTGAATTCGTTTATAGCCCAAACAACCGATATTAAGTGTATCTGGATATGGTTGATGCCTTGATGGCTTTAAAATGGTAAATAACCTGACACGATTGCCACTCCTACAAATTATCATGAGCAATGATCATGTAGTTTGTTATCAAGATTTGATTTTTTGTACACATTTCGGATCTGTGCACCATTTAATGGCTTTATAATAACTTAATAACGATGCAAATCTGATTTATTGACAACCTGTATGAACAAAAATGATATAAGTATGTCAAGTGCCTTTATTAGATATATACCTTTTTTCTATTCTAATGAATTATATATATTCAGATGGCCAGTCCAGCGGCGTATTTTGGGCTTGGGCAGCAAAGTCACAGGTAGTAACTGTGTTATATATTAAGATAAAGATTTGTATGATTCTTAAAGGAGAAAGATATTTAGACTTACAATTAGTTATTCTTAATTATTATATCTCAGTTGCTAATATTTTCCCATTTTTATTTATTTAATTTTCAAAGTCTCATAAATGTTTACAAATCATGCAGAGAGATTCTACGGTCTACCTACTCAAGGCTTTTAACAAGGGAAAGCCCAATGATGACCCCCCTCAGTTAATAAGGAATTGAATAGGAACTATGGAGGCAATCAACATTAGAATGCTGTTTCAGTGGTTAATACATTAACTTACAAAGTTTTCTTTTTGTGTTTCCTTTGTTAAATTGGTAATTCCTAATCATTTACAACTTAATTATGTTATATTTATAGTATAGATTTTGAACATTTAAATTAACAAACAATTATATGGTTTTGAAATACCTATGCTTCTAACATTGTTGTTGATAGTGTGTATTGTTATGGTTAGAAATATGTGGCTAAATGGGCCCGGTTGGGTAACGGGTCAGATGGTTAAGCTTGGTAAATGTCGAGTTGACTATTAAATGTTTTTGTCGAAAGTTACTAAGTTTTAATTTAAATATATTTAGTGTGAAATTTGAGTATTAAAGTTATGTTATTCGGTAATAATCCAACTTTGGAACAAAATAAGACAGACTACTATTTACCCATTTGACTCGGTTATTTAAAACTATTTTTTTCTTGGATTAATTGCTCGAAACAACCTGTATAAAAGCAAGAAATATTTAATGAATTACTAAGTTAAAGTATAAAAATAAATAGGTATATGTTGTTCGGACAACAACCACAAACATGACAAATGTTTTCGTAACAACGCGTTGTTTGATTATTTTCATTTTTTTTCGGTTCATTGTAATTTGATCTTTACATAAGTTACAGAACGTTTCTTTCATTCAAAGTTTATGTCTAACACTGTTAAATAAACTGGACTGGATGGGATACTTGCAAAGAAGAGCAAGTGTGTCGCCTTCATCAAGGAATGGAATGTTTCTTTCGTTAAAAAATTTATGTAAACATTGTTAATGATGATATAGATTATTCTGAGGCCACCCGTGTAACACACGGGTACTTAGGCTAGTATCTATATATTGATATAGAGCCTAGCAAAAAGTTAAAAAAAATAAGATGATGTGGGAAGTGAGTTCGTGCTAGCTAGGGTGGGAACCGAAAGTATTTCAAGGGAAAAAGAAATGAGGGTGTAAGGGGCACTCCCCTAAGAGGGGAGTCCTCTCTCTTACGCATTACCAATCCTCGTGTGCCACGTCAACTCCCCTCTTAAACTCCCCTAACACCCTAAATTGATGGCGACACTCCCCTCTTAGGTGACTTGGTTTTTTATTAAAAAAAAAAATTCATTGGTCCATCTCCTCCCTCTCTCCTCCCTCTCTTCGGTGACTTCCCACCGATTTCATTCCCCCAAATCACTCACCTAAGTGATGGCGGCGGTGTTCCCCTAAGGTGACTTGGGTCACCGAATGGGGTCACCGAAGGTGCCCCTTATACCCTGATAGAAACTACAAAAGTTCAAGTATTGAAGTCTGAAAAATCAGAAGGCTCATGGATAGATAAGATCACAAAGTGTGGGCATTCTTTCTCGGCGTTGTTGCCAATCAACGCCCACATTCCCACACCATCCCCCCGCATTAGTTAATCGGGCTTGGGATTCTTCACCAGCGTCGAGGGCAAACACTGCACGACGTGAACACACTTTATTGGTTGATTTAAACTAGTCGTTCAATAGCTAGTTTGACCCTTAAAAAAACCTATATATACTAACATTTTTCACACCATTTTTTACAAAACCATACTTCATCACTTCCCATTTCTCTCTCAATTTTTATATAGTTGTAAAAAATGGAAGGTTCCAATTTTTCTTCTTCTTCGTCGTCTTCATTTGGGCTTGACGATTTAATTTTATTCTCGTCAGACGACGAGGGACCAGCACTCGTAATTTTTTTATTTTTAAGTTTATGTAATTTATGTTTTTTATTTAATTAATATTAATATTCTTAAATTAAATTAAATCGATTTTATATAATTTAAAATAGAAAATAAAAATATTAAATAGGTGTCACGTGTCGAATAACGCCCCTTTTCCACGCCCTTCTCACACCTCCCTTTTTTTAAACCACGTCATTTTTCTGACGCGCTCTGACGTGTCGAATAATGTCCAAATTTCAATCCATTCCACACTGTGTGTATACAAAGAGAACTTAACCAATTTTCTCTTAGTGATAAAATCACATGAGAAAATGAAACTTTAATTCTTTAATTATTGTTTTACTGATAAAATCACAAGAGAAAATTAAACTTTATTTCTTTAGTTATTATTTTACGTAGGGGGTGTTCAATATTACCAATGGAGTGAAATGTAGAGCGGCATATTTGATTACTGATTCAATTTTCAAAACATTTGTAACTAATTAGGGGAGGAGGGGCGGTGCGTTATAGTACCGTGATGAAAAAAAAAACGCGTTGAACATCGCCGCCTCACATTGTATCACGCGTGAAATTTTAAATGCGTTGAAGCTATCATGCGTTGAACATTGAAAGAATTTGAACGTTGGTTTATTTTCGACCGTTATTCAACGGTAATTTATTAAAAAAAAAACCTTTAAAACTTTTATATATTATCACCATTTTAAACCATTTTACACACATCAAAAACATAAACCCATTTCACACAATCTACATCTTTCTCAAATGGATTTTCCTACGGATTCGACGTTTCCGATTTCTAGCAATAGCGATACCGAGTCGTCTTCCAACAATGAGACGCTAAAATATTTTGTGTCGGTGTATAACGAGCTTGATGCCGAGCCGTCCCGCCCAAAGAAGAAGATGGTCGACCGTGATCGTATACGTGCCAACGAAGTTTTGATGAACTATTATTTTGTGGAAAATCCCCTCTAAAATTGTCACAGCCCCCGATCCCTAGTTCCCGGGAACGGGCGGCCGCGAGCCAGTTTTGGTGGTATCCCGTTATTTACTTATTTGGCAGCGGAAATTTTCATCAGGACCGTAGTTAGGAAATAATAAATCAGAGTAAACCACCATATTTTATAATATTAAATACATGGGTAAAACCCAAGTTTTTATTACAACTGATTTACAGAGATAAATCCCACTTTATTGAAATAAACGCTTTCTTTTATTTAGGTAACTTTTATAGCCATTTTTCCAAGCCTTCAGTGCTGTCCAGCTGGCTTCTAATTGGCTTTCACATTGTGTTACCTGAAACGTGTTTTAAAAAGTTTTGTCAGTGGAAAATACTGGCGAGTGAACCTCAGTTTAATCAAGAAATGTTAATTTAATTTAAACAGTATTGAGGGCGATTACAATGTTTATATCTACCCAATTACTCATTCAGTACTGTCAATCCTGACTTGTGGGTCATATTACACATTGGCTAACTCTTCGTCCAATGGTAACGTTACTCACATTTTGTATACAAAACCCCAACATACCGGCAGTAATCGTAGAATTACAAAGACTCAATCACTGCTAAATTGCATTGTAAAAAGGTTAAGGTTTTGTAAAAACTGTTAACAAAAAGGAGATTACTCACATTGCTATCTTAGGGTTTTCAGTAGTGAATTCCTGGGAATAATCTATAATTTACACAAATGCACGTGTGTTAGTATAATAACCCATTTTAACATTAGTAATACCCTCCCCGAGACGGCATTCCAACGACTACGTCGGGCAGAACCACGACAGCCGTTATGGAACCCTAGATCAATCGGGCAGCGTATCTAATACGTCTCCAGGGGTTATAATACTTACATCGTAGCAGAACCTCGCTATTTTAGGGGGTATAATGCCCGGGTATAGTAACGCCACTACATAAATTTAGTGAGAATGAAAGAAAGTGAACGAACAGACTGAAGGCCCGTTGCGTTCTATTTATAGTGCTGAAATCGGACTTCCAGGCGGCCCGCGTAAAGTAAGGCTAAACCTTACACGGCCCGCGTCAACATCCGGTCAACGTATAGCTTGGCCCGGTCATCTACTAGGTTCGACACGATGCTGACACGTGTCAGCTCAGAACTGTGCCACCATTTGGGACACTCGCGGCCCGCATGAACTTAGACGAACTCATACGCGGCCCGCATGAACTAAGGATTTTAGCGGAGTCCGGTTATACCTTAATGCGGCCCGCGTTAAGTTGAGGTGAGGTCTATGCGGCCCGCCTCAACTTAATATTTATTGTTTTTAATTTATTTTATATATTATAATCTACTTTGGGCTCGGTTTTCACATACGGGGTGCATATAAGGACATATTAATACATTTTAAGATATATTAAGGTGTTGAAAAATTTGTGAGGGTGTCGGATTACGTTAGGGTTGTTATATCCTCCCCACCTTGTTTTAGAGCTCGTCCTCGAGATCTACTGGAACAAGTGTGGATATTTCTTTTGCATTTCTGATTCAAGCTCCCATGTGTACTCAGGTCCTCTTTTGGAGTCCCACTTCACTTTGACCAAAACTAGTCTCTTGTGTTTGAGATTCTTAATTTTCCTATCTTCAATCTGTAGAGGCCTCTCTACAAACTTGAGTTGTTCATTAACTTCTATATCTTGAAGAGGTACTACGAGTGATTCATCAGCTAGACACTTTTTGAGATTAGATACATGAAATACATCATGTATTCCTGCCATTTCCTCTGGCAGTTGTAGCTGATAGGCTACAGGTCCTATTCTTTTAATAATCTTGAAAGGTCCAATATACCTGGGACTTAGCTTTCCTCTTTTGATGAATCTTACCACTCCTTTCCAGGGAGAGACTTTTAACAATACTTTATTTCCTACTTGAAATTCTAACGGTTTACGTCTGTTATCAGCGTAGCTCTTCTGTCGATCACGTGCTGCTTTCAGTCGTTCCTTTACTTGAATGATTTTGTCAGTTGTTTCTTGTACTATTTCAGGTCCAGATAGTTGCTTTTCCCCAATTTCTGCCCAACAGACTGGGGTTCTGCACTTTCGTCCATAAAGTGCTTCG
The DNA here is from genome assembly GCF_002127325.2 of Helianthus annuus. Lineage (NCBI taxonomy): Eukaryota > Viridiplantae > Streptophyta > Magnoliopsida > Asterales > Asteraceae > Helianthus > Helianthus annuus. The sequence goes on from NC_035433.2 coordinate 75,055,128, forward strand.
AATGGTGCAGCATTGATACTTGTGTGGTAACTGTTATTATAAGAAAATTCTATCAAAGGTAAGTGATCATCCCAATTAAATCAATTACACAAGCTCTAAGCATGTCTTCCATTGTCTGAATTGTCCTTTCGTTTTGGCCGTCCGTTTGAGGATGATAAGCGGTGCTTAGATTTAGCTTGGTTCCCATTGCTTTTTGGAAACTTGACCAAAAATGAGAAGTAAATCGGCTATTCCTATCAGAAATAATTGATAAAGGTATTCCATGTAATGAAACAATTTCATTTACATACAATTTAGCTAATTGTTCCATGCTAAAGGTTTCCTTCATTGGTAAGAAATGAGCTGACTTGGTTAGCCTATCTACAATCACCCAGATTGTATCATTACCTTTTCTTGTTTTGGGTAATTTGGTAACAAAATCCATTGTTATCAATTCCCATTTCCAAACTGGCATTTCTAATTGCTGTAACAAACCTGAGGGTTTCTGATGTTCAGCTTTTACTTGTGAACAAGTTAAACATTTAGAAACATAGGCTGCTACATCCTTTTTCATTCCTATCCACCAGAAATTTTTCCTTAAATCCTGGTACATTTTATCACTTCCTGGATGCATCGTATATTTAGATTTATGAGCTTCTTCTAATATACGGTGACGTAGGTTTCCTATTTTAGGTATCCACATTCTCTTTTGATGAAATCTCCAAATTCCATCAGTTCCTTGTTCTAATTCCTTAATCATTCCTTTTAATTTTTCAGTATCCTCCTTGATTACTGATTCTTGTGCTTTTCTAATCTGATCATTTAAATCTACTTGTAGATTTAATTTAAGAGAACGTACCATTTTTGGCTTTTCGTGATACTTTCGACTTAAAGCATCTGCCACTACATTGGCTTTTCCTGCATGATACTGGATATCACAATCGTAATCACTAAGCAATTCCATCCAGCGTCTTTGTCTCATATTCAACTCTTTTTGCCCGAAAACATATCTTAAACTTTTATGATCTGTGAATACGGTAAACTTACTACCATAAAGATAATGTCTCCAAATCTTAAGGGCAAAAATTATGGCTCCTAATTCCAAATCATGGGTTGAATAATTCTCTTCATGACTCTTAAGCTGTCTAGAGGCATAAGCTATAACCTTTTGACGTTGCATTAATACACATCCATAACCTAACTTGGAAGCATCACAATAGACTACAAAGTCTTCAGTTCCTTCTGGTAATGCTAGTATGGGTGCATGGGTTAATCTTTGCTTAAGGATTCTAAAAGCTTCTTCTTGTTTTGGTCCCCATTCAAACTTAACAGATTTACAGGTTAACTTAGTTAAAGGAATGGCTATTCTAGAAAAATCCCGAATAAATCTTCTATAATAACCGGCCAATCCTAAGAAACTTCTAATCTCGGTTGGTGACTCAGGGGTTTTCCATCTGGTAATTGCCTCGATCTTTGTTGGATCTACATGAATTCCTTCATGATTAACTAAATGTCCGAGAAATTGTACCTGTTCTAACCAAAATTCGCACTTTGAAAATTTAGCATAAAGCTTTTCCTTTCTCAATAAACTTAAAAGTAAGTGCAAGTGCTTTGCATGCTCCTCTTTACTTTTAGAGTAAATTAGAATATCATCTATGAAAACAATTATGAATTTATCCAAATATGGCTTACATATTCGGTTCATCATGTCCATAAATGCGGCTGGGGCATTGGTTAAACCAAATGGCATGACAGTAAATTCATAATGACCATACCTCGTTCTGAACGCGGTTTTAGGAATATCCTCTTCCTGTACCTTTAATTGATGATATCCTGATCTTAAATCAATTTTAGAGAAAAATCGAGCTCCTTGAAGTTGATCAAACAAATCATCGATCCTCGGTAATGGATACCGACTCTTAATCGTGACTTTGTTTAATTCGCGGTAGTCAATGCACATACGCATCGATCCGCCCTTCTTTTTAACAAATAAAATCGGTGCTCCCCATGGCGATGAGCTTGGCTGTATGAATCTTTTCTCCAACAATTCGTCTAGTTGTTGCTTCAGTTCTTGCATTTCTGCGGGTGCCAAACGGTAAGGTGCTTTGGCAATCGGTGCTGTCCCTGGTAGCAGATGGATTCTAAATTCAACTTCCCTGTTTGGTGGTAGTCCTGGCAATTCTTCTGGAAAGATATCTGAAAACTGGGACACTACTGGAATGTCTTTTAATTCTTTTCCTTTAGTGTTAGTGATTATAGAAATCAAATACACTATAGATCATTTTCTTATATAACTTGCAGTTTTCATCACAGAGATGAATTTAGTGGATCTAGATGGTTTATCTCCTTTAATTGTGATCTTTTCACCTCTTGGTGATTTTACTTGAATTACCTTTTGATCACATAAAATACTGGCTTTATTGGCTATTAACCAATCCATACCTAACACAACATCAAATCCAGCCAGATTCATTGGGTAAAGGTTTGCAATAAACTTTTGATTAAAAATTTCTATTCTTGCTCCTTGTAAGATTTCAGAAATCCTAACGGTTTCTCCATTTGCTGTTTCTACTAGACATTCTTGTGGTAGCTTAGTTAATGATTGGTTTAGGAGTTTGCAAAATGAAATATTAATAAAACTTTGGTTTGCACCAGAGTCAAATAATACTTTAGCAAAAATATCATTAACTAAAAACGTACCAGCAATGACGTCTGGAATCATCCTAGCTTCGTCTGCAGTTAGAACGAATGCTCTAGCATTTTTAGTGTTCTTGTTGTTTGCAACTGGAGCTAACTTCGGACACTTTGGCTTGATATGACCTTTTTCTCCACAGTTGAAGCATATTCGGTTGTTGGCTTTCTTCCTGCAGTCTTCTTCCTTGTGACCTGACATTTTGCAATATATGGAGCATTTTCCAGAATGCTTCCTTTTGCAATACTTGCAATAAGGTGCAGATGTAGACCCTACATTTCTACGGTTGGAATTCCCAGAACGGAATTCTTGAGTAAGCCTTTGAGTTAAGTTTCTCCTCTGATCTTCTTCCCTAGTACGGATTAACTCATCTGTCAAGGTATTGGCTAGTTCTACAGCTTCTTCTATGGTTTGAGGTCTAGCTGCCTTGACTACATGCCTAATCTCTCCAATTAATCCCCAGATATAACGGGAGATTAATACCGGTTCAGGTGATGCAAGGGTTGGTACTATCCTAGCATATTCAAAGAATATGGTAGTGTAACCCTTACTGTCTACCCCGGTCATTCTAAGATTCAGAAACTTATTTGCTATCTGTTCTTTTTCATTGGGAGGGCATAATTTCCTTTCCACCATGTTCTTAAATTCCTCCCATTCCATGTTATTAACCCTATCACTTCCTCTTGACTGGAGGATAGTGTTCCACCATTCTAGGGCTGCATTCTTAAATAGATTTGAAGCAAACATTATCTTATCTTCCTCAGCACACTTGCTTATTTTCAGGACTGCCTCAGTTTTCTCTATCCAGCGTAAAGCTGCAATGGGTCCTTCGTTGCCCGAGAATTCTATTGGTTTGCAGGACCAGAATTCTTTATAAGAACAACCATGTGGCATGGTTCTTCTTCTTTTGGGAATGGGCGCTTGAAGTACGAGTCCATTGTTCACGCTGTGTTCCAGTTCAATTGGTCGCTTACTGCTATGCTTACTTTTATTATTCGCTTCTTGAACTGTTTGAATAATAAATGGCATTGCATCTATAATTCCTTGTGCCACTATGTGTTGAACAGCACTATTATCCATTTGATTTCCATTGTTATTGTTGTTCGAATTCTCGTTAACCACGTTATTGTTACTCTGGTTATCGTTATTCAGATTATCTTGATTTCCCTCATCGGCCATCTGAATTTTAAACATTTACCAAATATTAATATCACAAATAATATTTGAATATAACCAATCACATGATAAGCACTTTTTGGTCAAAAGCGTCGAGCATTGCAACTTTTACTCTATTTATATAGTATGCATCATTACACACCAGTACTGAAATTAAAATTACAATACCGACTGAAATGTAAAGCTACAATACTAATAGTACGCATCCGTAGTTTTTTTTAACACATACACACATATATTATTATATTATATTATATTATATTATATTATATTATTATTACTACTACCGTTCCTGCCATCACATTCACTGATATGGATTCATCCAAAAATCCATATTACGCTCGTCGTATTTCCATACGAGGCGTTCTCCCACCTGTCGCATTCTCTCACTGCTTTCTAAAATTTCCTCACCGAAGGTCCTAAGTTCTTGGACATTTTCTGCACTCATTGGGGGTGCAGGTTCTAGGACTGGGTTTGGAATCTGGGGTGCGGGTTCCTGGTACGGATGGATAGGGGCCTGGTACGGGTAGGGATTCTCTAAGATTTCCCTAATGTATGCATCGTTCATGTAATAGGGATCTTGAGGATCTAACCCTGGGTAGGCTCCTAAGTTGGGTATTGGCACATTTTCCTGTATCGGGTTTTGTTGCACATAGTCCCTAACATCGTCCCACCAGGGGTCGTAGTCGTTTGGGTCTAGGGGATTTGGTGCAGGTACCCTAGGTATCTCCTCCGGGTTGTAATCAGGCATTTCTATTTGGTTTTCAGGGTTTTCCCGCTCCATTGGTTGATCAGGATTTTGTGGTTGGGGTGCTAGCATTTGTTCCAGGTTTGGGTCAGCAGCAGTGGTTGCTAAAATATGGATATTAGCGATACCCCTATTGAGCATATCCTGATTATAAGCATCAGTCTCTCTTTTTGCTGCGGCTAACACTCGTTGTTCCTGTAACTTTTTTCATACGTTTCCTACACTCGTGTGCTCCCCTACTGAACCATCCCCTCTTTTTCTGAGGAAATGGCTCTTCAGACTGAGCCTTAAACACAAAGATTCCTTCTTCCGTATCAGCAGAGTACCCTGAGAGGGAAGGCTGAGAAGAGGAGGTGCCTTCGCTCCTAGGCGAACCAGACAATTGACGATACGCGTCAGAGGGTCCTTAGTCGCTCATACTGTAAACTAACAAATAGTCAGATAACACATAGCAAGAAAATACAATTATGCACGTATTTCTGTAATTTATTTCCTAACACTTTGAATTTTGATGTTAGCAGAACACTTCTGTGGCTGAATCAGTGGCATAGCTCTGATACCACCTTCTGTCACAGCCCCCGATCCCTAGTTCCCGGGAACGGGCGGCCGCGAGCCAGTTTCGGTGGTATCACGTTATTTACTTATTTGGCAGCGGAAATTTTCATCAGGACCGTGGTTAGGAAATAATAAATCAGAGTAACCACCATATTTTATAATATTAAATACATGGGTAAAACCCAAGTTTTTATTACAACTGATTTACAGGGATAAATCCCACTTTATTAAAATAAACGCTTTCTTTTATTTAGGTAACTTTTATAGCCACTTTTCCAAGCCTTCAGTGTTGTCCAGCTGGCTTCTAATTGGCTTTCACATTGTGTTACCTGAAACGCGTTTTAAAAAGTTTTGTCAGTGGAAAATACTGGTGAGCGAACCTCAGTTTAATCAAGAAATGTTAATTTAATTTAAACAGTATTGAGGGCGATCACAATGTTTATATCTACCCAATTACTCATTCAGTACTGTCAATCCTGACTTGTGGGTCATATTACACATTGGCTAACTCTTCGTCCAATGGTAACGTTACTCACATTTTGTATACAAAACCCCAACATACCGGCAGTAATCGTAGAATTACAAAGACTCAATCATTGCTAAATTGCATTGTAAAAAGGTTAAGGTTTTGTAAAAACTGTTAACAAAAAGGAGATTACTCACATTGCTATCTTAGGGTTTTCAGTAGTGAATTCCTGGGAATAATCTATAATTTACACAAATGCACGTGTGTTATTATAATAACCCATTTTAACATTAGTAATACCCTCCCCGAGACGGCATTCCAACGACTACGTCGGGCAGAACCACGACAGCCGTTACGGAACCCTAGATCAATCGGGCAGCGTATCTAATACGTCTCCAGGGGTTATAATACTTACATCGTAGCAGAACCTCGCTATTTTAGGGGGTATAATGCCCGGGTATAGTAACGCCACTACAGAAATTTAGTGAGAAAGAAAGAAAGTGAACGAACAGACTGAAGGCCCGTTGCGTTCTATTTATAGTGCTGAAATCGGACTTCCACGCGGCCCGCGTAAAGTAAGGCTAAACCTTACGCGGCCCGCGTCAACATCCGGTCAACGTATAGCTTGGCCCGGTCATCTACTAGGTTCGACACGATGCTGACACGTGTCAGCTCAGAACTGTGCCACCATTTGGGACACTCGCGGCCCGCATAAACTTAGACGAACTCATACGCGGCCCGCATGAACTAAGGATTTTAGCGGAGTCTGGTTATACCTTAATGCGGCCCGCGTTAAGTTGAGGTGAGGTCTATGCGGCCCGCCTCAACTTAATATTTATTGTTTTTAATTTATTTTATATATTATAATCTACTTTGGGCTCGGTTTTCACATACGGGGTGCATATAAGGACATATTAATACATTTTAAGATATATTAAGGTGTTGAAAAATTTGTGAGGGTGTCGGTTTACGTTAGTGTCACACCCCTAACTTCCACGTGTCACCGGTGGGCCCGGTGGGGGATTAACGTGACGTAGTTGATATCATCATAGTCAAACAACACAAATTATAATGTACAGCGGAAGCAAAGATAGATTCATTCCAACTTAATTTATTGTAATATTCAAATATCACAAAATGTCGAAATAGAATCCACAGGCAAAATCAAACAAAAAGGAAACTTCATTTCAACAGACTTCATGCATCCTAAGCTTGCGAGACTTCTATGGATGCTTAAGGAGTGACCAGCCTATTACGCGTAGTACCTGCACTTAGTCTTTTTTGGAAAATACATCAGTTTACACTGGTAAATACAATTTAACTGACTCATTTTGAAAATGTTTAAATTGATTTAAATGCTCGTGGCATAAAACTTTTTATAACTTGGGATAATTATTTGCTTAATAATCTTGTAAAAGAATTACATGTTCGTTCTGCATTCGGTAGCCCGGGTCATGTCGGGTTAAAGATTAATAGACACACCACTTAATATAATTCCGCCGCGAGACTTCTCTCGTACCGACGATTATACATGTTGTACAACACTACGGATGTACGCCTACACCCGAGTGCTAAGGTCGTGGCCATTCTTTGAATGATGCCAAGGATATCCGGGACATGGTCATTAAGCCCCCAAAGGCGTTAAACAAACAAAACAACATTTTCAAACGGGTTAATTTGACTGCGCATAACCAAGACCGGTAAGGTCAATTCCCCGACCAAGCGGTACTTTATATACCGTACCCCAAGCCCGTATAGGGAAAATAAGTTAAACGTATTTACCTGAGCAAAGTATAAACCAAATATAACGAGTGCACGTAGCTTTTGCTGGGCTCATAGATCTGGAAATTAAGGTTTTAATAACCTATTAGAATCCTAACGGGTCTTAAGCTTAGACCGGTTAGTTTTATATAAAGATTACGGTTTTAAACGCACAATAAGGCGAGGACCGTTTTAGAATGTGGTTTTGTCCCAACAAGCTTGCACACGTGTTTTATGTGGGTAACATAATCACATTTTGGATTTTGAGACCAAAAAGATATGGTTTGACCCGTTTCGGCTAATATGGCCAAACTAGTCACATAAGCCGATCCGAACGCGTATAATGCGTAACGAGTAACCATAAGAGTCAAATACAAGTTTCTGAAGTCAATATGCTCAAAATATGTTGTGATATCAGAATGATACCTTCCATTATGCCCCAAATGATTTTAAACCAAAACTATGCCTCATAAGGGCGTTTTGGTCATTTTATAAGGTGAAAAAGGGTTAAAATGATAACCTGAGTTACAGGTCTGATTCAGTTAGTAAATATACTAAATTTACTAAGTTATAACAGTAGGGTATCAAATTTATGTGAAATTTATTATCTTTAACCTTACTATGCACCGTAGGGGCATTTTGGTAATTTCACATGTGCCTAAAAGGTCAATTCAGGAATTCTGAGTTCAAAACATTTGCCTACTGTTTAGAATATAAGAATTTACTAATTACATCAGTAGGTTCAAACCCTTAAGCTTAATAAGGCTTTAGTGCACACTTATGCGTTAAAAATGACTAAAAAGGCGATTTGGAGCCATTTCCGGGTTTTCTATAAAAAGCTGATATTTTTAATATTCCAGAAGGCTCAAAATAATTTATTTATCATAATAAATTAGTAGAAATTGGTTTGAGGTCAAAAGGATTTGTAAAACTCATTTTATGGCTAAAAAGGGCAAAACCGGCATAAACCGAATTAATCTTAGAACACTAAATTATGCTCAGCCTAAAAATAAATAAAAATCACCAAAAATCCCAAAATGTTATTTTATAACAGTGGGTAAAAAGTTTGGTATAAAAATTTGGGTTTTGATAGGCTATACATAATTTACGCTATTTAATTATCAAAGAAGCCCTTAATTACGCTATTGAGCATAACTCTTAATCTAGACCTCAAACTGACTTCAAATTTTGGGTGCAAGTTTATAAATCAGTAGCTAAGGTGCTTACCCTTTTATATTTTCAAAAATCACATTTTAAGGTCAAATGGGCATAATGGTCAACATATAAGCGATTAACGGAAACATGCATGTGAATAGGATATCCAATGAACCAAGTTGTATAATCTCAGAGAGTTATACTAACATGTAAATATGTTCAAAAGAAGCTCTATGGCAATCCTAATCTTGGCTTAAACGGGTCAGAACTGAAAGTCAAAGCAGAAGTCAAACTTTGCGACTTTCGGTTCCAAACCGAGCCTAAACTGAAAATTGTCGAGTTGAACATGTTGGAACATGTTCTTACATTAATTACCAAGTTATTTTACTGATCAAACAGGTTGCATGTAACCTACATTGCTAATTATGCATTAATTCGCAAATAACCTTTCTGTTGACTTTTTATAATAAGCTTTGACTCGACAATTAGCATAGTTAGAGTGGGATTCTGGAAATACCCTTTCAAGGGTTTGTTATCCACATAATTACCTACTTATAGGTATTTTTAATTCGGGATATTAGTGAGTAATTATAGACTAATCCCAAAGTCAAACCTTAATTACAACGTTTGACTTTTAGCTAATTAACTAAGCTAAAACAACTTAAAAGAGGTTAAGGACACTTACAAGAGTCCTAAGAAGGATTAGGGATTTAATGAGAACTTGATGTTGTCCAGAAAAGCTCCAGAGAAGTCTTGAACCAAAGTTGCAAGTGAGCATGTAAAGTGTTCACAACTTCAAGCTCTTATATAGTGAACCTTGAGGTCCAAGATGATGCCAAGATAGTCTAGAGTGTTTACAAGATCATCCCAGGTGTCTCTATGATGCTATATACTGCCTAGCAAGTCCCTGGTTTCGAAAACCATTCATTTAAGTCGGTGTAACAGGCTGAACAGGCAGCTGTCCATTTTCTGCTGCCAGCGACTGCCTTACGGACCGTAAGCTTAAGGCCTTGCGGTCCGTAAGCCCCTTTTGCGGACCGTATGCTAAAATAGTTACGGTCCGTAACCGGCCCTTGCTGAAATCGCCCAGGTACCCTCCTTACGGACCGTAAGACTAGGGCCTTGCGGTCCGTAACCGGTGGTCAGAAAACAAAAATTTCACAAACTTCAAGTCTTGACGATGCAACCTCGTGGATTCTGAATTACATGCTAACTTTCTCAGTTGTGGGACCTAGTGGCTCAGCCACTACATGCTTGTATGTCCCTTACATGTTTCTACAACCTTGGCATCTTGTAATCTTTTAAAGTGACGGATATTCCTAAGTCTTGGATTCTCACAAGAGTTGGTCATGTTAGTTAACTATTATTAATTTCTTTTACACAAGAATTTTATTCAGCATTTTAGTAACAACTATCCCAATAATCCAAATTCCATATAAAAGATGGAACTTTAGAAACGACCGGTTAATACATATATATAAGATGTTTATCAAACGATTTAAGGATCTTGGGATTTATAAATTTGGGTCGCTCAGAGGTATTTTAATAACATGTCGCCCTTGGGTCGTTCAGAGGTATTTTGAAATAACATGACGCCCTTGCATTTAAAATCCTACCATACATCTTTATATTTAATCCGGTTTCCCTGACACGTTTGTTCCTCATGACACGTGTCTTTATTTTATTGGACAGGAATTTTCGAGGTGTTACATCCTCACCCCCTTAAAAGAAATCTCGACCTCGAGATTTAAGGAAACAAATGAGGGTATGTTTCCTGCATTTTGGACTCTAACTCCCATGTATATTCAGGACCTCTACGAGCATCCCACTTTACCTTGACAATAGGTACAAGCTTTCTTCGAAGCTTTTTCACCTGTCGATCTTCAATCGACACAGGTTTTTCCACAAATTTTAAGCTCTCGTCTATATGTACATCCGTGTGTGGTATGACTAGCGACTCGTCAGCTAGACATTTCTTCAGATTGCAGACGTGGAATACATTATGAATACCATCGAGCTCTTTAGGTAAGTTCAACTTGTAAGCCACTGATCCTACACATTCGATGATCTCGAATGGTCCTATATACCTTGGGCTTAACTTACCTTTCTTGCCAAATCGCATCACCCCTTTCCAAGGTGATACTTTGAGCAAAACCTTATCGCCAACCTCAAACTTGAGAGGCTTTCGCCTTTCATCCGCATAACTCTTCTGCCTATCTCGAGCAGCTTTCAGGCGGTCGTGAATTTGGACAATCTTGTCCGTTGTCTCGAAGACTAAGTCAGGACCTGATAATTGCGTATCTCCTACTTCTGCCCAGCAAATGGGTGTTCTGCACTTTCTACCATATAGTGCTTCAAAAGGCGCAGCCTTAATACTAGTATGGTAGTTATTATTGTAGGAGAACTCGACCAATGGTAAATGCCTGTCCCAACTTCCTCCTAGATCAATTACACATGCACGCAACATGTCTTCCAGCGTCTGAATAGTACGCTCACTCTGCCCATCCGTCTGAGGATGGTAAGCCGTACTAAAATTCAATTGAGTGCCCAGAGACTGTTGGAAACTCTTCCAGAAATGAGATGTGTATCTAGTATCTCGATCTGAGATAATAGATACTGGTACGCCATGCAAGGCCACAATCTTATCTACGTACAGTTGGGCTAGCATGTCAGAGCTGAAGGTTTCTTTAATGGGCAGGAAGTGTGCTGACTTAGTCAGTCTATCAACTATGACCCATATAGTATCATTTCCCTTCGGTGTCTTAGGCAATTTGGTGATGAAGTCCATCGTCACCATTTCCCATTTCCAAGTGGGAATTTCAGGCTGTTGCAGTAAACCTGACGGCTTCTGATGTTCAGCTTTGACTTTAGCACACGTCAAGCATTTAGCTTTCATAAGCAGCTATAGACTTTTTCAAGCCTATCCACCAATAATTCGCCTTTAAATCCTGGTACATCTTATCAGTTACAGGATGGACGGAATATTTGGAACTGTGGGCTTCCTTGAGGATAACATCTCGAAGTCCTCCATAAACAGGAACCCATATTCGTCCATTTAATCTCAACATCCCGTCTTTGTCGTAGGACAACTGTTCTTCAGTCACTCCTAACTTCTCTTCAGGATAGTTAGCTTCCAACACAGCTTCCTTCTGTGCAGCTAACAACCTTTCATTCAAACTACTCTTGATTTCAATGCTCTTGGCATTGATCCTTATCGGCTTCACCCTTTCCTTCCTGCTCAAAGCATCTGCGACTACATTGGCCTTGCCTGGATGGTACCTTATTTACAATCATAATCGTTCAAGGTTTCCATCCATCGTCGCTGCCTCATGTTCAAATCCTTCTGATTGAACAGGTGTTGAAGGCTCTTATGGTCGGAATAGATTACACACTTCGTCCCATACAAATAATGCCTCCAAAGCTTTAGTGCAAATACAACGGCACCCAACTCCAAGTCATGGGTGGTGTAATTCTTCTCGTGCACCTTTAGTTGACGTGAAGCGTAGGCTATGACCTTGCCCTTTTGCATTAACACACAACCCATTCCGGTGTGTGATGCATCACAATACACTACAAATTCTTCAATGCCTTCAGGTAGAGTTAGCACTGGTGCGTTACTTAACTTCTGCTTCAAGATATCAAAAGATTCTTGCTGCTTAGGCCCCCAATTGAACTTAATGTTCTTACGCGTTAACGAAGTTAAGGGTGCATCAATTCTTGAGAAGTTTTCAATAAAACGCCTATAGTATCCAGCCAAACCTAGGAAGCTACGAATCTCTGAAGGTGTCTTTGGCTCCTGCCAGTTCATGATAGCTTCTATCTTTGCGGGATCCACTTGAATTCCACGCTCACTCACAACGTGTCCAAGGAACTGGACTTCGCGAAGCCAAAATTCACACTTTGAAAACTTGGCATAGAGATTTTCTTGATGGAGCAGCTTAAGAATGCACCGAAGATGCCTCTCATGGTCAGCTTGGTTCTTTGAATAGATGAGGATGTCGTCAATGAAGACGATGACAAATTTATCCAAATAAGGCTTGCATACGCGATTCATGAGATCCATGAATGCGGCAGGTGCGTTAGTGAGCCCAAAAGGCATCACTAGGAACTCGTAGTGACCATAACGAGTCCTAAACGCGGTCTTATGTACATCCTCCTCCTTAACCTTCAATTGATGATAGCCTGACCTGAGATCTATCTTAGAAAAGTAACTCGCTCCCTGTAGTTGGTCGAATAGATCATCGATTCTAGGCAAAGGATATCTGTTCTTGATAGTAACCTTGTTTAGCTCACGGTAATCAATGCATAGACGCAATGATCCATCCTTCTTTTTAACAAACAGAATTGGCGCTCCCCATGGAGATGAACTAGGTCTAATAAAACCTTTAGCTAGTAAATCATCTAGCTGTGTCCTTAATTCCTTCATCTCTGTTGGTGCTAATCTATATGGTGCTCTGGCTACTGGTGCAGCTCCGGGGATGATGTCAATCCTAAATTCCACCTGCCTATCTAGTGGCAACCCAGGTAGTTCCTCCGGAAAAACCTCGGGATAGTCAGAAATGACTGGTATGTCTTCGATCCTGGGCTTCTTCTCGTCATTGGTTACTCTCGCCATATAAATGACACAACCCCTACTCGTGCATCCGGATGCCTTAAGCATGGCCACACGCTCTAGCATTCCGTGTTGAGTATCTCCCTGAATAGTTAGTGGCTCACCAGATGGGGTCTTGATTACTACCTGCTTCTTGTTGCACACTATCTGGGCTTGGTTACGCGATAACCAATCCATTCCTATTACTACATCAAAGCCTGCTAGCTTAAAAGGTAACAAGGACAAAGGAAAAGAGTGGTTCCTAATGGATAGGACACATCCATCTAACACAGTCGAAACTGTTTCTATTGTTCCATCAGCTAATTCCACTTCATATTTCATACTTAAAACTTTAACAGGTAATTTCAGCAGTTCACAGAATTTATTATCTACAAAGGACCTATCCGCCCCAGAGTCAAACAATACCCTTGCGTAGACATCATTAATGAGAAAAGTACCTGTTATGACATTATCGTCCTGAATAGCTTCCTTTGCATCCATGCGGAAGACTCTTGCATTAGTCTTCTTTCCCTCTTCCGTTTTCTTGGCAAGCTTCGGGCAGTTGGGTCTAATATGTCCCTTTTCATTACAATTGTAGCAGGTGGCATCCTTAAGCTTCTTGCAGTCTAATGCCTTATGATCCGAGGACTTGCAAATCCCACATAGTTTCTGCTGAGATTGGGATCTAGACTCCTGCCTGCATTTCCCAAAATGGTGCTTCTTACAAACCTTGCACCTGGGCTTTTCACCCGACTGTTGATCTCCCTTCTTGGATCCCGACCCTTTCTTGTTGTCGTCATTGCCCTTACGCTTCTTCTCTGAGCGTCGCGAACCATCATCTTCGCGTTTTCGTTTCTCAGCATCTGCGGCTCTTAGTGATCTCTGTCTAACTGCGTCTTTTGTAAGGGACAGAGATATGTCAGCCACTGGTCGAAAAGTAGCGGGCCGAGAGGCCTTGACGCTTGCTTTAATCTCTGGGGCCAAACCCCCAATGAAACGGGCTATCCTTTTTGGTTCAGGTGTTACAAGGTAGGGAACTAGCCTTGACAAGGTATTGAAGGTTGTGAGGTAAGCCTGGCAGTCCAGGTTCTTATCACCAGAGACAGAAAATCAGACTCTATTCCTTCGACCTCGTGCTGAGGGCAGTAATTCTCCTTGATTAGGGCAACAAATTGTTCCCAAGAGATGTTGTATAGCGGTATCTTTCTGGTGGCTTGAATCAGCGACTTCCACCATTGCAGTGCATCACCTTTAAAAGATTGTGTCACAAACTTCACAATATCTTTTTCAGCACAGCCACTTATATCCACTACTGTCTCCATCTCATCAAGCCAAGTCATACAGTCCACTGCCCCCTTCTCCCCAGTGAAATCCCGGGGTTTACAAGACACAAAGTATTTATACGTGCAACCCTTGGCACGTGGGGCATCATAAAGCACAATCTTCTTGGAATGATTATCATTTTCATTCGAAGAGTGTCTATCATCCTCCTTCTTGGATTCCTCCTTTTTAGACTTGGGTTGGACAGAAGGTGGCTTGCTGTGAGCCTCAGAATGAGTCTTAGACTTATTATGCGGTGTAGACAGGGTTCTACTGTGGGTCCCACTGTACTCACTGTACTGTCTTTCTAATGCCTTTGTAACCGCATCAGCCACCAGTGCTTTCAACTCCGTACCAGTTAACTGTATCTTTGCATTATCGTGGTTCTCCACCGGACGACTATTCACTTCATCCGACCCCGCCATGTAGTTTCAATTGCTACATATAAACAATAATGGGCAAGGTTTTATTTAATAGCTAATACAGTATTTTATGTATTTTATTAACCATGGTTTTAAATAGCCATTGCAGGTTAATTTATTAATCAAATATTAATCCAGGATCTGTATTATAATCCTAGATTATAGTTAAGAATTAACATATAACTTAGTCACAAGGACAGTGTTAGTTTATAACCCGGATTCTTACAGAATCAAGGTATTAGGGTCTGAATCACAGTTCATTACCCTATTCTAGACAGTGAGTTGCAGACTCAAACTGTCTCTTAGTCCCTAGGACACTAATTACTACCCGTAGGCACTTCATTCTCAAGGAATGGACATTTACTTACAGGGAATTTTAAATTAACCCAATTTTCAATGATGGCTTATGTGACTTTTACTGTGTCACACTTTGCCCAGTATGTTAACATACTTACAGATGTTAACAGAATTTGGAATCTTCTAGACAGGTTCTACCATCTTGGCCATGTCTGCGACGACACGTGGCTAGGTCTTACCCCTTAGATTCTCTTTATAACGCAGATCAATCCTAAGTTGAGACGTTAATTATGGACCTGAATCTAATTATGGAGATACCATCTTGGCCTTGTCTTAAAATGACATGTGGCTAGGTCTTGTCCCTTTTTAGATTTTGCCATTTATATTAATGGTAGGTCTTCTTTAATTTATGAAATGTTATTTTCATTTTTACCTTTTTATTTTAAGTTTATTCATATACTTATTTATAGCAATAATCATGAAAATTTAAATGCAACATTTCCTTAAATAAAGATTCAATAGTACAATACTTGCCCTAAACGGGACTTCTACAAACAACATGCCCACGCAGGGGCGAAATACAACCAACAAACAACAAACAAACCCACGCAGGGGTTAACTGAAAGACATGCCCACGCAGGGGCAGAATACAAAAAGACAAGCTCGCGCAGGAGCTGAATACAGAAACAACAAGTCCACGCAGGGACTGATTACAACTAAGCAACAAACAACAAGGTCTTCAGTGACCCCTCCTCTTAGACTTCCCCTTTAGCAAGTCTGACAGACCCTTGAAGAAGCCTTGCCGCTCTCTGCGGTCTTCTCGAACTTCTTGTTCGACCTGGTTCAACCTATCAAGAACCTCCTGCTGACGCTCCGGCGGGATATGCTGTGGCTGCGGCGGCTGGTACAACGGCTGAGGAGGTGGTGGCTGCTGGAACACATACGGAGGGTACCCGGTAGTCCAAGGACCACCATAGGGCCCTTCAGGGTGTCGAGCGTTGTAATCCCAAGCCTCCTGATATGGGTCCACGTTGGCATAGTTAAAGCTGTTGTGGCCCGGCATTTCAAACGGGTTGTATGCCGCAGAATATGCAGGAATTGGGTTGTCAAAACCCGGCGGAGGTGCCACAGGCACTGAGTTGACTTCTGGTATGGGGTTTGATGGACCCCCCATTTGTGGTTCTTCCTCTTCCTCCTGAAGTGGCGGATAATGGCTGCCACTTGATGGTTGGGGTGTGCTGATGCGGACACCCCCTCGCACGGACATCCGTGCGTTCGACCTCCTCCGCCTCGGTGGTTCCGGAGGCGGCTGCTGTTCCACTGGTGGTGGTGGTGGAGTGACTGCCACAAATCGTTGATCCTCAGAAGGATCTTGCTGCTGCTGTTGCTGATACGGGGACGAGTGCTCAGAAGGTGTAAAGTACCAGTCCCACTGCTTGAACCTCTCTTGATAACTATCCGGACCGCGGTATGGTGATCCGTGGAAAGATGACCCATCCGAGATTTCGATTGGGTGGTTCGGCGTTCCTGTAGCAGGCTCCATTGGATCAGTATCCTCGTCCATGTCATTATCCCCAGGGAAGTGGTCTTCCGGTCCGAGTGGGTTAAAACCCCCGGGTTCTGGAAAAATATTGGCCGGGTTGAATCGGCTTTGGAAAACTAGGGTTGGGTCACCAAAGGAATGGTGCGAGTTGGATCTCTGTAACGGTATGAAAGAGGGTGGTTGTTTGTTGGGCTCATTTTCCGATTGGGGCCCAAAGGAGTGCTGGTAAGAAGGTGAAGAGCTGAGGGAAACTGACCGTCTCCCGGGTTCAACATAGAGCCTCCACGGCTCTTGTGGACTAGTGCTCATGGTGATGGACGGGGTACGCCGGTGCGAAGGCCCGGCTTCGTGATCGTGACCCGTGACTGGTGCTTTGCCTCGACCGCGAAGAAATCTTGGTGGCATGTTGACCTGCATACAAGTTTTAGATAACAACAACAACATAATAATAAGACCCAAAAATAAAACAAAACAGAGCTTGTCCTATGTTCTTTGTCTAGACTCGGAACTCGAAGAATGTGCAATTCGTGCACTGAGACTAAACACAAAAGGCTAGTGTTTAATTCACTCAGTGTTGGCTCTGATACCAACCTGTCACACCCCTAATTTCCACGTGTCACGGGTGGGCCCGGTGGGGGATTAACGTGACGTAGTTGATATCATCATAGTCAAACAACACAAATTATAATGCACAGCGGAAGCAAAGATAGATTCATTTCAACTTAATTTATTGTAATATTCAAATATCACAAAATGTCGAAATAGAATCCACAGGCAGAATCAAACAAAAAGGAAACTTCATTTCAACAGACTTCATGCATCCTAAGCTTGCGAGACTTCTATGGATGCTTAAGGAGTGACCAGCCTATTACGCGTAGTACCTGTACTTAGTCTTTTTTGGAAAATACGTCAGTTTACACTGGTAAATACAATTTTACTGACTCATTTTGAAAATGTTTAAAATTGATTTAAATGCTCGTGGCATAAAACTTTTTATAACTTGGGATAATTATTTGCTTAATAATCTTGTAAAAGAATTACATGTTCGTTCTGCGTTCGGTAGCCCGGGTCATGCCGGGTTAAAGATTAATAGACACACCACTTAATATAATTCCGCCGCAAGACTTCTCTCGTACCGACGATTATACATGTTGTACAACACTACGGATGTACGCCTACACCCGAGTGCTAAGGTCGTGGCAATTCTTTGAATGATGCCAAGGATATCCGGGACATGGTCATTAAGCCCCCAAAGGCGTTAAACAAACAAAACATCATTTTCAAACGGGTTAATTTGACTGCGCATAACCAAGACCGGTTAAGGTCAATTCCCCGACCAAGCGGTATTTTATATACCGTACCCCAAGCCCGTATAGGGAAAATAAGTTAAAAGTATTTACCTGAGCAAAGTATAAACCAAATATAACGAGTGCACGTAGCTTTTGCTGGGCTCCTAGATCTGGAAATTAAGGTTTTAATAACCTATTAGAATCCTAACGGGTCTTAAGCTTAGACCGGTTAGTTTTATATAAAGATTACGGTTTTAAACGCACAATAAGGCGAGGACCGTTTTAGAATGTGGTTTTGTCCCAACAAGCTTGCACACTTGTTTTATATGGGTAACATAATCACATTCTGGATTTTGAGACCAAAAAGATATGGTTTGACCCGTTTCGGCTAATATGGCCAAACTAGTCACAAAAGCCGATCCGAACGCGTATAATGCGTAACGAGTAACCATAAGAGTCAAATACAAGTTTCTGAAGTCAATATGCTCAAAATATGTTGTGATATCAGAATGATACCTTTCATTATGCCCCAAATGATTTTAAACCAAAACTATGCCTTATAAGGGCGTTTTGGTCATTTTATAAGGTGAAAAAGGGTTAAAATGATAACCTGAGTTACAGGTCTGATTCAATTAGTAAATATACTAAATTTACTAAGTTATAACAGTAGGGTATCAAATTTATGTGAAATTTATTATCTTTAACCTTACTATGCACCGTAGGGGCATTTTGGTAATTTCACATGTGCCTAAAAGGTCAATTCAGGAATTCTGAGTTCAAAACATTTGCCTACTGTTTAGAATATAAGAATTTACTAATTACATCAGTAGGTTCAAACCCTTAAGCTTAATAAGGCTCTAGTGCACACTTATGCGTTAAAAATGACTAAAAAGGCGATTTGGAGCCATTTCCGGGTTTTCTGTAAAAAGCTGATATTTTTAATATTTCAGAAGGCTCAAAATAATTTATTTATCATAATAAATTAGTAGAAATTGGTTTGAGGTCAAAAGGATTTGTAAAACTCATTTTATGGCTAAAAAGGGCAAAACCGGCATAAACCGAATTAATCTTAGAACACTAAGTTATGCTCAGCCTAAAAATAAATAAAAATCACCAAAAATCCCAAAATATTATTTTATAACAGTGGGTAAAAAGTTTGGTATAAAAATTTGGGTTTTGATAGGCTATACATAATTTACGCTATTTAATTATCAAAGAAGCCCTTAATTACGCTATTGAGCATAACTCTTAATCTAGACCTCAAACTGACTTCAAATTTTGGGTGCAAGTTTATAAATCAGTAGCTAAGGTGCTTACCCTTTTATATTTTCAAAAATCACGTTTTAAGGTCAAATGGGCATAATGGTCAACATATAAGCGATTAACGGAAACATGCATGTGAATAGGATATCCAATGAACCAAGTTGTATAATCTCAGAGAGTTATACTAACATGTAAATAGGTTCAAAAGAAGCTCTAAGGCAATCCTAATCTTGGCTTAAACGGGTCAGAACTGAAAGTCAAAGCAGAAGTCAAACTTTGCGACTTTCGGTTCCAAACCGAGCCTAAACTGAAAATTGTCGAGTTGAACATGTTCTTACATTAATTACCAAGTTATTTTACTGATCAAACAGGTTGCATGTAACCTACATTGCTAATCATGCATTAATTCGCAAATAACCTTTCTGTTGACTTTTTATAATAAGCTTTGACTCGACAATTAGCATAGTTAGAGTGGGATTCTGGAAATACCCTTTTAAGGGTTTGTTATCCACATAATTACCTACTTATAGGTATTTTTAATTCGGGATATTAGTGAGTAATTATAGACTAATCCCAAAGTCAAACCTTAATTACGACGGTTTGATTTTTAGCTAATTAACTAAGCTAAAACAACTTAAAAGAGGTTAAGGACACTTACAAGAGTCCTAAGAAGGATTAGGGATTTAATGAGAACTTGATGTTGTCCAGAAAAGCTCCAGAGAAGTCTTGAACCAAAGTTGCAAGTGAGCATGTAAAGTGTTCACAACTTCAAGCTCTTATATAGTGAACCTTGAGGTTCAAGATGATGCCAAGATAGTCTAGAGTGTTTACAAGATCATCCCAGGTGTCTCTATGATGCTATATACTGCCTAGCAAGTCCTTGGTTTCGAAAACCATTCATTTAAGTCGGTGTAACAGGCTGAACAGGCAGCTGTCCATTTTCTGCTGCCAGCGACTGCCTTACGGACCGTAAGCTTAAGGCCTTGCGGTCCGTAAGCCCCTTTTGCGGACCGTATGCTAAAATAGTTACGGTCCGTAACCGACCCTTGCTGAAATCGCCCAGGTACCCTCCTTACGGACCGTAAGACTAGGGCCTTGCGGTCCGTAACCGGTGGTCAGAAAACAAAAATTTCACAAACTTCAAGTCTTGACGATGCAACCTCGTGGATTCCGAATTACATGCTAACTTTCTCAGTTGTGGGACCTAGTGGCTCAGCCATTGCATACTTGTATGTCCCTTACATGTTTCTACAACCTTGGCATCTTGTAATCTTTTAAAGTGACGGATATTCCTAAGTCTTGGATTCTCACAAGAGTTGGTCTTGTTAGTTAACTATTATTAATTTCTTTTACACAAGAATTTTATTCAGCATTTTAGTAACAACATTCCCAATAATCCAAATTCCATATAAAAGATGGAACTTTAGAAACGATCGGTTAATACATATATATAAGATGTTTATCAAACGATTTAAGGATCTTGGGATTTATAAATTTGGGTCGCTCAGAGGTATTTTAATAACATGTCGCCCTTGGGTCGTTCAGAGGTATTTTGAAATAACATGACGCCCTTGCATTTAAAATCCTACCATACATCTTTATATTTAATCCGGTTTCCCTGACACGTTTGTTCCTCATGACACGTGTCTTTATTTTATTGGACAGGAATTTTCGTGGTGTTACAGTTAGGGTTGTTATAACAATGCCGAAACGTTTAGAGATCGGTTTCGTTTACCCAAAGAATTATTTTTAAAGATTGTTGGAGATATCGAAGCAAGCGAGGAATGGTTTCAAGAACGTTACGATGCGAGGGGCAAACCAAGTTTCACGGCGATACAAAAATGCACGTCCGCCATTCGCCAACTAGCGACAGGTAACCCTCCCGATCAATATGATGAATACCTAGCTATGTCGGCCAGAACTTCACGTGAATGTTTGCAATTTTTTTGCAACGCGGTCATTAAGTTGTATGCTAACGAGTTTTTACGTAAACCGACGAGCCACGACATCTCACGTATTTACGCCGCACACGAGGCTAGATGGCATTTTCCCGGGATGCTCGGTAGCATCGATTGTACACATATCGTGTGGAAAAATTGTCCAAGAGAGTTGCGAGGGGCGTATGTTAGGGGAGACATCAAAAGACCAACCATCATACTAGAAGCGGTGGGGTCGAATGATTTATGGATTTGGCATTCGTATTTCGGTGTTCCAGGTTCAAACAACGACATCAATGTGTTGCACACGTCACCATTGTTTCAAACCGTAACGGATGGTACCGCACCTTCCTATCCTTTCAATGTTAACGGTCGACATTACAGACGAGGCTTTTTTCTTGTGGATGGTATCTACCCGTCTTGGTCTGTTTTTGTGAAAGCTTCCTCATTTCCTGTCGAGCATAAAGAAATCGTGTTCAAAAAATTGCAAGAATCGGCAAGAAAAGATGTTGAGAGGGCATTTGGTGTTTTAAAAGGTAGATGGGGTATACTACACTGACCGGTTCGTGCGACGACCAAGAAATCAATACATAGCATAGTGTATGCATGTATCATATTGCACAATATGCTGATCAAAGAAGACGGACGTGCAATATCCCCGGATTGGGTGCCGGATCCTCCTACACAAGTTCAAGTTCCACAAGATATCCATCTACAATTGCGTAACGAAGAAACTCACTTTCGGTTGAGATACGATTTGATCGAACTAGTAGGTTCTCTAGGTTTGGAGTTTCATGATTCGGACGAGGAGTATGTTTTTTTTTTTAAATTGTATGTTTGTAGTATGTTAAATTGAAGTAGTATGTTTTAAATTTAATGAATTTTTTAATTTTAGTGTTTTATTGTTAATTTCTAATTTAAAATAAAAATAAAAAAATAGTGAAATTTAATTTTAATATGAAAATTAAAAAAATTAGTGAAATTTAATTTTAAAATGAAAATTAAAAAAATTTGGGAAATTCCATCACTAGTGATACCACCCCCTCTACATTTCTATCACTAGTGATAGAATTTTGGTTGATGACAGGGCATGATTTGATTGGATAGTGAGAGTGATAGAAATCTATCACTAGTGACCACCCCTCCTCCCCTTAGGGCTGGTAATTCTGACACGAACACGATAACACGACACGAACATACACGAGGTTAATAGGTTTCGTGTCTATGACAGGTCGACATGATAACACCTATTTTATTTCGTGTCGTGTTCGTGTTTACCTATTTCATGTTCGTGTCTTATCGTGTTCGTGTCTTAACAGGTAATGTCAGGCACGATATGACCTGTTAACACATGTTAAGACATAAGACCATTATACAATACCTGTTAAGACATGTTAATGGCTAAATATCAAACATGTAGTAACAGGTCGTGTTCATGTCTTAGCATGTCGTGTTCGTGTCTTAACAGGTTATATGATACGTTGGTAATTTTTTCGTGTCTTAACAGATCGTTTCGTGTAACCTGTTTATTATCAGGTTCGTGTTCGTGTTTGGATAATCCGACACGATAAGATTTCGTGCGTGTTCGTGTTTACCTGTTTCGGGTTCATGTCTTATCGTGTTCGTATCTTAACAGGTCGGGTTTACACGATATGCCAGTCCTATAAATAATGATGTAAAATAAGTAGTAAATACTGTAACTAATACATGTTCAAGTGTCCACTAACTATAGATATATTTTTTTCTATAAAAGTCCAGTTGATCATAAAGTGTATACATTTTTAGAAACATGCACTTTAGTGATCAAGAGTACAATATGACATGTTATAAATACTTTTAGAATTAGAATTGATTGTTTTATTTATAAAATGGAAATATAAACATTTGTTCTGTGACAAAGGAACTAAAAGGAAGTAGTATATGTTACAAAACCTTATTCAAATGTTGGTTGTTACACTAACTTTATGTGTCACGTTTCGATAACTTTAAAGTTGTTTCCTCATAGTACTTTCACTTTATATTTTTATTTTAATCAAGTGGAAAACAATAGTTACTAATAATCTTTTTGAAATCTTTATTACTTATGTGAGATGAGTTTTTAGAAACCCCTTTACTTACATATCTCTCAAATCTTTTATCTATGTTTTTTTTAATATGTTGAATGAGTTAATTGTTACCAAAGCAACCGCTTAAACATGTGACATCTAATAGTTCACGTCCTCATCACACACTAAACAAAAGTGTTAGAACATCCGTAGTGGGAGGTTTTTGAATGTTTTTTCCCAAAAAAAAAAACCCCCTCCACGCCTTGAAACCGTCTTTTGGGCGTTTTTAAAAAAAAAAAATAGTTTGGCGTTCTTTTCTCAATGCCCTTGTTCATTCTTTTTGGCTAATGACCTTCTCGATGGTTTTGTTTGGCCAATAAGATTTCTTGATGGTTTTTATTTTATTTTATTCTATTACACTCCTTTTAACATAATGACTCACAATGCCCACATTCACACTACACTCATTTTAGAAAAACGCCCCATAGTACCCCATTGCTGACTGGACTGCCACCAGTGGCGGAGCTTGACCAAAAGTTTCGGGAGGGCGGAAAGTCATGGGATCCAATTTATATATTATATAAATATTTAGTCAAAATAATTGGGGGCGATCCTTTATAATTTTAAAATTTTTGGACGAAAAATAAAAAATTTTATACTTTAACCGAAACATGGGGGGAGAGGGTGCACCCCTGGGTATCAACTAACCCAGTGGCGGAACCAGAAGAAAAATTTAGAGGTATCCCAAAAAAATTTACCTTGACCCGTCTGAGAATTCAAAGGCACTATGCAGCTAGTAAAAATAGGCCCTTAAATTCTTCTTTTTACAATTTAAAGCATATGTTGATTATCATTTTTTTTATTAATGCGTGTACCACACACACGAGAACGTTATCAAATATTTTTTATAAAACTTAAATGTTATTTACAGGTTTTATAAATAATATTTAGTTTATAATAAATAATATTACAAATCGTATCTAAGATCCTTATCTTTAATTTTATGACTAGAGTTTAAAATTTTTCTTATTCATATATCCATATAATAGAGATAACATTTATATATTCATGTTCATATAATATAAGAAAAAAAGATAATTTATTAAATCGTGTATTTAAAAAGAACCATTTTAATCATTTTTTCAAGTATTATATTATGTATTTAAAAAGTATTATTTTAATTTTTTTTAAGTATTATTTTCACTTTTAACCTTTTTATTAGTTTAAAAAATAACCACCGTACAATTTATAAAAAGTGTTGATGCATATCATTTTTCAAGGAATCTTTTATGCAGGTAAAACCTAAAATGATAAATAAACAAAATAAAAAAAACAATTAAGTAATGTTTATAATAAATTGAATAAAATGTTGAACATTAATTGGAGATTTTGAAACCAATGGGGTAGTGGTCCATTGACAAAGGCAAAGCCTTTATAACAACCAAGGTTTGGAAAGTAGGAGGTCTTGGGTTCAAGTCCCACAGACAACAGGGGATTAAAGAAATTAGCCGTTCAAAAAAAAAAAAAAAATTGGAGATTTTGAAACCTGACTTTTGACTTTTCCAAATTTAGTATTCATTTTCATTTATTATCCCAATGCTAATAATATTATATTAAATATTAATATGAGTTCATCTTCTTCCTTCATCAAAAAAGTGTGCTATCACAACCTGCAACTTTATGTAACCAAAAATTTTCTGAAACTTCACTTCATCTTATCCTCTCCTACATTCAGGGGTATCCTAACATTTGATTAAGGGTATCGCCACAAGAAAAAACGGATATGAAATAAAAGATTGCACTACGCCAAGAAAGTTGAGGGGTATCCTGTGCTACAGCTCACATAGCACTAGGTCCGCCCCTGAACTAAGTTACGCCCCTGACTGCCACATGACGCACAACGCCCATGTATGTATGGTATTACGACTATCTTAACTTGTAACTCCAAATCTTAAAGTAAATTCAAAGATTATTTATGGTGTGATTTTCCTTTTCATTTTTCACATGGTTAACAAATTATTTTGAAAATTTCGAGTTCATATGTTTTAGAATATAGTAATAAACTAATATATTAGTATCTTAAAGAAATCATTGATGCTACTACATGAGATAAAAAAAAAACTTCGCAAGTACAAAATATAAAGTAAAAAATCGAAGTTTGTTTAAATTGTTATTATTTGATATTAAATTTATTTGTTGTTTTAATAAAGTTGCCTGTGTTTTCTATTGATTGGATTTTCAAATTTGACTGCTTTGGCACCTTGTTTCTTAAAGGCACCGTCGTACTTTAACTTTAAGAAGATAGCAATAAAGAATAAAAGCCGATCTACAAAAGAAATTTGGTTTCATTACATTATTTCATTTGATTACTTAAATGGTTTTTTTTTTTTTTTTTCATTACATTATTTCATTTGATTGGAAATATAAAATAGGATAAATCAACCAATATACAATAACATTTAATTTAATAAACTCTCAAACTTACCAAGTTTTAACACAACAAGTTTTGTAACTTATCATATAACGTAAACAACTTGTCAAGATATTATAATTAATCAATAAAGGAAAAGTTTATTTATTATCATTTTGTTAAAAATATCATTCTTTTTATAAGTTATAACCGATCTACACCTTCTTCTATTACAATCAAGTCTATTAGCCACATCATCAACGGAGAACCCGCCTAAATTGGAGGTGGATCCAGACATGGAAGATAGATGGTGAGAATTCAGGATTGGGTGTTGTCGGTGTCATCACCCGTGAAAGCTCACGATAGTTGATCAAAGCTTGAAACGACGAGGTGCCATTGGGCTAAAACAAATATATGTTTGTTGTTTAAGAAACTCACGGTGTTTGTTGAAATGATGTATCAAAGCAAGTGACAACTACAAACTAAAGGCATACTATACATAAATGTCTCCACAAAACATTATCATTATTTGGCCACTTGTTGAATCTTAAAAACGTATCGACCGATGGGTTTGAATCAAGAGATGGATGCAACTTGCTTCAAGTTATGAATTCCGCATTTGAATATCCACGGTGAGGGTGTTGCTTGAAATGACTTAACTGATGAAGAATTTACTCAAATTTTACAAATGGTGGTGACAATGGGTTGCCATGTCGAAAATACTGGGAGTTCATTTGTTTTTTTAGAATGACCAACAAAAAAGATTATTAATAACATTCAGACTATAACAATGTGTTAGCCCATGTAAAAATTACATACAATGCACCTTGGGTTGTAAACGAATCGAACGAACACAAACGAGGTCTTGTTCGTGTTCGTTTGTTAAGGAAATAAATGTGTTCATGAACGGTTCATGAACACTTACCGAACGAGATTTTATGTTCGTGTTCGTTCATCAAGGAAATGAGCGTGTTCACGAACGGTTCACGAACGCAAGCGAACACAAATAAATTTGGCGAACGCAATGAAGGATAAAGGTGGATGGCCCAGAGAGTAGCACTATAACTTGAATCCCTTATTGTGGAACGGAGGTAGATCATATTCGTCGATGTAAATAATGAGAAAAGAAAGGGAAATGGTGCATAAACAAGGTGAAAGAGGGTTTCCTAGTTTAATTGTTAGGGTAATGATACAAGTAAAAGTTTAATAGTATAAAAAGTATAGATAAAACATATGAAAGTAACAAAAACTTTAATTAAAACACGAACATAAACGAACGCATATGAACGAATGTTCATGAACACCTTACCGAACGTTCACGAACACAATTGAACGAACGAGACATTTGTTCATGTTCGTTCATTTAACTAATCGAACGGAATTTCTTGTTCATGTTCGTTCGTTTATTAAACGAACGAACATAAACGAACTTCCCGCCAAACGGTTCACGAACTGTTCATTGAACGTTCGGTTCGTTTACAGCCCTAAACGCACGAAAAGAAACCAACT
Source organism: Helianthus annuus (assembly GCF_002127325.2). Classification (NCBI taxonomy): domain Eukaryota; kingdom Viridiplantae; phylum Streptophyta; class Magnoliopsida; order Asterales; family Asteraceae; genus Helianthus; species Helianthus annuus. The sequence continues at coordinate 75,082,286 of NC_035433.2, forward strand.
AACTACATTTGCTCGGCTCTTCGAGTGAAGTTGTCGGTAAAAGGAGTGGAGATTATAGAGTATGATTCATAAGTAAAAGTTCGTTATCATTTGAAAATCAACAAGTTACTTTTTGTGTAAGTAACTACTTATAAGTTAAAATGTTGAGGTATTAAGTTTACTATATTATAAGAATAAAATACAGTTATTTCACTAACTCATTAACACGTATGAAAACTCAAAACAAAATAATATTATCCTATAGTTTACATAGTCAAAGTCGTCTTCACTTATACAAATTTAAAATAGATGAAACCAACTTCTTTTAAGATAAAAGTTTATTCCTAGACGAACGTAACACCCAACAAGATTGTTGATGCGATCAATGGTTTACCAGCAAAAACACACACACAACAAATTATCAAAACTAGATATTACAAAGTTAGTATAAATAAGTTTAGTCAACCTTAACACAAAAAAAAAAAAAAAAAAAAAAAAAAACAAACAAACCTGTACTAGCCTAGACAATTTTGGTTTATGCTTTGATTTAGACTTAAGACTTGTTTCAGACTTCTAATGAACCAGTCTTAAGACCATATAATTCTTAAATATCTTACAAAAAAACTTGACTCCTTTACGTTCGTAATATTATTTTCGTTCACTTTATCTTTATCTTTTTCACACAACATTTCACATACATTCTCATCTAAACAACTTTTATCTTATTCACATAATCTCACTCATATACTCTATGAGAATATCTCTAGAGAATATCTCTAGTGAATATGTAGTTAGAGTAATGTTTAGGTACAAATAAATCTTAACATAAGAAATGAAGGAGGGGATTTATTTTATTTTAATGTTTTTCTCATCTTGTTAAGTACGTATTTTAGTCCCAGAATCTAAAAAAGAAAATATTTCGTGTATTTACATTACTAGAGTAAATACACATATTTTTTTAAATTTTACACCTAAATATTATGTTTAAGTAGATAGAAAAACATTAAAAAAAAATCTTTCTTCACTTATGTTAAATCCATTTATATGTTAAAACTCGTTATATAATACTCTAATTTACAATATTCTTGTGTAATATTACTTGTACACCATGCTTTCTTTATTTTATTTGCATCTTTTGTTTGTACAGTACCAGTGGGAAGCTTAAAGCTTCTTTTAAAGGCTTTATCTTATATTTTTTATATATGAATGTTAATAGAAAAATAGAGTTTCTTTTAGTTTTTATTTTGGTTTTATATATACGAGCTTTTTCGATTTTAATGGTTATTTATGGTTATATGGCATTGCTAATAGACATGGTTTCAAGTCCACACCCGCAACGCGGGGATAGTTTTTCTAGTTTATATTTAATCTTTACACTGCATATAGATATTTACCTTATATTAATTTACAAAAATTTGTCCCTCACAAAAGTACTATTCTTTTTTCTTTTATTTTTAACTTTTTAACTTTTTATCTGTCACACTTTTAACCCGGTAGTTTTCATCTTTGACGTAACCTTCATATTTTCATCTTTACACTTTTAACTATAAACTCTATAACTTTCATCTTTTACATATTGTTCCTATGTAATTTACATCTTTTACAAATTTGTCATTTTATTATTCGTTCTAGATTTTGCGAGTTAACACGCTACAAAACGCGTGTGTAGTTCAATGTTTTTATGGTTTAACAGCTCACTCGAAACTCGCGGGGTCCTAAGCCGACTTAGTTATTTTTTTATATGTTTTACTTCTTTGGTAATTTGGTATAACTAGAACTAAGCTCTCTCGCGTTGCGGCGAGGGCGTAATGCCAAATAGCACTAATGTCATATCACCTCCAGCGACTACCAATGCTGAGTCAATCCAGGACCCGTGCGTTGCGACAAACTTATCAAACGAAAAAAATAAACGTAAAAACATTGAACCACACACGCATGTTGCGTCATGTTAACTCGCAGATTTTTGAACGAAACAAAAAAAACGCTGAACAATACACGTACGTTGCGCCGTGTTAACTCGCAAACTTTAGAACAAAACATAAAAAGAAAATTTATGGAAAAAAATGTTGTGAGGTTAAATTGAAAATGATAAAAAGTTTGAGTTAAAAGTGAAAAAAAAAAAAAAAAAAGAAAAGGTAAACAACCAGATTTTAAGGTTTTGCGTTCGTGGTTAAAAAATAAAAACAAAACCAAGAATCTAAACTCATAGTTTATTAGCCCACATGTAATGGGGCGCGACCAACAACATAGCGCCGGTATGGAGCCCCATACACCGCCCCCCCCAGCGCGATGATCAAAAAAAAAAAAGCCTGGCGTGAAAAAATTCGCGGCGCGAGAAGGTTTCCATTTTCCATTTTGGTCCCTGCATTTTACACTTTGGTCCCTGCATTAAAACACTTTGGTCTCTGCATTTTACACTTTGGTCCCTGTATTTTACACTTTGGTTATGATGAGGTAGGGCTTTATGACTACGGCCTCAAGCCCCATAAAGCCCCGGGATGACGTGGCATGCCATATGGCGCATAACGCCCCTTTGGGGGCTTTATGACTACACATGGCCTTAGGTTTTCACTTTTCAGGTCTATTTGGTCTGCTTCCTCCTTCCTTCCTTCTTTCCTTCCCTACACCGCCGCCTCATCATCACCAGCCCCCACATCAAATCCTTCACTGTTCATAAACCGCGTTTCCCCTTAATCTCCACATCTACAAAAACAAATCTCAATTTAACCATATCATCACACACACACACACATCTTCCGCATTTCATGCCCTAAATATCTCCAAACCACCACATCCACCACAATCATGTCTGAAAACCCTGAAGAAAAGCTCATCGCCGTCGCCCGTCACATCGCCAAAACCCTAGGTCACACCGACAACGCCCTCACCGACGACATACTTCAAATCTTCTCCAATTTCGATAACAGGTTCAGAGAAAAACTCACCGGAACTCTTTCCGTCACCGAAACACTTGACCAGACGCTAAAAACCATAGACCGTAGAGTTTCTCGTTACTTAACCGTTGACGAACCTATCTGGTCAAACTCCGGCGACGCCTCGTTGTTTCTCGCCGTTGTTGATGACTTGATTGCAGTGATTCGTGAAGGTTCTGTAACAGCTGATGATTCGGCGGTTATTGTTCTCGATCGAGCTGAGGATTTGCTTCAACAGTGTATGTTTCGGCTTGAAGAGGAGTTTAAGCGGTTGATTCAACGCGGCGGCGTTGAATTTGAATTTTCCGATGATGTCGCCGGGGGAGACAACGGCGGTTGTGCAGATTCAGATTCCGATGAAGATAACAGATTCGATGACGGATTTGATGACAGATCTGATGAGTTTAACGTTCCGGTAGCGCATCCGGTAACGGATTACAACGTCACGATCGACTCACTTCCGTCAAGTACGATTAACGATCTGCACCAGATCTCACAACGGATGGTGACGGCTGGTTACGGTAAGGAGTGTTCGTTAGCGTACAGTAACTGCCGGAGAGATTTTATAGAAGAAAGTCTATCGAGGTTAGGGTTTCTAGGGTTACAAAATGTTAGTAAACCGTTAGTAGATGATGATAACGATATTGAGATTGAGAAATGGATTAAAGCGGTTAATATGGCGGTTAGAGTGATTTACCCTAGCGAACAACGGTTATGTGATCGAGTGTTTGGTTGCTCCACTTCGGCTGCTGCGGCTGCAGCCGATCTGTCGTTTATGGATACATGTAGGGTTTCGGTTATGGAGCTTTTGAATTTTGCTAATGGGATTGCGATGGGGAGTAGAGCGCCGGAGAGGTTGTTTAAGATACTCGACGTGTATGAAGCGGTGAAGGCGTTGTTGCCGGAGTTTGAGGTGTTGTTTTCCGGTCATTACTGTTTGTTTTTGAAAAATGAAGCGGTTGGAGTTTGGAAGAGATTAGGTGAATCGATTAGAGGCATTTTTGTTGAGTTAGAAAACTTAATCCAGCGTGATCCGGTTAAAGCCGCAGTCCCTGGAGGCGGTCTTCATCCGATTACTCGTTATGTCATGAATTACCTTCGGGCTGCTTGTTCTCGGCCGACTTTGAAACAAGTGTTTGACGACTATGTTGAACAATCGTCAACTTCGAGTTCATTATCTGTTCAAATCGCGTGGATTATGGATGTTTTAGAAAACAATTTAGAATCAAAATCAAAGGCTTATAGAGACCCTGCGTTATCGTCTGTGTTCATGATGAACAATGGTAGATACATCGTAAAGAAGGTTAAAGACGACGAATTAGGTTCTCTTCTAGGAGACGACTGGATCCGAAAACAAACATCAGGAGTAAGACAGCATCATGTAAATTACCAGAGAAGTTCATGGCATAAGATTCTCAACACGTTGAAGCTCGACAATAACAATAGTAGCTCGTCTTCAAATCTTGCTTCGAAAGCTTTGAAAGATAAACTCAAGCTCTTCAATTCGCAGTTTATCGAGATTTGCAGAAATCAATCCACATGGGTTATATTTGATGAACAATTGCGAGACGAATTGAAGATTTCTGTAGCTGGAACTTTGCTTCCGGCTTACCGTAACTTTCTTGGGAGGTTTCATAATCTTCAAGATATTGGGAAGTATGCAGATAAACATGTGAAGTTCACCATAGAAGACGTTGAGGCTCGAATTGACGGTTTGTTTCAGGCAACCGCAGTGGCGGGGAATGGCCGGAAGTGAATATGATCGATCAAGCGAGTGTTGGGTTGTGTTGTAACATATTGGTGTATGTAATTTTCTACAATGTTTTGGTGTTAGATTATGGGTTGTGTGTTTAGTAAGTTGTGATCATTTGTATATAGTTGGTGTTGATCCATTTATGGCTTGCTTGGTTCTTGAGTAAATTGTATACACACGAAGTTCAGTATTAGTTATTACACTTGTGGGCTTTTTTAGAATCTAAACTGGTTAGATGAGCCTGAAGCATTCACTCAACAATGTCAAAATATGTGTGATTGAACAGGTATGTATGAAAGGGATTATTAAGTTAATGAAGATTATATTTGAAGGGTCAAAATCAAATTGTTTGGTTTTGGTATGCATGTATCATCATCATGCATTCATGCCTAATATTACCATGAATTCTATTTGATGACTATAAATATGAGTGAAACACCAATGCTTATTATAGGTAGTCATTTGTTTTTAGCTTACATTTTAGAACACCAGCAACACAAAAATTAAACAACTGAAGATTGAAGATTACAGAAGTCGTCATCATCATACTCAGTAAATCATACCAATAACAAAAGCTAAGGTAGAGTCTGAGAAAAGTAAATGTAGACAGACTTACCTTTATCCTGTAAGAATAGAGAGGCTACTTCCAGTGAGACCTCGGCTTGGATGACTGATGCATAGCCTGAGATGATCAAGTTGTGTTATGTTTGGCAAATTGAAGAAGTCAAACTTCAAAGTTCAAAGTTCAAGTTGGCAATGGAGTAATGGACAAACATCTCTGTCTAGAGTAGAGTCATGTAGAGTTTATGTAAATTTCAAGAAAACCAGTTAACCTTTTAGGTAAAAAAACTAACAAATCTATATAAAGCTGTTAGACAAGATTGAATTATGGCTCAAAATCTCGAAACCACGCACACCCTAAAACATTCGCGCTTGACCCGTTTGGAGAAATACATACCCATTTAACCCGTAAAAGAAAAAAACCCAACTGATTTGGCCTAGAGGGAAAAAAGAACACATGTGTAATCTATTACTAGCTATTGGAAATAACATAAAATAACTTGTTTGATCAGTCAGAAATAAAAGCAGCATTATTTTGTGTAACTAGCATAAGTACCACCTCATCAGTGTTATTGCTAACCACACAGAATAGTATTCTTGGAATTGTAAAACGCATAGCCTTGAATACACAAAATAAAATTCTCTAAGACTAGGTGTTATGGTGGCGCGAGCCACCCACCAGCGAGCCACGTAGACGAAGTTTGGTCGCGCAACATCATAACGACCACCTGTGAGCTCGCGCCGTGATCGGACCAAGCGGGCCTGCTCACGTGAAGAAATTGAACGTTGGGTCTTGGGAGGGGAAAAGTTACCGTTGGTGTTTAATGTTTTATTTTCTATTTTTAAATTTTGCCTATAAATACCCCTACTATTCTACCAAATTTTATACCATTCGATCCTTCTCTCAATCTATTCTCTACATCTTTTATAAATTTCTCATCCTTTTTTCAAAAACCCACAATGGATCCCAACAACATTTTTAATGTAGAAAGTTATCGGGTCTCACTCGACGACCCGTACGACGAGCAATTCGAACACAACATGAGCCAAATGCCACCGCTCTCGCCGGAGATGACGCAGGAGAGGCACCACCACAACGACCGGCTGGAAGGGACCGGGGAAAACGAAAAACAACTAATGAATCTGATGCCGAATTTTGTGATGAGATTCGGAGGATAACTATTGCCATGGAGTAATCGAAGGAGGTGAAAAAGGAAAAACAACGGTTGCGACACTTAGACTTCATAACTAAGGACTTCAGTCACCTAGAACTGGACCGACGAGCCCTACTAGAAAACGAGCAAAAGCTTATCACAAAAAAAACTAGAAGACGAGGCAAAAAACATTAAGTTTTTTTTTAATGTGTAATGTTTTTTTTTTAAAGTTTAATGTTCTTTTGTATTTATAAAATGTTATTTTTAATTAATATAATGTTGTTTTTGATTTTAAAAAAAAAATCTCGCTCACTTGAGCTGCTCACCTGGACCAAAACAGGTTGCTCACCTTGAGCGTGCCACTTTATCAAATGTACAGTCAGCATCCAGTCAGCGCCAGATGTGGACCAATGGACTTCGCTCGCTTGGGGTGGTCAAGAGAGCCATAACACAGTCTAGTGTTAACCACTTGCCTAATTGCCACATCCAAGGTGGCCTATTAATTAGACTTCTAACATTTTGGTGCGGCCCAACAGCGTCTCTGCCCAGCAGCAGTGTTCCAGCCCACTCCTTGCTAGCCCACAAAATTTAGTGACCTAATTTTTATTTTGGTAATGATTATTTAAATTTAAAACAGAATATTTTACTTTAATTAATTTTTAGCATTGTGAATTTTGTTAAATACACAATACTTGTATAATTACATATCGTTGGATTTTTTTATATAATTACATATACTGAGAAATAATTGGTAGGTCCCTGTTTATACACATAGGATTGATATATATAATTTAACAGTAAAACACTTGCCAGTCATAAAATCAAATCGAATACAAAGATTTGCTCAAATTGAAACTTGTTGCTCCCAAGATTCAAATGTCAACATCTAAATACCAAGGCGGTTAAGTATTCAGACTTCATTACAATGTTAACGAACATGGTGGATGTATCAAGCAAATTTGGCCAAGAATGTCCCATAACAAATATGCATACTTATTCGGAATCATTGAGTTAGCAACCATAAACATGAGACGTCTATCAGTCTATGGGCGCTTATGTTCTTCTTCTTCAATGACATTAAAGTGGCTACACATGCAGCCAAACAAAATCATTTTGAGTGGGAGCGGATGGTACTCACTACTAAACTGCAACACCATGAGTACTAGTGGTTCGACCCTTACTAAATTATATATATCTATGGAACCCATTAAGTCTAACCGTTTTTTAAATTAACCTCCACCGTTGGATTTGGATGAGATTAAATCTCAGCCACTTAAACTCACTAAAATAACCGCTCTTGTGGCGGTTTAGGGAAGTTCTCGACAATTTTGATAGCTCCACCTTTTGCTGCCATGATCTCCACACTCTTGCCCATGATCTCCACAATTTTAGCATTCTATAAACCTGGGTAGTATTGTCCCAATTAAGTGTAACCAACTTTCAAATGAATATTGATCATTGGATCTTGCTGAGATTAAATCTCAACCCTTTAAACTCATAAAAATAACTATTGTAGTAGCAGTTTAGAGCAGTTACCTTAGTGGGTGGTTTTCTCCTGATTTTTTTGCTCATTATCTCCACAACTCTCCACGACTAAGCTCCTACAAACTTGGATAGTGGTGTCAATTCAGTTAATGGGTATTCTTATATAATCTCTGCAAAAAAAAAAAAAAAAAAAAAAAAAAGAATTGAAGAACCATTTCGAGCAGTGAACAGATTCTCCATCAAGAGTCATCCCATGGTTGTTCAATCCCCAAGTTGCAAATACAGGTATCTACATCAAAACATTCATCTTTGTAATTACCCTTCGTAAACTCTTCACCTCCTTAATCGTTCATTCTTCCAATCGTGAAAGCATAGAATCATCCATTTCCAAATTGGATCTTTAAGTGATGATGGACATAAGAGAAAAAAGAGACATTCTAAAAGGGACCGACACAAGCGTGGTAAAAGGAGGGACAAGAGACATGCGAAGAGGCGCAGGAAGCATGATAAGAAGTCCAAATGCAAATCGAAAAGGTTAAACATTTAGGTTATATAGAGTCAAGGTTTATGACAGGTTTACTTCTATTTATCGCTTTTCTTTTACTTCTTGATTCTTTACGTGTGGAAAACGTTGTATGTGGCGCAATGTCATCATTTTATCTCTCGTGTTTTGATTTCAGGGGGTCGGATAGTGTTAGCGAGAGTGCAAGTGAAAATGAACATGGTTCTGAAGACAATGGTGATGCTAGGAAGCTAAATCAGAAGCATAATAACTCGACTAATATCACTGGTATGATCACTGATATTTTTCTTTTACTTTGGTATACTATTCAGTTTTCTTTATATGACACATTACAGTTTTATGAATTCACGCTGGAGTTTCTATTTGGTGGATTTTAATTATTTCTTTTTAATTTCAAACACATCCAGATGGCAATCAGTCTCCTTCAGAGTTCTGGTATGTAACTGTAATTTACATTTTCTTTATTCTTTTAATTAGAGCTGGGAGATTTGGTGTGGTTGCTACTTGTATAGAATAGGATGGTGAAAATGTAATCTGTAAGTTTTGGTGACCCTCTAGCTTTGGCGAATTAATAAAACTTCCTTTGGCCTTTAAAAAAAGTGATGGGTTATTAATTTCCTATAGGCATTCATTGTAATTCTTGAACTGATTTCAGCAAAAAGTATATTGTGAAATTATTATTTGTTTCTATGTCCCAGCATAGACACATTCTTATGTATTATTAGTACTTTTTCTATTAAGTTTGAAACCCAGGCCTGGAATAACTGAAAACACAGTTTTAAATCGAAATTCTAGCTCGAGCTCGGCTACATTAATCACATAAATTTTATGAGATCACTAACCTGGTATTGGCTATAATATGTGTTTTTATATGTATGTAAGTATGTATGTGTTCTTATGTATAGGGTTCGGTTACCGTTGTTGAAATGTTTGGAATTTGGTTTTGGGTTCCGGGTTGGTTCGAGCCGATTCCACTGGTTTTAAACTGTATGCTATATTCCTACCATATATGTTTGTGTATGATGTTGGTGCTCTTATGTATACAGTTCGGTTACGGTTCTAAACTGTATGCTCATCCCTACATCTATAAACCATAGATGTCTTAATTCAAAACATTTACATGAAGATAATAAAAATTTAGTACAGGTGAATATAAGGATGTATAATTGGATTAGATATTACTTTTTTGCCTTTCGAATTGATTTCATGAAATCTTGAGTGTACCTGTATATTGTTTTTTGCCTTTAGAAGTTGACTTATGAAATTTTAGCAATATAATTAAACCATTTGGTGAGTTAGATAAGGTGTAAGACTATAAGTCATGGGTTCAATAGGTATGCAAGTTTAGCTATTAAAAGAAAAATTAAACCATTTACAGGGGATAGTTGTAATTTGCTTAGTTGTAATTTGCTGATGTTGTGAAAAATGGTTAATTTTAGGGGTATTTTTTTCTATAAATATTATTCTATTCCTTCGTCTTTTCCGCCCTCTACTGGTACCTGTGCTGAATATGAGGTTGAACTAGGGATGAGTAAATGCGTAACCGGTACCAGATTTCCCGGACGAGTTGATTTTCGGTACCAATCCGGTACCGACATTGAGTTTGGGAAGCAATCGAGACTGTACCGAACTTGAACAATTGTTGGATATTTGACATCTAAGATGATTCTAGATAACCCTGAAAAAGCTTCTCTTTTGTATTGGGAAGAAGACTGTTGTCTTCTTTTGAAATATGTGTTTGTGCTAATAGCAAAACTGGGACGAAGTTGTGTTCTCGTGGGTTTGGTAAATCACATATTCTTTTGTGACATAGTTTGTAGATAGAAGAATCTCTTGTGTATAAGTAATTCCATCAAAATATGGAGGAAGTTATCTATATACCAGTATTAGAAAAAAAACCATTTTTTTTGTTGTTTGTGGGAGGGGGTATATGAGATCTTTTATACTATGTTTGATTCATTATTTTTATGTGGTAGCTTTGAGTGATCAATTTTTGAAATATCATTCTTATAAATGCTTGAAAGATCGATTACCGATTATAAGCAAAATCTTGAACTTGCTTTATTATTATAATAATGTTGTTCTGTAATCGTAATATAAATAATTTATCATACAAATGGTTCATGTAGCCAAACTATGATTTTGGTCCAACTTCAAAAAGGCTGCTGCGTCAGAAAACATTATCATTTTACTAAAACTTTTAACCTTTTAAATTAACAAGACATTTAGAGAAAATCAATGCATGTGACGCAAACAAAGATATCTAAATAATGTGTATGGCTATGAACAATTTATGTGTTTTAAGGGTGTGTTATTTGTCACCAAATGCAAGAGCGACAAGAATATCTTCATCGGAGTGCATGCTAAAATTTCATCAAATTCAGTTGTATCAATGGCTTCACAATTATTGAAGTTGTTGCTGCCTTAATTGCCCCGGTATATTATTTTATGTTTTTGGATCAATAAAAATTCCTTTTCCATCATGAGCATTTGATATGTTTAATACCATGGGAAGAGAAGACTGAGTAATAATTTGATTTTTTTAAATATATTTTGGTTGTTATTTAGCTTATATGATTGTTACTTGACATTGTCATTATACCATTAATATATCCGTCCACTGGACGGGTATTAAACTAGTTGTAATTGTTTAAGGTTGTCTTTGTTATAAAATTTCCGAGAGAATTTCATTGTGGAAATTGATACCGGATGTAAGGTCCAGTCATCGAACCTTAAAAAGATAGGACCTGGCCCATAAACCACAAGACACTCCGGCCACAGTGATGGCCGCACATCGACTGAACTGAATGGGTCGGGTGATGTCATCTAAATCTAAGAGTATAAATACCCAGCTCCAAGTACAATCAAAATACGTTCTTTTGTACCTACGTCCTTACTTTCTCTCTCTACAATAAACACTTATCATCATGCCAGAAGATGGCCACAGAGTAGCCTTCCACCTCTGCGACGAGCCTAATGGTTCTTTGTTTTGCAGGTCTCTTCCCTGTTACAGGATTCAATCCACTAGTCTAGTTTTTGGATCTTCAGTTATAAAGTTTGAGTGTGTGTGTATATTGTAACTAAAATAGTTAAGGTTAAACAAGGTCATTGAAAATTATTGCCTTAATATATAGAGGTGTTAAAGTGTTACACTACTTAAAAAGACATTAGCTTTTCAATCTCACAGAATTTTGGCATAAGATGCCACATGACCCATATCTTGCGGAATATATGTGATATGCTTCATTAGCTTTTCACTATAAAAGTTTATGAGACGGTGATTTTGAGTCAAATAACATCACACTTAACAATAACCTATACGAATTATTAACATTTACTTATTTTGTAAATTCAGAAAAGGGAAGGTTAGGGTTTGTAATTCAAAAGGGGGTGACGGCGCAACTTGTTGCTCGTCTACCTTTTGTTTTGATGTAACTTTGACAAGTTTTTTGGTGAAATGTAAGGCGATTATTGATCTGAAAAAAAGTAAATATTTTTATTGGGTTACCTATATGTTAAATATTGTGTATCTATTGATTAGGAGAAGATATCCAATGCATTAAATTGCAAAAGCTTGATGTCCGGAAACATGAAGCAATATGATAAATTAATAGCAACTCGTGACTCTTTATAACATCTCTAGCTTCAGATTCTTAGTTCACCAGCTTCTGAGTTTTTCTATTACTTTTTTAACTATTAAATTCTCTGAAAAAAGATTTGCAAATACATGCCCAGCTGGAAACAGAGTGGCCCTATGACTTTTGGACTTCGAGCCACACGATCAACTACTGATTATTAATCCTTAGGCTATAGGGTGTGGTTATGACCCTAATGGTCATCATGACCCTCCACATGAGCGTCATGTCAATCACTTTTAATCCATCATCCAAAATCACTACTCTAAGGGTGTGGTCATGATCCAAACCAATATTTTCTTATTTTAATTTATTTTTGTGAAAAGGGAAAGGAAACATTAAAAAAGGAAAGGAGGCTCATGGTTGCCATGGTTTAATCCATGCCAACCATGGTGGATGATGTAAGGGGATGGTGTAGCAATCCAATAATGATCCTATGTGGCATTAATGATCCAAATCATGTTCCCCGCACCCTTTAGCCTTATATATGTAGGTAAAGCCGTAAAGGATCAAATAAAAACAAAATTAACTTACGAAATGTACGAATTGAGGGAAAAAACAAAAAGTGGCGGTGTCATTTTGGTAATTATCAGTAACTTCAAATTACTGGGGAAAAAGCAAAAAGTGGCGGTGGCAATCTGGTAATTATTTGCAACTTCAAAATTACTCTAGTAGAGTAATTTTGAGCATCTGTAGAGTAATTTTGAGGATTTGTAGAGTAATTTTGAGCATCTGTAGAGTAATTTTGGGAAATGTAGGGTAATTATCAAATTACTCTAGTAGAGTAATTTTGACTTCTGTAAAGTAATTTTGGAAAATGTCTTGTAGAGTAATTTTGTTAGATTTAGTTATGAGGTTTAGCTTTATGGTTTAGTTTTTAGCTTTTAGTTGGGGGGGGGGGGTTAGGTAGGGGTGAGCAAAAGGAAAAACCCGACCCTATCCGACCATTACCCGACCTGAGAACCGATTAAACATAAAATACAGAACCGATTCACTACCCTAAATATAGGGTCGGTTCCGGTCCATAGGTCCAAGTCGGGTTTCACTATGAAAATAACCGAAAACCGACCCGACCCTATTTTATATGAAAAATTGGAACCGATCTAAATACCTAGGTACTTCGGTTCGGGTCGGGTTGGGTATATTTTCGGTTCTTGGTTATTTTAGGTCCGGACCTAAACTTGCTCGCCCCTAGGTTTTTTTTTTTTTTTTTTTTTTTTTTTTGGGGGGGGTAGGTTTTTGGGGGTGGTTTAGGTTTTTTTTTTTTTTTTTTTTTTTTTTTGGGGGGGGGGGGGGAGGGGGGTGGTTTAGGTTTTTTGGGGGTGGGGGGGTTAGTGTAATTTTGATAATTACCCTACACGACCAAAATTACTCTACATGAACTTTTACAAAATTACTCTACTAGAGTAATTTTGAAGTTGCTGATAATTACCAAAATGCCACCGCCACTTTTTTTGACTTTCTTTCAATTCGTACGTTTCGTACGTTTATTTTATTTTCACAGGAACTTAACTCTATATATGTAACTTGCTAAACGTATTATATAACTAGTAAACTGTGTCGTGGCGTATCGAAAAAAAATTACGTTAAAATATATGTCAAATAAAAACGTAGATAAAAATAAGCACGGAAACGTATTATATTTGACTCAATTTATTTCTGAAAAAAAAAATTTACGTGAAAACGTAGACCAACCGAAAACGTACATAATAATAAGCATATTATATTTGACCCGACTCATTTTCGTGAAAAATTTACATCGAACGTAAGTCAACTTGAATCTATACCCACATGTATATAAAAATAAAACGTAAAATTCGATTACAAAGTCTTTAGAAAGTTAACAGGTTGTAAGTGTTAATGCAGGTTGTAAGTGTTAATGCTGAAAGTTGAGTGATAAAAGTATAAAAATAAAAGTACATTGTTTTTTTTTTTTTGAGCGACCAACAAAATTAATCCTGAAAACTCTCGGGGCACCCACTGGACCAAATAGAGTACTCTGAGAGTAACCCGAGTCCATCATCAATTTCAGAAAAAAAAAAACCCTATAACTCACCGCCCATTGTAGGTTACAATTTCTAGTGATATACCAAGCTCCTCAATTTGAGACCCGAGTCTCATCATATGATCATGATTTTAGGTTATTATTATCATTTCATAAGCACAGTGGTTCAACTTATATACAAAATATTGATTACAAAGCCGTCCCCGAAAACTCTAAAAAATTTTAAGACCTTGCATGACAAAAAGAATTGGACCAAAATTGTGGTTAAGGGAAATAAATTAAAATTTAAGGCCTCGCATGACAAAAAGAATTGGGCCAAAATTGTGGTTAAGGGAAATAAATTAAAATAAGTAAACCATACTGATGAAGTCAAGACTTGAATTTGAGACCTTTAGGTAGCGTTTGGTATGAAGGAATAGAAGGTGGAATGGAATGGATCATTCTGATGGAATGAAAAGAAACATGTTTGGTTATCATGTGGTAATGGAATGGTGCATTCCAAAGGAATGTAACTCCTTCCAAATATAACAATTTCCATTCCTTGGTATGAGGGTGTTTTTTTTCCATTCCTTAAATATATTATTATTATTATATTTATATTATTATTATTATTCATACTAATATTAATATATATCAAAAAATTTATTATTAATTTTTTACCATTAATATATTATTATTATTATTATTGAGGCAATTATATTTTTACTGTTCGGAAAAAAATATATTTTTGTCGTTTTTAATACAATTGTGTTTCGTTACTTCATCTTTTTTGATTATTAAATTGTACAAAGCAATGATTTATTCTATTCACATATGAGTAACCAAACATCACAATGGAATGGAATAATCCATTTCATTACGTTATCCATTCCATTACCTGGTCCATTTCATTCTCTCATCCATTCCATTACCTCATACCAAACAGACCCTTACAATATTTTAAGATGATACTTCCTACTCAACTACCCAAACTTTTTAAAATAATTAACAAGTGCAAATACTAAATATATAATTTAACATATATATAAAATCTCATAAAAACTTTTCAGGCTATTTAAAAATTTAAGACTCGAGCAACAGCATGAGTTGGCCGAACCAATAGCACCGGCCCTGATTGATTACTTCAATTGATTCTTCCGATGGAATAAAATATAATTTCATGGAATGCATAGAGTTTCTAAGTAGCCTTTTAATTATTAGAGATTCCATGAATCATCTTAAAATCTTTCTAGGAATCGTGCTCGGCTATAAAAATATGTATACATATTATTTTCAATATTTGCAAGTACAGTAAATTTTAAATTGCGAGGCACGGAAATTTATCCACGTATGTGTATGACACACGTGTACACTAAGCTCTAATTTTTTTTCGAAAGGTAATATTATTCATACTAATCCCTAATTAAAGTCTAAATTAAAATCCTTCCATATGTATGTGTTTGACGTATGTATTTGTATATGATGTATGATGCATGTATAGGTGTATGTGTGTATATGTATTGTTTGTGATTTATTTGGCAACAACGGAAGACACAACGAGTTGTTCTGTTACGGGTAAAAGATCAATGGCTCAGATAGCAGTAGATGGAAAGGTCTGTCAAGAGTTAGTGGATCAAGCAGCAAGGGATTGAGGGTTAGTTCACAACAGTGGATTGGGTAGAGAACGTCAGGGATTAGCTGACAGTGGATTAGTCAACAGGGGTTAGTTAGCAGGGGTAGTCAGCAGTGGATTAGCAACAGAAGTTGTTAGTTAGTTAGACCGTTATAGGGGTAGTTAGTTAACAGTTGTAAGGTGGTTAGGAGTTGGGTTATAAAAGAGATGCGTTGTAATAGAATAGGGTATCTTGTGAAATAATAATCAGTTCCCCTCCTAAATTCTCTGTTATCCCCATTAACGTACTTTCGGAGCTTATTCAATCATTGAGTTCCCTGAGCATTAATAGAACTTGACCATTGTTAATCAATCTCAAGTTCATTCAATTTCAATCCTTAACATTGGTATCAGAGCTGTCTATTCTTGAACACTCTTGATTCAATTCAAACACGAACCCTAATTCAGCCAATTGGGGAAAATTTGCAGCGTTCAATTTTAAATTCTGAATTCAATCAGTGTTTCGGTTGAATTCCTTCATTTGACGTCCGTTCAATTCAATTTCCATTGATCTTTGTTCAGATCAATTTCCTAAATCAAAATGACGAAGAGACATGGTCATAATGATGCTGATGATGCTGAAAGCAGTCAGCAGATGAATAACAGAATCGATGAAAACACGAAAGCATTGGAAGAAATGAGAAATATGGTGACAGGATTATCTTTACAGTTGACTCAAATGGTCAACAATCAAGGCAATGGAAGAAACCATCAAAGACAAGAGTGGCAGAATGATGGAGAAGGGTTCAATTTTGCAGCAAGATTGACCAAGATTGAATTTCCTCGGTTTAAAGGTAATGATCTAACTTCATGGTTGTTTAAGGTGGAACAATTCTTTCAGTTGGATAGAGTGTCGGATGAAACAAAGGTCAGATTGGCAGCCATTCATTTTGAGGAAAAAGCATTACAATGGTATCAATCTTTTACGGGTCAAAGAATTGAAGGTGAAGTTTTGACTTGGGTGGAATTGGTAGAAGCTTTGAAGGTCAGATTTGGGAAGTTGTTTGATGATCCTATGACTGATCTTAAGAACTTTAAACAAACCATTTCTGTTCAAGAGTATCATGACAAGTTTGATGCCATTATCAGCAGACTTCAACTGCCAATAGAGTATGCTCTGAGTTGTTTCATGGCGGGGTTAGAAGAGGAGATACAATTGCAGGTAAGAATGTTCAACCCTAAGAATATTCAAGAAGCCTTCTGTTTGGCTAAACTGCAAGAAGCCACTATCAAGGCTAAGAGGGGAAGGGTTGGGTTCAAGCCACCCATTTTACCTAACCCAAGTAACAATAAGCAACCAGTTTCCTTTAGTAAGTCAGTGAGTCTTGACTCAAAAAAGAATGTGATTAGGAAGAACTTGACCAAAAGTAAAATGGTTGAAAGATCAAAACAGACTAAAACTTAATAAGAAAAAGAATGATATCCCTACTAGAAAACACAACTTACAAATATATCACTATCAAAAAGTCATGGTTGTGCTCACCAACAAGTCACTGACGAATCATCGACAAATAAAATAAAACAAAACCCCTAAAACGAGAAACAATGTTTTCATCACCAAAGAAAAAACAAAATCTAAAGAAAATGTAAAACAATTTTCTCACGTACGTATCTTATCAGACAATATGATTTTTTTATAACTTTAAAACAAGGCCAACCCTGAGAATTCGTGTAGCCTATTTGAGCTTCAAAAAACGTGCCCTTAATCCTTAACGAAATTGAGTATTGCCGTATTGGGCTTACTAAAGGTTTAAACCTAATGTCAATGGGCTAATAACTAATATAAACCATAAAAATAGTTTTGTAAGTGAACCTATGTTGGTGTTTATATTGGTATACCCTTTTAATTTATTTTTTTACATATACATATCAGATTTTTTTTTAGAATAACGTGCCCCTTCGAAATATTGGGCCCTGACCGGTGGTCTCCCTACCCACCCTTAGGACCGGCCATGCTTTAGAACATCCTATCCTTTTGTGAGGGATATGGATTTAAAATGATAACATTTTTAAGTATGTAGTTGATAATCCCTCACTAATTACAAATGAACCACTACTAGTGCTCTAGTGGTGGCTACGGATATTTAAGTTTCACTTATAGTAGGTCCGGGTGAGTTCTCCCTTCAGGTCTCAAGTTCAAGTCTGGTTGATAGGGGTTTCTCATTGAGAGGTTTAAATTGGAGATCTATTGTGCGAGGTGACTCTCTAGCGCAGACTCGATTAAGACAATATATGCTAGACCTCATGAGATTTGTGAATAATTCACACCTTTCAAAAAAAATAGCAAATGATGAAAAGACTCTTATTTGTAGCGTACGTAACTTAATTAGTATCTATGTATGAGCTTTATTTTCAAAATTAGTTGCTTTATAAAAGGGTTTTAAAATGGTAATTTTGAAACGACGAATTCTAATTTAAATTCAGTTTAGAAAATGAAAAACACAAAAAGACAAAACAACTAAGATGGACCATGTGAGGCAGATATTCCCAAATCAAGCAAGTAATCTTAATTGCATATTATCTTATCGAAACATCGATCCATTAAATTATAAATCAACACGTACATTGAACTTGACCGCTCAAATAATTAAAATCTAGATTGATTATAATATAACACAACACTACAATTTCAGTTTGTTTAATATAACAACAATTGATTTCATAACACTTCGGGGCAGTGGCGAAGCTTGAGATTTCTGACCAGGGGGTCGAAAACTTATATACCCAAAAATTTCTATAAGACTGGGGGGTCGAAAACGTATATACCCAAAAATTTCTATACGAAAACTACATACTCTTCACTACTGAGCAAAAAATTCGGGGGGTCGACCGCCCCCTCCCGCCCTATAAAAGCTGCGCCAATGCTTCAGGGAGTGGGGGCGTTGGTTGGGCGGGGAAACCATGCAATGCTGGGAAACCATGCAATGCTGGTTAACCAACTCCATGTCAGCGTTGGTTTTAGCGTTGCCCAGCCAGCGTCGCTATGAAGCCCGACGTGAGGCGGGGGGAGGGGGGGGGAATGCTGACTTGGCTGGCTAGTATTGGCTGTGACATATGACCGTTGGGCTAGCCTTTGGCCAACGACTATTTAAAAAAATCTTTTATTTGTAATCTATATACATCACTCGCCCTTTTCAGTGATCTAATAAATGGTGTTGGATCAAGTGGAACATTTATTGTAAATGAGTTGAATACAATTATGGGTACTATCTTTTTGATGGAACTAGAGGGTAGGCCCGTGCGATGCACGGCATGACCAACAGTTAGTGTCTTTCATTTTGTGGTGCGTTCGGGAAAAATGTTTATGCATGGATAAAAGGTGATTAGCCAAAAGACAATGTAAGAGAAGCCATACAAAACGTCATAAGAGCTTGTACCATAAGCCAGCCACACAAAATTTAAGGCGTGCATAGCACAGGAAACTTTGTTTGCGGAATGTGTTTAAGAACAAACTTGTATGCCAAGTCTAAAAACATACATTACAGGAAAAAAACTTAAAGGAGTTCATAAAGCTTCCGGTTTATTCAATAATTCACGAAATCTTCTGCCGCTAATGCATGCCCATGTAGTCGCCCTTCCCCTTAGTAGTTTCTTGTCTACAACAGGTTTAAGCAAGTAAACATAAGCAACGGCTATGAGTTAGTCAAATCAAATATCTTAACATATGTGCACGCATGACTCTCCATACATGACTAACCCATAAAAATCATTGAGAGAACTCACTACCATATGAAAACCTTAAATCATATTACAATATGCTACAATAAATTAAATAAAACCAGACTAAATTGTAACTGCCTAAAAACTTGAAATGACTATTAAACGAACTTAAACATAGATAAATGAAGGTAAATGAACACACATAAACAAATTTTTAAGTGAACTAACTTATGAGTGTAGCGACTGCAGTATGCACGTAAAGAAACATGAAACAGTAACAAAATAGATTACAACCGGTCTGCCATTATTAACATCATAGATTTCTTATACATAAACTTTAACGCTAAGTAAAAATATCAACAACTACCATGAATATAAACAAAAGGTATTATAAGACCAATAAAGTATAGAAACAAAATGGAAGCGAGCGAAGCAAAGCAGGTTAATTGGGCGAGGGAAGACTCTGTGTACTAACTTGCTTCTTTTATTCGGTAGGTGGGCACTCGTCATGAACCACCTAAGATTTGGAATGCAACAATGAGTGAAAGATATATGGTGTCAAAGTGTACATACCAAAAGCTATTCATCTTATTTGCTTAAAAAATTTATATTGTAGAGTTGGCATAGTATAGCACTATAGCAGTATTATTTGCAACCTTATTGTGATCAAGTGTGAATGAGACCATTGAATGAATAATGGGAGTAGCAACAACAAATTTGTAGATTTGGCCGTCATAGGATGCCATCCTTGCCTTTCATGACCTTTGCTTGATGAGATACCCATGAAGTGTGAGTTAAACTCCTATTTGTGGGTTCTCCTTAAAGGCCTTTTTGCTGATTATTTTAAGCCAGTTTACAAATGATGAACATAATGGTAAGCGAAGTTAGTTGCTTGTATTTCTTGAAGATAGAATACAAATATACTGATAATATGAACATACTGCAAGTAATGTTGCGGTATAATGTTCATAAGGCATGCAATTATGCTCCTTTGAATTATCAGCCAGCTTCAAAAAAATGAAAAGATCTGTTAGTAACAATCTTCTTTGTCATTCATTAACACATTCAACAAAAAAGCTCTCATTCATTAAAAGGCCACAAACAGGATGAAATCATGAAATAAATCAACACAAAATAAACAAATCATTAAATAAGCTAAAATATATACTCACAATAGGACAATCCCGCCAAAACTCAGATAATGATTTCCTCTGCAGGCAAGGAAAAAGACAACTAATTAAGAAGAAATTAGACCAGAAATAGCAGAGCACAACAATTCTTCCACAATTAGAACAAAGAGACCACAAATTTAGTAACTAAAACATTATGATTATGCATTCTTATTCATATACATCAAATAAAATGAAAACCAATGAAAGTATGAAACTCACATTTCTCAAATAGCTGAACTGAAATGGAGGCAATGCACCTGTATCCACACGGTTACTGGTGTTCCTTAGTGAAAGCAAAATATCCATTTGTAACACCACCGAATATGTTATTATTTCCACGAATTCTTTCTATATCAAAACTCAAAATAATGCGACTAAACAAACTGGAAATAAAAACGTACCTGAACCAAATCAGAATACGAAAAGAAAAAACCCTTGCAATCAGACCTATGACACGAATAAAAAAGATCTGAACCCAATCAGAGGCGAGATGTATATGAGTATTTAAACAAACAAACCAACTAATCGTGCACAACTATCTCCATATAAGCGACATCCGGTCAGAATCGTGGCCGGAACCCTTTCTTTATCTTTCAGATGGTCCGTAATTGCTCATCAAAGTAACATTCCAAAATACATAAAACAGTTAAAGGAATTGCATATAACCATATTCAATACATATATTTGCATGAAACTTTTTTATAACCATCCAATTATTAAAGACGTATGAAGCTCTAAATCAGATAAAGACAAAAGAAAAAAAACATACCAGTTGAGAGAAATAGCAGGGAATAGAGCAACCGCACCTCGAAAAGTGATAAGGAGTCCCTTGCCGGAGGAGTAGAGGAGAAGAGCAGGCGGAAAATGCGGATGACACTTCGTATACCACCTTCGATCCTCCGTTACCTTACCTTGACTGAAGTCGTTACCCCATCACATCACCCGGTTCGTTCTTCGGAACCCTAGTCGTCACTCAAAGATGTGGCTGCTGACCACCGGCGAACTACCGTCACCATCGTCACTATATGTCACCCTTGAGCGGTGATGTTACCCCCATCACCCTCGTCGTCATCTCCTGAGTAACAGATGATCACCGGGTAATGTAGCCGGCGACCGTCCACTCTCTCTCCAGGCCCCTCTCTCTCTCTTTCTTTAAACCTGGATGTATCTAACTTTGTAGACGTAGTGTTATGTGAATGCGAATGTGAAAAGGAAGTAAATAATAGTTGATAAATTGATAAATAAATAAATTTTAATTAAAAGTAAACGATTCAATTGCAATTGCAAGTTGTAGGAAACTCTTTAGTTTCCAAGGAGTTATTGAGAAAAAAGGGTAAACAGGGATTAATGTTAAAGTTAAATAGGTAAATTACTTCTCTTTGAATTCCATTTAATATTTTTTAACTTAAAGACTTCTAATTTACCTCTATTTCATTATTTGTAAACTTTTAGATTATGATTTTGGAATATATTTTTTAATCAATATTGTTTTAAGTGTTGAATTTATAACATCATAAATTTTGACTTTAAAAACATTCAAAATAATATTGAAAAAACTGTTTTACAGCAAAAGTAAATTTTTAAACCATGGTCGCATGACTGTTCTCTTTAAAAAAAAATAATGATTAAGAGCTATGACGTATTATATATAAGCAAAACTTTCAATTTTCACATAACAGAGGCAGAAGCTTATAAAAAAATAGGCAGGGCTTATAAAAAAATGAATTCATATCATTAGGTTAATATCTTATTTGTAAACAATTATATTACACATTAAATCATAAAATATGTAAGTAATGGTATTAGAAAGGGGAAAAATGTAATAATCATTTAATAAGTTCATTAAAGGTAAAATAGTAATTCAATAGGAGTAATTTTAATAAAATGGGTAAATATGTAACATGTATGGTTTAAAAGGGGGAAATATGTAATTGATTTTATGGGTTAAGTATATATGTAATAAATGATCTTAGGAGGGGGATATATGTAAATGACCTCATTTAAAACAACCATAAATTTTGGTTTTAAAATAGTACATATAACTAAACTTTAGAATATATATAGATTTACCTTGAGTGGGTTGTTTTTGTGAAATCATTTTCAAGAGAGGGAACCCTAGATCCTAAAAGAATAAAGTTTAACAAAGTTCAGATGGCGGCACGTAAAGACATCGAGCGAGCATTTGGTGTTTTGCAGAAAAGGTGGCGCATTTTGAGCATGCCTTGTAGATTGCATGAAAAAGATCAAATAAGAAACGTGATGTACGCATGCATCATTCTACACAACATGATTTTAGAGGATGAATGGCGCGCAATAGTTGAATATTATGACGAGAAGACCGCATCAAATAACGTAGACATTAGTAACGGAGAGAGAACGCAAAACCAAAATCTAATCAAGTCAAGACAAATAAGTTAAAATCTTCGAACTGATTTGGTACAACATGTTTCGACACTTCCAATAGACTAGAATCCTTCTTACCTGTTTTTATTTATGTCGTCATTTGTATTTAATCTTAATCCATAAGATATAGATATAAAATACATAAGTTTTTCATATAATTTTAAAATCAAGATATCATATGGCTTTTTTAAATATATATGAATCCATATTAAAACGATTGCGAGACATGATTAGAAGGGTTTGACCAAATCATATTCAAGTAATGAGATCAATAAAAACGTAATAAAATTAAGTACCATAAAAAAACTAATCTGGTAGATATTTTAACTGTAAAGATAATCTAAACCACATATTTTCAGTTGTAAAAACTAACATAGAGTCATAAAACTTTAAAAATAACAAGAACCCCATTATTTGCTACTATTAATTACTTTTTGTAAGAAAACTATAATAAAAAAGATAACCCTTTCAATAAATGATTATAAGCACATGAATTTCTAGAATTTAATGATTAAATGCTTAAGAGCATATTCATTAAATTAATTTAGTTGAAGTTTCCACCTTGGATCTAGAATGAAGCCAGAGTCTCACAAGTTATTAAATTGGTTTCTTTTGTGTAGTTTAATACTTAGATTATTGAACCCCTCGTGCGTTTTGGTATCGAAATCTTATTTAACTCAAAAGCGTATTAATTTATCAATAATATATCAAAATAATGATAAACATAAAAAATGACAAAACATTAGGGGTGAGCAAAAGGTAAAACCCGACCCTACCCGACCATTACCCGACCCGACCCGAGAACCGATCAAACATAAAATACAGAACCGATTCACTACCCTAAATATAGGGTCGGTTCCGGTCCATAGGTCAAAGTCGGGTTTCACTATGAAAAGAACCGAGAACCGACCCGACCCGACCCTATTTTATATGAAAAATTGGAACCGATCTAAATACCTAGGTACTTAGGTTCGGGTCGGGTTGGGTATTTTTCAGTTCGGTTCTCGGTTATTTTCGGTCCGGACCTAAACTTGCTCACCCCTACAAAACATATTGATTCATAAAGAGTTGGGCAGCGGATCATAACGTGTTTGAGTTGATTTTTTTTAACATATTTAAATGCTATAGCTAATATGAAAATAGTGTAAGAGAAAGAGTATTGATGTATATCATTAATCCCATATATAATCTAGGTTGAAACTCAAATATTTACACAAATGACAAGTTTCATTTGTTATTGATTGTATTCTCAACGGAGTGGTGGGTAATTGATAGGTCTATTCATATTATTAAATGATTATTATGTATATTTGTTAATTTTATTGTAGTTCCTAAATCTCATCAGAACCTATTACAGGTATTGTACATTGCTTATTATTAATTATCATAGAGTATAAATTTCATTTGAAAACGATAAACATATGAGACATTTAAAAAATATATTATATTGTTCTGAAAATGCTTATAATTAAGCTATCATGGGAATGGTCGGTGTCTAAAGCATACACAGATTGAAGTTTCCTAGTTACTTACAACTCAATGATTTAAGTACATATACATTAAACAACCAAAATTGGATGATGATTGATCTATGCAAGTTACTTCTAAAGTGGTGTAGTGAAGTTACAACTACCAAGTACTAACAAGTAACAAGACGGCGCACGTTCTCTCTCTACATATGTTTTTTTTTTTTTTTTAAGTAAATTACAAGTTTTGTCCTTTATGTTGGTCCTAAATTTCAGGCGTTGTCTTTTACCTTTAAAATTGACGGGTTTTGTACTTTATGTTACAAAATCTTGCATTTACGTCCTTTAGCCCTAACCTAGTTAATTTTTTTCATTAATTATGGTCATGTGCTTCGCACATGAGGGCATTTTTGCCATTTCATCTCTTCAGGGACTATTCTGTTATTAAGTTATATATAAGGACTATTGTGTAACAACTTATAACGTTTTATCCCCTCTCTCTTCCTCTCTCTCTCTCTCTCTCTCTCTCTGCAGATTTCATCTTCAGATTATATCTCTCTTCCTCTCTCTCTGAACTTCATCAATCGATAACAACAACAACAATCTCTCAAGTTGTTTTGAATCCAGATTCTGTCTCTCTTCCTCTCTCTCTCTCTCTCTCTCTCTCTCTCTCTCTCTCTCTCTCTCTCTCTCTCTCTCCAATGCCTCCATCGTCACTGTCGGCGGCTCTGTTTCCCCTAATTTTACGTCAAGCCGGCAGCGGTGGTGTTGGTTGGTGACAGCGAAACAGTCATGACGCCGGCATCCCACAGCGGTAAGCGAGGAGAACAGTGACGCCGGCATCCCATGGGGTAGTGGTTGCTGATTTGGGTTGATTGCAAGGTTAGGGTTCCGGTGGGGATGGGGTAGTGGTTTCTGATTTGCTGATTTGGCTGGAAAAAAAATTCAAATTGGGGGTGTTTAGATAAGGAAAAAGGGTTAAATTTCTGATTTAGCAGCCTGTTTATGATCAAGAAAGCTTCTTGTGTACTGATGAATGTTAATGTTGAATCTGGTTCAACATATGTTTGTGGTTTTTAGTAATTGATGAATGTTAATGTTGAATCCAGTTCAACAATTGTGTAATTTATGCCGGTTTTTAGGAACTGATGAATGTTTTTGGTTTTTGGTGATTGTGGATCGAAGGGGTGGATGTTGATGGTGATGTTGGAGACGGTGGAGAGAGTGGTGATGGTGGGTCGGCGACAGGTAAGGGTGGGAGGTGGTGGCGGCAGGTGATAGGCTATGTTTTATTTGTTTTCTAAAAATCATTTATTATTTAGGATGTGAAAAGACAATGCTACCCTCATGTGCAGTGCACATGACACAACTTAACTAGAAATTATAACTGAGTTTGCGCTAAAGGACATTGTCACACCCCAACCGATGGCGGAATCATCGGGGCATGGCACTGAGCGAAACAGATTGTCCAGAAGTTCCCATAACAACTATCATCACTATTTAGTTTAAATAACACGTCCAATACCGTGTCCCAAATAATAAAACAAATTATTACAGATAACAACCAGTCAAATATTCTGTTCCGACAACTCAGATTTAAATGGATAATATAAATATTGTTCGAATGCTCCTAAAGACCCGGTCGGACAAGATCTACAGGCAACTATGCTCTAGACGCTTGTTCCTGACAGACAACTATTTGTTGGGGGGCTCTAGAGCTTCATTCTAGCCTCGCTTTCCTAGCAAGCAAACATCTTAATCACCTGTCACATACGTAATACGTTAAAATAAAGTCAATACATATAATGTAAAGGTGAGCATACAAGTTTGATAATAGCATATAGAGTTCGAATAGTTTACGCATAACCAGCACGTACACAGAGGAAAACGAAGCATGTTAATTATCGACATGGATCTATCGATACCAATGACTGCGGGTTGACTGTCCGAGACAGTTCGCAATACATGATTACCACCGTAATCCATGCAAGTAATTGTCCTTAACAACCCCCGTGTGAACCGTTGCTGAGTCCAAACTATAGTACTACGTCGTTAAGGCAGGTAGACAGCATTACACGTGTAAACATAACAACAAGCATGCATTTAGTCACGTAATACATGCGATTTGGTTAGCGTTCAAATAATTGAGTAGTGTGATCGATTGTGTTTTGAAGTAAGTAACGTATGTAACACCCAAAAGTGCTAAAAGCAAAAAGGGATCGAGTATACTCACAGCGATTGGTTGATGGATTGAAGGGAGCGCTTGAGAGTAGGGTTAGCCTGAATAGTTCGATAGCATAACGATGAATACACGTAAAATGGAAACAGGGGATGATGGGTCGAACAGCCTGGTTGATCGGACAGTTGGTTCGATCGAACGGGTTGTTCGTTCGGCTGGACAGTCCGTTCGGACATTCTGTTCGATTGACCGGTAGGCTCGATCGGCTAGACTGTTCGAGTGGATTGTTTCTTCCTTTGAGTAGGATGTGTTTGTGTATGATGGTTTGACCTTTTGAAGTTTTCGTTGTAGTATTTGAGAACACTGAAGTGTTCTTACCTTTCAGGTCGATCGATCGAACGGTCTGTTTGATCGGCCGGCTTAACTGATCGATTAGACACTTCGATAGTGAGTCCTCAGCTGGATGTCACCTGATCGATCGAACAACATGTTCGATCGGGTGGCACTCCGCACTACTACGAGTTGTAAATCGATTAAGTGTTGAAGCATAGTATCTCATGATCCGAAGAGTAATGTTATCAAACAGCTCGTTCGATCAAACATCACCTTGTTCAATACTATACTTCATGAAATTGTCAAAGTGTGGGGCCACTTGCTAGCCGATCGACTGGCCTGGTCGATCGACTGACATGTCCGATCGGTTGGGCTGTCCGTTCGGTCAGCCTAACTGTTCGGTCAGCTTCCTGACCTGGTCGGCCTATTCGTCTAACACTTTGGCTGTTCTGATTATTTGACGTTATATTGAGGTAGTTTGACAACGAGCTGAACCATGGAGCTTTCGTTCTTACTTGCTTCCCCTGCTCGAACAGGAATCACCCAAGTCCGGCCGGTGAACTGTTCGGAACGGTTAGCTCAACGTTTACCCGAAATCAGTAAACCTCGTAGATAGAATCCGAACCTTGAACCACTCATCCGTTAGAACGATTGGTGAGTTGACTCAAGCTCCGTTTCCACCAGTTTGAAGGCATTGAGTGTAAAAGAGTTGAAAGAAAGTTGAAATTCCTTCTTTAAGTCCTTCACATTATGTAAATGTTCAGATCTGTGATAGATCTTAGCTTGTTTATGTGGAAATCGGTTAGATCCAAGCCATTCATGGTGGAATGAGGCCTAAACATGATGTTCTTGAAGAACACCATGATGACATCATCCTAGAATGCTTAGATCTTGATGATTTCACGGTTAGAAATCAAGATTCGAAAGATAGAAAGGTGTCGGAGTGTGTATTGATCAAGAAAGTACAAGATTTAGGATGAAAACTTACCGGAATCGGAAGAAATCTGAGAAAAGATGAGGAGCACGAGTTGGTCGGTCAGAGAGTTTCCAAAAGTGGAAAGAATGACAATGATAGCCCTATTTATAGGCTCCAAAAGAGGAAAAGGCTAGCCGATCGGCCAGGCATCCCGATCGGACAGCTTGCTCGATCGGACAGTCCGTCCGATTGGCTGGGCTGTTCGATCGGCTGACAGCCTGATCGATCAACAGCCTGGTCCGAGTGTTCGGTGCGACGATTTCTGACATTTCGATTTCGATTGAAGATGATACGAATATGATAGAATTTTCCTATTCAAATTACTTTCAGTCCCAATCACTATATCTAACATATAATCATCTACATCTTGCGTAATCTCTTCTCTACCAATTATTACAACTTGATTTCGATTGAGTTCGATTGAGTTCGATTGAGTTTTGAGTTTCGATTCGATTGGTTCGATTGATCATCACAATACATAAAGTAAACACGCACAAGTAACACCATAAGGCACACACACACGTATAACAACAACCAAAGTTAGCGTAATTCGAGATTTGAGTTCGATGATGGTTCGATCGGTTTGATTATTGATTAATTAACTTTATCGCATTGTTACTTCCTACTATTCAAAGTCGTAAATCAGTTCGCGTCGATTAAACATTCGATTACTTCGATTTCTTAGATTAACAACACTTACTCCACATAATACAAATAAAACATAAAATAGACTATTTACAGTCAAAGAAGTCAAAGTTGACTTGGACTTTGACTTTGATTTTGACATTCGAAAACACAGGGTGTTACAGCCTCCCCTTGTTTAGGGAATTTCGTCCCGAAATTAGGCTCGAAGCTGCACCTCACCGTGAATGATTTTACCAATTTCTCGCTTCAGATCTTCATTCAAACAACTGCGGGTACTTAGCCTTCATGTCGCTTTCGAGTTCCCAAGTAAACTCTGCGCCTCGTTTGCCTTCCCATCGGACTTTCACGATCGGGATGCATGAGAGCCTGAGTTGCTTGGTTTGGCAATCCATGATTTCGACAAGCTTTTCCACAAAGTGTAGCGTTTCGTTTACTTGAAGGTCGTCGAGCGGTACAATCAGATCATGATCAGCTAGACACTTTCGGAGGTTCGACACATGGAAAGTTGGGTGGACGTTACTAAGTTCCTCCGGTAGTTCAAGTCTGTAGGCGACTTTTCCGATCCTTTCCAGAATCTTAAAAGGTCCAACATATGGAGGCACTAGTTTCCCTTTCTTGCTGAATCTGACCACACCCTTCCATGGTGATACCTTTAGGAGTACGTAGTCGCCAACGTCAAATTCAAGGGGTTTCTCCTATCGGCATAACTTTTCTGTCTATCCCTGGCTTTCGACAAGTTGTCGCGAATCTAGAGGATTTTGTCAGTCGTTTCTTGTAATAGCTCGGGACCAGTTAGTTGCGAATGACCGATCTCGTGCCACACAATAGGCGAACGACATCTTCTTCCATATAAGGCCTCGAATGGTGCCATTTGTATGCTGGCATGATAGCTGTTGTTGTACGAGAATTCGACTAACGGTAGGTATTTGTTCCAACTACCACCAAAGTCTATGACACACGCGCGGAGCATGTCTTCAAGAGTACGGATCGTTCTTTCAGTCTGTCCGTTAGTTTGAGGATGGAATGCAGTACTCAGGTTAAGCGACGTACCAAGGGCCGCTTGAAACGTTTCCCACAATCGCGATGTAAACCGAGCATCACGGTCTGAAATGATGTCACGAGGCGTACCATGATTACAAATGGTCTCGTCGGTGTGGATTCGGGCTAGTCGTTCTACCTTGTAGTCTTCCCGTATTGGTAAAAAGTGGGCTGATTTGGTCAGACGATCAACTATAACCCAAATGCTGTCGTGACCTGATGGCATGGGCGGTAATTTGTTTACGAAATCCATAGCTATACTCTCCCACTTCCATATAGGGATTGGAGGTTGTTCGAGTAAGCCAGATGGTCGTTGATGTTTAGCCTTAACTCTCGCACAAGTCAGGCAACTTCCAACATAGAGGGCGATATCCCGTTTCATACCCGGCCACCAGTACTTGTAACGAAGATCCTGGTACATTTTATCGGCACCGGGATGAATAGAATAACAGGATTTGTGGGCTTCGTTCGTTATAATCTTTCGCAAATCGGTCTGCTTAGGGATCCAAATTCGGTCCAGATAATAGAAAATCCCATCTGCCTTGCTTACCAGTTGAGCTCCATCGTGGTAGATTCTCTCTTTCTTCAAAGTGTGTTCGTTAAAACAAGTATGCTGGGCTTCGCGGATGAGAGTTTCGAGATCATGCTGGGCTTGGGTATTGCGAATACTGAGCGAATAACTCCGTCTGCTGAGTGCGTCGGCAACAACATTTGCCTTGCCTGGGTGATAACGAATCTCACAGTCGTAATCGTTAAGAAGTTCTACCCATCGGCATTGACGCATGTTATGTTCTTTCTGATTAAAGATGTGTTGTAAACTCCTGTGATCGGTGAAGATCGTACACTTGGTACCATACAGGTAGTGTCGCCAAATCTTCAATGCAAAAACAAATGCGCCTAGCTCGAGATCGTGGGTTGTATAGTTCTTCTCGTGGATTTTGAGCTGACGAGATGCGTAAGCTATAACCTTGTCTCGTTGCATGAGAACACAGCCAAGCCCAAGGTTAGAAGCATCACAGTAGATAATGAAATTGTTGTTTCCGTCTGGTAACGCGAGAACAGGAGCATTGCAGAGCTTGCGCTTAAGGGTTTGAAAAGCAGATTCTTGTTCAGTTCCCCAAACAAAGGACCTGTCTTTATGAGTAAGAGCGGTAAGCGGCACAGCGATCTTAGAGAATCCTTCGATGAATCGTCGATAATAGCCTGCTAATCCAAGAAAAGATTGGACTTCAGATGGGTTCTTTGGCGTAATCCAGCTTTTAACTGCTTCAATCTTCGCGGGATCGACATGAATACCCTGACTATTCACGATGTGACCCTGAAACTGAACCTCCTCCAACCAGAATTCGCACTTGGAGAACTTGGCATAGAGTTGGTTCCCCTGGAGTAACTCGAGAACCAAACGTAGATGTTGCGCGTGTTCGGCTTTCGACTTGGAATAAATCAGGACATCATCGATGAATACGACGACGAACCGGTCAAGATAAGGCTTACACATGCGATTCATCAAATCCATAAAAACGCGGGTGCGTTGGTTAGACCAAAAGGCATAACAACGAACTCATAGTGGCCGTATCGAGTACGAAAGGCGGTTTTGGGTATGTCTTCCTCTTGTATGCGTAACTGATGATAACCTGAGCGTAAATCGATCTTCGAAAAACACGATGCACCTTGTAGCTGATCAAACAAATCGTCGATTCGAGGTAGGGGATAACGGTTCTTAATGGTCAGCTTATTCAATTCCCGATAGTCGATGCACATCCTGAACGACCCATCCTTCTTTTTGACGAAAAGGACCGGTGCGCCCCAAGGAGAGGTGCTCGGGCAAATAAAGCCTTTTTCAAGTAACTCCTGGAGTTGGTTTGAGAGTTCCCTCATTTCGGATGGCGCGAGTCGATAAGGGGCTTTAGCAACAGGGTTAGCTTCAGGAATAAGGTCGATACAAAAGTCGATATCACCACTTGGCGGTAGTCCGGGAAGATCGTCAGGGAACACCTGAGGAAATTCACGAACCACTGGGACGTCTTTGACTTCGGCCTTCTTTTTCTTTTCCTTCTCCGCTACAACAATGTTGGCCAAGAAAGCGTTGTATTCCTTGCGGAGATACTTGCTAGCTTGGACGCATGACATGAGCTTGAGACCTTTTGAAGCTGTTTCACCGTATACACATAAGAGATCACCATTTGCGAGCGAGAATCGAATCATCTTTTCAAAACACACAACTTCAGCATGGTTTTCGCGTAGAAAGTCCATCCCTACTATGACGTCAAAACTTCCGAGCTGCATCGGAATGAGATTAATTGGGAAGAGGTGATTGTTAAGCTCGAGGGTACAATCACGAAGAATAGAGTTAACAGCGACGGTTCTTCCAGTAGCAACTTCGACTTCGAATGACGAGGGAAGATAAGAGCGCTTACGACTAAGGAGCTTCTCGAATTCAAACGACACAAAGCAGTTATCGGCTCCAGTATCAAACAAACATGATGCATAAATACCATTCACAAGGAACGTACCATTAACCATGTTGTTATCAGCCTGAGCTTGACGGGCGTTGATGTTAAACGTTCTGGCACGGGCTACTTGCTGTTGCTGCTGAGGCTGCCGCTGTGTCTGCTGCTGGGGTTCTTGTTTCATAACCCGGTTCGGGCACATGTTTACAAAGTGGTTAGGATCACCACATGCAAAACAGACTCGAGCATTGAACACTGGTGCTTGAGCTGCAGGTTGGCCTTGAGGGGCTGGAAGTAGAGCTTGATAAGCGGCGGCTTGAACTGGGGCTTGACGGGGACCATAGCGACAGTTCGCAGTGAAATGCTCGTAGAGGTTGCAGTAGGCGCAGAAACGACAGGCGATTCCCACCGGGTGATGATATGAACATGTCGGACAGAGCGGGTGGGGACCTGTGTAAGCGCGCTTGGCTGGCGGCACATTGATCACTGGAGCTTGTCGATGGTGAGACTGCTGCTGAGCCTGTACGGCTTGCAGAGGAGCAGCAGTCGTTGTCACAGCACAGTTCTTGTTGCTGGAGCTGTTGTTGTTGTGCTTCTTCTTTCTTCTTGATGACTTGGAGGGTTGAGCAGTGGTGGTGTCGACGGTCGATGCGGTGGTGGCTTGGTGCAGAGACTTGGTATGCTTATCCCAAAAACCAGACTTCACTCGCTTGTCATTGATCTCAGCGGCAAGCAGGTAAGTCTCCGCAATTGATGCTGTCTTGGTAGCATGAACAAAATCGGCAACACAGTCGGGTAGAGCTCGAATGTACTTCTTGATGGCCATGTCTGGCGTCTTGACTTGGTCGGGACAGATGATGCTAAGCTGCTTGAAGCGAGCAGTTAAAGCAGCGTTGTCTCCATCCTTCTGCTTGATGTTCCAAAACTCGTCCTCTAGCTTTTGGCGTTCATGGGGAGGGCAGAATTCGTCCATCATGATGGCCTTCAACTCCTCCCAAGTCAGCTCATAAGCTGCATCGTTTCCGCGCTTGTTTCATTCGGCCGTACACCAGTCTAGTGCTCGGGACTGGAAGACGCCTGTAGCATTGAGGGTGCGGAGATTTTCAGGACAACCGCTTTGGCCTAGAGTGACTTCAACTAAATCGAACCATTGAAACATGGCGGTAGGGCCATCTTCTCCGGTGAATTCTTTGGGTCCACATGCTTTAAACTGTTTGAAGCTGAAACCAGTCTTGTTGGCATCCTTAGGAGCTTCAGTTCGCGACTCATCGGACGATTTACTGACGTTCTCATACACCTCGCTTACAGCTTTTGCCACACTCTTGGCAATGATAGTAGCGAGACGCTTGTCTCTCTTCTCTTGGCGAGTAAGATGGTGTCGGGATCCAGACGACATTGTCTAGAACAGACATCGTCACAGGACCCAACACAACATGATTGAATCTCACCTCACACGTCTACTACTTACTAAAGCTTAGAAATACATCGAAACATGTATTGCATAACACTTAAACATATAACCACAGATTCACGTAATCACAGAAACACATAAGCACGTAGGCACATAGAGCACAGAGACACATAAGCACAGAAGCACATACGCATTTAATCACAGAGGCACTAGGTACGTGGTTCCCTATAAGCACATAGAGCATTCTGACTGCCTCAAGATCCTATCATTCAAAGCTCGCGTGTCATTCGCATATAGTGATCGCGTATAGTATGTCGAATAGTATCGTATAGTTGTATAGCATGTCGAGTATAGTATAGCGTATATCGTAGCACAATATCGTCTAAGTTCGTAACGACTTGTTAGCGTTTTGAGGTAGAGGAGCAATGCGAATCATGTGTGTCGATCAAAGTGATAGCAAAATCGAATAAACCTCAAATTTTAAACATTTAAACAGTTAAACACATATATCACATAAAAGCAACGAATCATCAGAGTCGCAACTGCGGGCTCAGAATCGAAAACATATGAAAATCGAGAGATAGATTGTCTGCGGCTACTAGACATTGACTACCCAAAGCGGTTCGACTATTCTCAAATTGACTTGTCGTCACTTTTCGACCTTTGGGATCGTGCTTTTGCCTCGATTCTTGGGCATCCAGCATGTATTCCCTAGGTCATACTTGTGAGTTCAGGTCGTTGGAGTCCGTCGAGGCTTTGGTAAGATGAGTAAAAGTTGGAATAAGTTGCCAAGGTTCGGGTTTCACCCCTGGCTTAGCAATTTCTTCCTTGTTTTAATAAAATTGAGGAGATTATTCATCAAAATATGGATTTCACTCCTGATTTTGTATAATTCTCCTCGTTCGTTATTGAAAAGTGATGAAGAATCCTTCGATAGGTGGATAAAACAGCATTGATCCAGCAATTTGGTCGGGAGTTTGCGGTTTTCACACCTGATTCTGACCAAATCGCCTTCTCATCATTGAAAATTCGAGTGTGGTGATAGTGTAGAATAGCAGGATTTAGCGTATACGCTTGGTCTGTTGGTTCCTAACTATAGTCTAGGTCTCTAAGACAGCGACCCGGACTAGGTCGTGTCTAGCCTAATTCCCTACAGTTATGGCTCTGATACCAATCTGTCACACCCCAACCGGCGGCGGAATCATCGGGGCATGGCACTGAGCGAAACAGATTGTCCAGAAGTTTCCATAACAACTATCATCACTATTTAGTTTAAATAACACGTCCCATACCGTGTCCCAAATAATAAAACAAATTATTACAGATAACAACCAGTCAAATATTCTGTTCCGACAACTCAGATTTAAATGGATAATATAAATATTGTTCGAATGCTCTAAAAAGACCCGGTCGGACAAGATCTATAGGCAACTATGCTCTAGACGCTTGTTCCTGACAGACAACTATTTGTTGGGGGGCTCTAGAGCTTTATTCTAGCCTCGCTTTTCCTAGCAAGCAAACATCTTAAACACCTGTCACATACGTTAAAATAAAGTCAATACATATAATGTAAAGGTGAGCATACAAGTTTGATAATAGCATATAGAGTTCGAATAGTTTACGCATAACCAGCACGTACACAGAGGAAAACGAAGCATGTTAATTATCGACATGGATCTATCGATACCAATGACTGCGGGTTGACTGTCCGAGACAGTTCGCAATACATGATTACCACCGTAATCCATGCAAGTAATTGTCCTTAACAACCCCCGTGTGAACCGGTGCTGAGTCCAAACTATAGTACTACGTCGTTAAGGCAGGTAGACAGCAATACATGATTACCACCGTAATCCATGTGTTTGTGTATGATGGTTTGACCTTTTGAAGTTTTCGTTGTAGTATTTGAGAACACCGAAGTGTTCTTACCTTTCAGGTCGATCAATCGAACGGTATGTTCGATCGGCCGGCTTAACCGATCGATTAGACACTTTGATAGTGAGTCCTCAGCTGGATGTCACCTGATCGATCGAACAACATGTTCGATCGGGTGGCACTCCGCACTACTACGAGTTGTAAATCGATTAAGTGTTGAAGCATAGTATCTCATGATCCGAAGAGTAATGTTATCAAACAGCTCGTTCGATCGAACATCACCTTGTTCAATACTATACTTCATGAAATTGTCAAAGTGTGGGGCCACTTGCTAGCCGATCGGCTGGCCTGGTCGATCGGGTGACATGTCCGATCGGTTGGGCTGTCCGTTCAGACAGCCTAACCGTTCGGTCAGCTTCCTGACCTGGTCGGCCTATTCGTCTAACACTTTGGTTGTTCTGATTATTTGACGTTATATTGAGGTAGTTTGACAATGAGCTGAACCATGGAGCTTTCGTTCTTACTTGCTTCCCCTGATCGGACAGGAATCACCCAAGTCCGGCCGGTGAACTGTTCGGAACGGTTAGCTCAACGTTTACCTGAAATCGGTGAACCTCGTAAATAGAATCCAAACCCTGAACCACTCATCCGTTAGAACGATTGGTGAGTTGACTCAAGCTTCGTTTCCACCAGTTTGAAGGCATTGAGTGTAAAAGAGTTGAAAGAAAGTTGAAATTCCTTCTTTCAATCCTTCACATTATGTAAATGTTCAGATCTGTGATAGATCTTAACATGTTTATGTGGAAATCGGTTAGATCCAAGCCATTCATGGTGGAATGAGGCCTAAACATGATGTTCTTGAAGAACACCATGATGACATC
The DNA here is from genome assembly GCF_002127325.2 of Helianthus annuus. NCBI lineage: Eukaryota > Viridiplantae > Streptophyta > Magnoliopsida > Asterales > Asteraceae > Helianthus > Helianthus annuus. The sequence continues at coordinate 75,118,454 of NC_035433.2, forward strand.
ATCCTAGAATGCTTAGATCTTGATGATTTCACGGTTAGAAATCAAGATTCGAAAGATAGAAAGGTGTAGGAGTGTGTATTGATCAAGAAAGTACAAGATTTAGGATGAAAACTTACCGGAATCGGAAGAAATCTGAGAAAAGATGAGGAGCACGAGCTGGTCGGTCAGAGAGTTTCCAAAAGTGGAAAGAATGACAATGACAGCCCTAATTATAGGCTCCAAAAGAGGAAAAGGCTGGCCGATCGGCCAGGCATCCCGATCGGACAGCCTGCTCGATCGGACAGTCCGTCCGATCGGCTGGGCTATTCGATCGGCTGACAGCCTGATCGATCAACAGCCTGGTTCGAGTGTTCGGTGCGACGATTTCTGACATTTCGATTTCGATTGAAGATGATACGAATACGATAGAATTTTCCTATTCAAATTACTTTCAGTCCCAATCACTATATCTAACATATAATCATCTACATCTTGCGTAATCTCTTCTCTACCAATTATTACAACTTGATTTTGATTGTGTTCGATTGAGTTTCGAGTTTCGATTCGATTGGTTCGATTGATCATCACAATACATAAAGTAAACATGCACAAGTAACACCATAAGGCACACACACACGTATAACAACAACCAAAGTTCGCGTAATTCGAGATTTGAGTTCGATGATGGTTCGATCGGTTTGATTATTGATTAGTTAACTTTATCGCATTGTTACTTCCTACTATTCACAATCGTAAATCTATTCGCGTCGATTAAACATTCGATTACTTCGATTTCTTAGATTAACAACACTTACTCCACATAATACAAATAAAACATAAAATTGACTATTTACAGTCAAAGAACTCAAAGTTGACTTGGACTTTGATTTTGACATTCGAAAACGCGGGGTGTTACAGACATAACGTGCAGAATTTTGAAACATTAAGTACAAAACTCATCAATTTTAAAGGTAAATGACAGCGCCTGAAATTTAGGACAAACATAAAGGACAAAACTTGTAATTTACTCTTTTTTTTTCGAACGGCAGCTATTTTATTAAAACAAACAACTATTTTATTAAAACAAACAAAATAAAACAAAGGGGCCAGCAAGAAACTGAGGATCCCGGGAGTCAAAACGAAATTACAAGATTATGTTGTCGCCCCTGTCATTGCCACCCGCCACTGCTGACCACTACCATCCACCACCATTGCCACCCTCCGCCACCGCCACCGCCACCACAACCCCCACCCCCACCTCCGCCACCACCACCCATCGCCGCCGCCATCCTCCACCACCAAACACCGGCGGCATTGCTAACCACCGCCACCCGTCACGCTTTTATTCCTTCTTCTTTTCGTAGCCTGCCAAACACTACAAGGTAATGATTCATTTCATTCCATTCCTATGTGATAACCAAACAAGACCATGGAATGGAATGATCCATTCCATTACCTCGTCTATTCTAATTATTCGTCCATTCCATTACATCATACCAAATAGAACCTAACACATAACTTATGGGGAAATGACAAGAGTAAGAAGCCATTGGGAAGGGCTGTTTGTAGGTTTTATTTATTTTTTTAAGTAAAAAGTATAATGATTATTTTATGCAATAATTTTTTTTTAACGCTAGCAACTAAAAATGACCAAAGATGTTACGAAGCCAACAAACTCTTGGACCAAAGTCCAAACCCATATTTTCTCAAAGTAAAGACCAAAACCACAATATGACTTTACAAGATGAACCATCATTATAATTAACTCCAATATTTGAAAACAATTTGCTTGAGACTCAAGAACTCATTAACCTAATCACATTACATTTTTACAAGTCACTCAACAACATATGTAATAAAAAAACCATCTCCGTCTTAGGTTTATGTTTAAAGTAGAAGTCAAATTTAAAATACAATTGTACAAAGATTGCAAGTGCAAAAATGTACTATCCAAGAAATAATCAAAACTACGGCCGAATTATTTTCATTATTTCACTCCACTCTATATTATAATACTCCATCTACACGCCCATATCATTTGCACATTCACCTCTCTATCTATATAAATACACCACCACAAACACCCTCAAACCACCTACTCAAACATTTCAAAATCTCCACCACATCAAATAGATTCAAAAACTTCAATATATAGCAATGGGAAATAGTTTAAGATGTTGTTTATCTTGTCTTCTTCCATGTGGAGCTCTAGACTTGATTAGAATTGTTCATTTAAACGGTGTCGTTGAAGAGATCACACATCCGATCACCGCCGGTGAGGTTCTAAGCAACTATCCTAACTATGTATTAAGCAAACCGACGTCACATGGTGTCGTTAGGCGGATAGTGATATTGTCAAGTAATTCTGAGCTCAAGAGAGGTGGTATTTATTTTTTGATCCCGGCTTCTTCTGTCCCGGAAAATAAGAGAAAACCGAGGCGGGAAAGTTTGGAGAAGGCGGTGAAGATCAAGACGGTGATGGGTGATGCGGTGGCGGTAGGTGGTGGTGTTGTGGCTGAGAAGAAGGTTAGGCGGCAGAGAGTTCGCCGGAGTGTTGATGGTGGTGAGTGGCGACCTAGGCTTGAATGCATATGTGAAGAATAATAATAATTGTTTTTGGTTTCTTGTGGATAGATGTATATTATTTTTTTTATTCTAGTTTTAAGGAAAAAGATACACCTTCAACCAAAGTGATATCAAGGACATGTTAGTTGTTGATATATGATTAAAAAAAGTTATATGATTGTTGTTAACATTTGAAAACTGAAGTAATAATTGAACATTTTTAAAAATTGAGAAGATAAGAGTGTTGATTTTTACAATAGTTATGGGGATTTAAATTATTGCAAGTGTAAGGTTGGTAATATTAGATGTAACAAAAAAGCTACTATTTAAAAAACAGTTATTTAACATGGTTTCAGCGTATGTTGGGTCAAAATCATACACTATTTAATATCTTTGATAAAAGTCATGGCAAATGCGTATTCGATACGGTTTGTTCACCTTATCATAAATATTTGAGACGATTTTATCTGCATGTTAAAAGCACTTGACACGGCTAGAGACTATTCCAAACCCGTCCTTAATTCCCCCCCCCCCCCCCCCACACACACACTCTCTCTTTAAAAATCAGTTTGTTAGGTAGATGTGATTTTGATGGTTAAAAAAACAAAAGGCCAAATTCAACTTGCATAGATCATCATGAAACCTGAAACTGCAAATTCACCTCATCTTAATACCCTACGTTGGAAAAAAAAAAAAAAAGCTTGTTATAGTGAATTGAATATATTAATGTCTTGTGCCTTATGCTTGCATGATCTAAAAACACATATTACAATTAATCTTATCAGGGTGTATATCTCATGACCCGATATAAAAATGCACAAAATATTTATTTTTACTGAGTAAATTTCTATACCTTACATTTTCAAAGCACTTGTACAGTGCTTTTTATTTATTTATTATTATTATTCTAATTAGTCCATTTTAACCACTAGCATACTTTAGTTTTTTTTAGTAATTATTTTACTTTCAAATTGAATTGTTAGTGAAGTCATCTAATACTTTTTATTTTTTTCTTTTATTTATTTGATTATTTTTAATATAAAATTTTTATTGTTGCAATTTCTTTTGGATAGACTTTTTTTTTCGCTTATAATCTAAAGAAATACAATATTTTATAAAATTCCGAGTATGCAATTATGATATGCTTATTTTTATCTATTTTTAGACATAAATTTTATTTAAAACCGAGTTGTACACATGAATATAAAATGATGTCGTTTACCTTTTTTTTTATTTAAGCAATATAATATGATGTTTTATAAGCTATTTACTCTTTTCATTATTTGAGTAACATAATATGACATTAACTAAAGTATCGAATATATCATTGCGACGTGTTTATTTTTTATCAACGATTAATGTTTTTATTCGAGCGAACATCGATACCAGCATTATAATTGGTTTTATGGTTTTCTTGACATTACGATATAAAATTCATTGAGTTTTTTGTATACAGTTAGACCGTTTACCTTTTTTTGTTATCATAAGTTGCATAATATAAAATTTTGAATACACGTTGCGACATGCTTAATTTGAATACGATTCAATAAAATTTTTAATCGAATAGGTAAATGTAGTTGATTTTTTTGTACTATGCCATAAAGAACCGAACCATACTGTTCGAACTATATCGATACCATTATTGTATTCGTTTTTATGATTTTCTCGACGTGACGGTACAAACTAATTGAAAATAAAGTTGTATTGGTAATACAGTAATTTTTAGTACCGTAAGCTATAGCGAGTGCTAGTGACCGAACCGATGCCCCGACTAAACAGCATGGGTACTAGTATCGGTATTTGTTTTTATAGTTTTCTATCAATATAAAACACGTGAAGATATCCTTTTGGGTGTACCTCTTTTGGTTGCTATAAGAACCGAGCCGATACGGTGTTGATACTTTAACGAATTGAGTTGATGCCGACCGTATGGCCGCCGCGAAGCGCGGAAATCCCACTAGTTAGAGATAAAAGAGAGTTGATGGGGATTCAAAGTGTTTACTCTCAAGAACGTGTCTTCTATTTGTAGGTTTTATTGAGACATTTACGCCATGTACTTTAAGTACGAACGTTATCTGACCTTTTTATTATCATATTGGTAATGCACGTCGTGTATATATATATATATATATATATTTTTTTTTTGCCGTTGGGTGATGGTGAGCTGTTCTCCTGACCAAAGTTGATCCAGATCAAATTTGGTTCGGATGATGGTTCTACTTCTAGTGGTTAATATGTGAGTTATTCATTTAAGTGTTGTTGAGTCCAACCCATCTAAAGGTATGTTGTCACCCAAATAATATAAAACTCAATCATTAGTAATGTGCATTGGACATGATCAAAGCAAAAGTACCAAAAGCAATACAAAAGTGTTATTATTATTATTTTTATGAAATTGGAAATCATTGATTGCTAGTTTCTTTTGTCAAATTTAAAGAAAGGTACATTTACATAGAGATAGACACACCACACCAATAACTTGCATGACAAACATAGTTAACAATGGAGTTGGACCTAAACATAAACAAACACAAATTAGTGGTATACATGTAAAAACAAAAAAAGATAGATGTTGATGTTTTTTTTTTCTAAACCTATTTAGTTATTAATGGATGATTCAGGTTGTATCTTATCTAACTAGTTAAAAATAGTTACGTAAAAGGAACCGGGTTGCATTTGTTGAAATGGTCCTAAATCTACTTTTAATTTTTATAAAATCTCCAAAAATTGTTATTTTTTAATATGATTCAGGCTGTATTTTATAACATTAAATCAATAGCACTCGATTAAGAAAATATAATATAACTATACTAAATTACTTGTACCTAAAACTAGAAAATATAATATAGCTAATACTAAATTACTTGTACCTAAGTATAAACTAGTATTCTTAATAAAGCCCTTGGAAGTATGTAGAGGTGCATAATACCAGGTTTTTTTTAACACCTAGGTTTGGGTATGGACCCGGATATAGGTATGATCGGGTATGCTTTTTTCGGGTATTGGCAATAACCAGTTCGAGTCCGGGTATTGGCCTGAAAAACCATACCTGATGTAATCGGTTCTGGGTAGAGTTTGAGTACAGGTAGTCTATACTTGGGTATCAAAATACCCTATTTTCAGGTAAAAATGACCCGGTTTCCGGGTATGGATTGGGTCTTTTTTCGGGGGCTGCTGACTTTTTTGTTCCGAGTTCATTTTTTTTTTTTGGATAAAGACTTCAAATCAATATGGTAAATATGAATAAATAACATAAAAGTGCATATGTATTAGATTTATATACATAAAATTTCAAAAATCATAAAAAAACAATAGATTTATATATTGGGTATTGAAAATAGCCGGTTCGGGTATGGAAAAACCCCGGTTTCGGGTATGGACCCGGTACCGGTTTTCGGGTATGGATCAGGTCCGGTTGCGGGTTCGGGTATTAATCTAAAAATGTATACCCTATCCATACCCTACGGGTAGGTATGGGTTTGGGCACCCCCAGTTCCAAATTTTTTTATCAGGTTCGAGTCCAGGTTCGGCTGTTTTGCACCACTACTTGCAACTTTGCAAGGAAAAAGGAAAGACAAACAAAAGGAGCCCAAACAAAGGGGGAAAGGTCCAAAGAAAAAGAACACAAAGTATAAAAAAGCCCAAAACTATATATTACAAAGCTTTGCCACTTTGACAAGAAAATAGGTCTTGAGATACAGTGGCGTATCTAGGCTTCCGACCAAGCGGAAACGTTTTATAAATAGGCGGTAACGAAATCGAAAAAACGTCAAATTTTTCCAAAATTTACACTAAAAACGTCAAAAATTTTCCGACCAAGCGGTAGCGGAGGCTACCCCTTGGTCCTCTATAGATCCGCCCCTGTTGAGATATAAAAAAAATACATATGAATAATATTAAAAAACGACAAGAAAATATAGGTCTTGGGATATAAAAAATATACATATGAATAATGTTAAAAAAACTCTACCAGGATTTATATAAATAAGAAATGAACACATACAATTTCTCCATGTTTTATGAAAGCATACAATTTCTACATGTTTTATGAAAGCAAATGTTATATTACATGTTCTAATAAACACGGACACTTTGTGGCAGTAAATCAAGTCTTATCTAATAAAATGTTTTCAAGAGTCATACAAAACAAGAAAACAACATATTAGTGTCTATGGCCATCCCTGAACATTCAGGGGTCTTATGCGACTAGATTAATGAGCCCCTAAAATGGGCATTCGAGAATTCAATCACCGATTGTTCTTTAGCATTTCACCTTTGCCACCACTATCAAAAAGGATTATGTTATTTAATTGGGTTTAAAATTTGAAGTTTTCAATTGGATTACATAGAGTTAGTTGGATGAAATTTAAATGGGTCAAAACTAAATAGATTAACGAGTTTAAAAATCATATTAGGTTGTAAATATTATTAGGTTTTATATTTTATAAACTTTTGTTTTAAAAAATTCATATATGAATTATCCTTAACTACTTTATATTTACGCGATAACTTGAAAAATTCAATAAGAACGTGTAAAAAATTGACGTTACTTAATAAAAAAACGTTCATCCCACCAGTCGAAAATGTGATGTATCTGGTTGACTAGTTCCCAATCAAACCGGTCCGATCGATTAATCTGGTTATGATACATTATAGAGTAAACTGCAATTTTACCCCCTGAGATTAGGGGTCATTGGCATGTCTACCCCCCTAAGGAAATAATTGCAAATTTATCCCCCACTGTTCACTCTTATGTTGCATGTTTACCCCCGGGCCATTTTTCCGTTAATGTTTCCGTTAGTGAGTGATGAATTGTCCAAATTGCCCCCCAACGTCTTCCTCTTCCTCATTTAAGAGCTTGAAGCCCTAAATTGTCTGCCTAACCCCTGTTCTCATTGTGTTCTTCAATCGACCCCCAAATTCGCTGAACATGTCTTCATCTTCTTCCTTTGTGCTCCGATCCAAGGAGACCATGACCAAAAGTCAAGCTTGAGACATCATATGTCCTTGTGGTGCGAAAACAGTGTTCAAAGAATCACAATCCAAAGCTAATCCTGGTCGATGGTATCTTAGATGTGTAAGTTTCTTCTGTTTAATGGTTATTAAAACTCAAGTTTCTTTCTTCTGTTGCTTATGATGCCCTATAATAGGTTGGAGGATGTGGATTCCTCAGATGGGCTGATGTTGGTGAAGAACAGGGATGTCCGATTTGTCGAGAGGTAATGCCTGCTTTAATTCAAAGCATTAAAGATAAGGATGAGTTGGCTAAGTGCAAAGAACAGTTGGCTCGGTACAAGAATGGCGATGTGTTCAAACTGAAGATGTACTTTGTGATTACTTGGGTCTTCATTGTTCTACTTTTTTTTGCTTAAGTAGTTTAATGTGGAGAAATTGGATTTGGTTGTGTATTTTGTTTGTAACTGTATTTGAGTTATGAGTTTTCAAGTTTATGCAATGGTCCTTTTCAAGTTCTTATATGTTTGTGGTTGTAGCCTGCTTGTAATTCTATAGGTATGGCTGACAAAGAGAATGATCAAGTTGAGAATGAGAAAGATATTGCTAAGGATGAAGATGTTGTTGCAGCCGAAGAACCAGACAGTTATGTATACTTTGAGGATCAAGACTCTGAGATACTTAGACCTTACATGGAGCAAGAAACTGATTATGAAAAGATATTCGGAGATCCGACAAAGGATTATGACCCTGAAGTGCTGGAACATGCATGGGATTACACATATTGGGATGAAGAGGATGATTGGTACTTTGACCGATATGAAGGGGAGCATGGTTCTGATTCGGATTTGTCTTGTTTGGATGATTGCCACTGGAAATAGGCTAGATTTGTTTGGTTGTATGTTTGTATTTTGGACCTCTTATTTGTACTAATTGTTGCAATGTATTCGAATCACTTTCCGCCAAAATTCTGTTTCAACAAATTATTTGTACTATAGCAGCCATATACTAACCAAACATAAAGATTGTAAACGAAAGCAGCCATGACAGTTGTAAACCAAACATAAAGCAGCCATGACAACAAACCAAACCAAACATTGTAAAGCAAAATACAAGCAGCCATATTGTCTTGAACAAACTTGACAAACCAAACATTGTCTTGAACAAACAAACAAATAAACATAGTCTAAAGTTACAAACCAAACATTGTCTTGAACAAACTTGACAAACAAGCAAACATAGTCTAAACTTACAAACCATCCATCACTCATTAAGATTGTAAACTGGTGCACCTTGAGTGGCAGTGTGTGATTCCTGTGAAGCAGTGGATTGTTCACCCCCTTGTCCTTTGCAGCTCCTGACATTGTGACCCGTGTTCCCACATTTACCACACTTGATGCTAGTTCCCTTTCTGGTCATTTTACCTCCTTTGTCGAACTCCTTCTCAAGCTCTTTTTCACCAAATGCCTTCTTTCTTTTCTTCTTTGGCCTTCCAACTTGTGTATGATGCTTTGGTGGGATAAGTGTTGTTGGACACTCTGAAGGACTCCACATCTCCGGCCCGTTGATTGGCTCTATCACATTGTCATAGACTTTCTTCCATGTTGACAGCCAATACACATCATCCACCCACTCTTCTGGTATGCCAGCATCAATGCTATTCCTTGACATATCCCATATGGCTGCAACTGCATGTTTGCAAGGCATCCCTGTCAAATCCCACTTCCTGCATGCACAAGTTTTATGTTTAACATTCACAACACACTGTGATCTCGGACCTGTTACTTGATACTTGTCTGAATCAACCATTCAAACAGACATTTCAGCAGCCTGTTTCTTGATCTCATCAAAAACCTCAATGGCATGAGGTGTCAGTGGCCCCATACACTTTGCTTGCAATTTCTTCACATTCACTATCCTCTTGGTCATGTACTCCCGAATGAATTCTAGGCATGTGATAATCGGCTTGTCCCTTGCTCCTACGATTTGTCTGTTAAAAACCTCACATATGTTGTTCAGCAACATATCACATTTAGCTCTTCCAGAAAAATATGCTCTTGACCAAGCGGTGTACGGGATCTCATTCAGCCAGTCATACATAGCTCGTTCTGTTGTCTTAATTTCTTCCATAGCTTTGTTAATGTATGGAATAGATGTCTTCCTTCCGGCTGACGAAAGCAAATTCTTGTAAATATCTCCACGCCACGTGGATTTCATGTTCTCACGGATGTGCCTCAAACAAAATCTGTGCTCACCATTAGGAAAAACAGCTAGCATAGCAGGAATTAGACCATGTGATACAAAATGCAATTAATCGTAATATTTTGCTACCAAAGTTTTTTACAATGTATTAATTAACACTTAAGAACTTATTACCTTTTGTCTGTCACTGATGAAGGTGAAACAAGAGTCAGCCGTACACCCTAGGTCATCTCTCAACAGTTGCAAAAACCATTTCCAGGTTTGTGTTGTTTCTGCCTCAACAAGGGCATAACAAACTGGATATATGCTATTGTTCCCATCAATACCAACAGCACTCAAGATCTGTCTAGGAAATGGACCTTTCATGAAACAACCATCCACACCCAGCAATGGTCTTCCAATCATCTTAAATCCTCTCATCATAGAGGCAAAACAAAAATAAACCCTTCGAAACTGCCTTGTAGGACTAGCTGAGTTCCCACATGGCTCCACATCAATTTTAATTGTACTACCTGGGTTCGCTTTTAGAAGTTCATCACAGTATGACCTTAGCAGACCATACTGTTCTTGGTAATCACCATAGATCTTCGTAGTTGCTATCCTCTTGGCTCTGAAGACCTTATGTAGTGATACTTCAAGTTGATTCTTCCGAAGCAGTTGACTTTGGATTGCTTGAATTGGCATGTCTGGATTGCTTTCAATCATAGGTTGGATCTCTCTGGCAATCGAACTCATTGTGTACAAAGAAACGGCCCTTGTTGTCAAACAATTGTGTTGATTATGAATGGTCTTCACACACCACTTATCCTTGTCTGTGTTCCTTGAGATGTGAACTGCCCAAGGACATGTGGGCTTGGTATGCCTTTTAAGGTGCTTGTATTTTTGCCCTACTTTGGTGCATTTACTATTTTGCCCCTCTTCTCCCTTTTTTTACAGGACCAAGTAGTGGTGGATTGCTTCCAAAACATACTACCATATACCTTAACAATTCATTTTTTAGAATAAACACATCCCTCCTTGCCTTAAGAGCATAATCTTTCACCATCTGATTCATCTTTTTCTTGTCATCAATAAGCTGACCAACATAAAATGGCAGATCATTTGGACCTTTTAAAGCACTTTTGTTTCTCCTTTTTATCTTCCTGGCAACCTTATCTCTAATGCTTGAATTGTCATCATACCCACTTTCAAAATCCTCCAGGTCAACAGGCTCATGACCTTCTTCGCTTCTCTCATCATCATGATCCCCATCACTTGAACCATCCAGTTCATCCCTTGTAAATTCAACATTAGCCCTGAACCTCTGCATATCCACCTCTATTTCATAAACCAAATTATCTTCCTCAACATACTCATAATCAGGATCACTTCCTTCACTATCTTCCTCTTCTTCATTCATACTATGATTCTGATTATTTATTGTAAATGATGCTGGAACAATTGCTTTACAAGCCCCTACACTTGTATTTTCCAATATTGTTGACCTCCGGTGTTCAATATACATGTCTATCATGTGGACTCCTTGACGCACATGATCTAAGATAGGCTCTAAGTCAACATCACATTTTAATGTCCTAAGACCAAAATCCAACGAACAGTACGGTTCCTTGCAATGAATGCAGAAAAACAAACCATCATTGTATCCTAATTTCTTAACCATCTCCTCTAAAACATCAGTATTTAACACTCTAAAATCTACATGATCAATGTAGTTCATCTTCCCACCAAAGTATTTCCTATTTGGGTTTTCTACAAAATTACCTCCATGGTGAAATTTTATGGTAAATTGAGATTGGGTTTGACCTGTAAACAAATATCAACAACAAATTAACACAGAAAAAAGTTAAAATTTTACCTAATTCAGACCCTGTGAGCTTGGATGTCACTTACGGTACATTTCAGCCGGTTCGAAATACTGATCTTCAGCTCGTACCTTCCACAATCGAAGATCCATGCTCGTAACAGACTTATAATCACCTGTAATTGTTGAAGAATGCGTGATCGCCAGTGAGGAGCTCTTGAATTTAGAGGTAGGTTAAGTTCAGGGTTTCAAAGTGATGAAAGGGGGATTATATGAGGTTGCAGGTCAACAGGAACGCGAATTTACCTATTTGCCCTTTGATCATTAACAGAAAACGCTAATGTCTGACGGAAAAATGGCCCGGGGGTAAACATGCGACATAAGAGTGAACAGTGGGGGGTAAATTTGCAATTATTTCCTTAGGGGGGTAGACCTGCTAATGACCCCTAACCTCAGGGGGTAAAATTGCAGTTTACTCTACATTCTATAAGGAAATCTTAATTTTTAAGTAATACAACTATAATTGCTTAATCTGTTAAGGAAAACTTACACTTTTGTCCCCTCAAGTTTACTCAATTTTTGTTTATTCAAATAATAATTACACTTTTGCTTCGTTTTTTTTTAACCAACAACACCCACGATTTTTAAACGGCTATAACCAAGGGCGGACCCAAGCCCAGCCCAAGGTGGGCGGGCGCACCCCCGGGGAAAAAAAATTAGTGCTAAGTTCCGTCAAAAATCTCGCCCGCACCCCTTGCAATTTTTCGTCCGCACCCCTTGCAATTTTTGGACCGCACCCTTCAAATTTTTCGTCCGCACCCCTTAGGTAAAAAGTGTTATCAATTTATATTTTTAATTTTTTTTAGTAAACTCTTATTAAAAAAAAAATACTACCTAAATTATATAACTTTTATACCTAACTAACTAAACCCAAATACCCATACTTTACCCACTTATAATTCCTAACTAGCTAGCCCACTAAGTCTTAGCCCATTAACCAAACCCAACAATATTTCAAACTATAATAAAATAATTAAAGCCCAAAACCTTTAGAAATCCCTCCCGCTCTCTCTCTCTTGCATCCCTGCACTGCCAAAGAACAACATCACCCAGCGACAACAGTCCAGCAGTCGACGACCACCGTAATCAGCCACCATACCACCGTCGTTCAACACCAAATCTAACCGGAATCCGAACACGGGTAAGTTTCTTTGTTATTTTGATAATTTTGGTTGATATTATAGGAGAAAAAAGGTAATAAAGTTGTTAAATAGGTTTGAAATGTTGTGTGTTTTGACGTTGTTTATGGTTGTTTAGATGATTTTAGGGTGATTATGTTGTTTATATATTTTTAGGGTGATTACAACTTACGTTATGATTTCTAAGGCTTGAATAGTTGAAAATTAAAATTGAAATATTATGTTATGGAGCGATGAACTTATGTTATATAGAGAAAGAATTGCTTAAGAAATTAGCTTTAGATGATGTTTTGGATAGATTTCAAAAAATGAAAACCCGTAGGGCGTTGACATTTTAATTATGTTTGTAACAAGGTTTGACATGTTTTTGATGATTATATAAATTTAGTTTAATGTTCGTTTGTTTTACATGACCCGACCCGACCTGGTACGAACCGATTTTTTTACTTATATACCTAGGGGCCTAAAATTTTTAAAAATGTTCCGCACCCTCATGAAAAAATTCCTGGGTCCGCCACTGGCTATAACTTCTTCATATATTAATACTTTTATAAAAGAATTACACCATAAAAACAAGAATTTTATTCTCTTTAATTTGAGTATGGCATTACTATACTTTTTTTTAATTTAAAAAAATTGATATGTTACGTGATTAACAATATCTACGAGTGAGCGGTAACTGAACCAAAAACAGCCTAAACGAACTGAAATAAACCGAAAATTGGTTATCAGTTTTTTTGTACCCTTGCTTAACCAAAATTAACTTAACCGAATCGAACCATTCATATTATCTAATATTTCTAGCTTATACACACACACATATATAATGTATTTCATGTTTTATACCTCTATTTCATGTATTACTAGACAAAAACTTTAGCCCAGGTTTGCGTATGGTTATTAAGTGAAATTAACTAAACAGAAACAAAAATCGCCACTCTAACCAAATAAACCGAACCGATTATTGAAAACTGATTAATTAATAAAATGGATTAACCGATAGTGTCTTCGGTTTTGGTTCAAGCTAAGAACCGAACTGCACACTCCCCTGGCAGTGTTTGTGTTCCTACCGCACTATACGGACACCCATCTAGTATAACATTAATGGATCAAAAACTTCATAATTGTTAAACGCTCAACTATAACCATAATTTGAATTCTTATAAAACATTACAAAAGATTTGTTTTCAAAATAGTTAATATAACTAAAGCACTTTAGTTATATTGAAATATAATTTGTGTAACTGTATCTGTCTTTTGATATTTATAATTAGAAATTAGAAATTTAGAACTAAGTTAAATAAGTAAAAAATTCAGTCACTATTTGAGAATGGAGGAACCAGGTTATGAGCAGCGAAGAGGAGGCACAGTTTCAGAATTTTGTTCTTTTGCTTTGCAGTTTCAATGTTGGTGCGGCCCGGGATGAGTGGATTTGGAAGCCATGCCTGTCAGCGGGGTTCTCGGTGGCAGTAATAAAAGATACAGTGGCAGCTTATAACAGGTCAGTGCCAGAATATGTGTTCCTTTGGAATAATTGTATACCGAAAAAGGTCGGAATAGTCTCGTGGAGGGCATCGATGGAAAGGCTACCTACTAGGGTCACTTTGGCGGCAAGGAACATCCAAGTTGGTGACACGAGATGCCCGTTATGCGCCGATTACGATGAGACCAGCGAGCACCTCTTTGTTTCGTGCCATTTTGCACAAGTAATTTGGTCTGTCATTACACAATGGTGTAAGTCTCCTCCATTAATTGCCTTAGCTTTAAAGATGTGCTTGGGTATCATCTTACTGTGGGTGGTTCAAAAAGGAAAAAAAAGGTGGTTAATGCTATTGTTCAGATTGTGGTTTGGAGTGTTTGGAGGATGCGGAACGAGGTAGTTTTCAATAATGCCATTCCGATCGTTTCAAAGGCTGTGGAAGAAACAAAGTCTATGGCTTTTTTGTGGATTAAAAGCCGGCTGAGAAGTCCAATGTGGTCATGGAGTGATTGGCAAAAATTTTGTATAGATATGTAATGTAACTGGTGATTAGTAGTTGTGGTTGTTTGGTGTAAACTCTTTTGTATATTTGGTGTCTAGCTTCTTGCTAATTGAATAAATAAAGTTTTATGTTGGCCATTCAAAAAAAAAAGTACTTCATTTCTTAATCAAGCTCTTTAATCATATTAATTAATGTCAAAAAATAAAAACTACTTCATTTCTTAATCAAGCTCTTTAATCATATTAATTAATGTGATTTCTTGTACTGCAGGTTATTCAACTTTTATTTACTATTTTCTTTTTTACATACAGGCGAAGGATTATATTTTATACTTTTTTGTTTTTTTTATTGAACGGCCAAAAAAAACTGTTATCATAAACCGCACTTGTCATATTGTTGGCCCAATATTCAACCCATTCATGATGTTAAAAGCACTTGTGTCCAAACACCCCTGCCGGAAAGGTATTTGTTCCTTTTTTGTTGTTGTTTAAGCCCAGTGGGCTTAGTGCTTTTATACCAAGTAGTTAATTTTGTTTCTTTGTGCTTGCTAAAGATTGATGCACTCATCCTTCCCACGTCCCACCCCACAATAAGTGATGATTTTGACTGTTTGGGTTTTCTTTTCTTTGACTTTTATGGCTGCCTTTGACTTTATTGATCATGGAAAGGATTATTGATCAAGGATGGATGTGTAAAATGACGCACAACTGCGAATTTTGCAATGGTGATTACTGTGACAATGTGAAGTTGTTTTTTTTAACTTTGCCTATTTTAGTGAAGTAATTGTTTACAAGTACACTCGACAGGCTTTAATAGTACTTGATATTAAAAGTACATGTCTTAGATGTCGAAATGTACGCTATAGAGGACATTGTCCAAAATGGGTCTAACGATGTTGATGACCTATGGTTGTGATGATAACTTCACAGTCGATGCAGCGCACTTATAGTTCTTTCCTACCAGAGAGAAATGTCAAGATTTGTTTATTACTATCATTATTTTTTTAACAAAAAAAAAGTTGAATTTTTATTCATGTGCAAATTAATTTGGGTGTACTAGACCACATCGTATTATATTTGGTAGTATTATGTTATAGTTGGTCTTATGGGTCATAACGGGTTTTAAGTGTCATATTTGGTTATAATATATTATAATGGGTTAATTTGTCCTATTCACATCCTATATTTATCCTTATTCGTATAATTTAACAAAAAATCACAATCTCATATATTTATCTCTAATTTTTATAACCCTATCAAATTTCCATTCCTTATCCGTAAAAATATACAGGTTTACTTTAGTTTTCCTTAAACGAAAAATCACAATCTCATATATTTATCTCTCATTTTTATAACCCTATCAAATTTCCATTCCTTATCCATAAAAATATACGGGTTTACTTTAGTTTTCTTAAAAAATATAGAGTAAATTGCCATTTTAGTCCCTGTGGTTTGAACCATTTTGCCAGTTTAGTCCAAATGTTTCATTTTTAGCATCTGGATCCAAAAAGGTTTCATCGTTGCCATTTTGGTCCAACTGACTTAACTCCATCCATATCTGTTAAAGCTGCCAAGGGCATTTTTGTCATTTCATTTTTCCTTCTATTAACCCTTTTTTCTTAATTGCTTTTCCCTCTCATTTTGGCGCCCTTTTCACCCTGTATGTAACCAGATCTCCTGAAACCCTAAATTCCTAATTAACTTCGAGCAAAGCAAACCATCACTCCTACCTACCTTCAATCTTCAACAATGGTGCAATGTCCATGTGGTGCCCATACTGTAATTCGAACTTCGTGGACCTCTTTGAACCCAGACAGACGCTTTTATTGTTGCAATAGACACGTATTTGGGTTTCGTTCATCATCTTCATTTGAACCTGCGATTTGTTCATGTTTTTGTCATTTTTGGTTAACAGGGGGAAGGGCTGTGGATTCGTTGCTTGGGCTGAGGCTGAGTTGTGTCAAAGATGTGCAGGAATCATACGAGGGCAATTGAACTCCATCCGCGGGCTTGAAGAAGAGAACAGGAGACTGAAGTGGTTATTGTGTGTTACTTGGGGTTTATTGATGTTGTACTATGTATGTAGTTAAATGCTTTAGATTCTGACTCAACCAATGCATAGGCCACCGGGTAAATGCCATTGTTTGAATCTATACCAACTGCAATTAAGACCTGCCTTGGATAAGGCCCCTTCATGAAACATCCATCTAGACCTAACAAATTTCTACCAGCTAGCTATCTGAAATCCCCTTTTTAAACCAGCTAAACAAATGTATATCTTTTTAAACTGCCTTGTTGGAGAATGTGGGTTAGGCTCCTTCTCAACCTCTGTTTTTATTATTGTACCAGGATTAGCCCTAAGGAATTTTTCACAGTAGTCTATAAGCATTGTATATTGAACATTATAATCACCTTGAACTCTCTTTGTTGCCTGAGACCTAGCCCTAAACATCTGCATTACAGTAATTTCTACCTGGAACTTCTTTTGTATCATATCTTGTAAGGATTTGAGTGGAATAGTTAATCCGAATAGTACCTTCTATCTCCTTAGCCAACCAACTGATTGTGCAGAGCCTAACATCCCTTGTGTTTAAACATATGTGCTCTTTCAAGAAGGTTTTAACTACCCAAGAGCCGACACTCTTGCTCTTTGATATGTGCAGCAGCCAAGGACATGTAGGGTTTATATCCTTTTTTTTAGGTTTAGGTTTAACTTTAGGCCCACTTGCACTTTTTGCTGAATTTACAGATGTACCCCCAACATTTAATGAACTTCTAGATATACCCCCAGTATTTAATGAACTTCCAGATATACCCCCAACTGTCACATCTTCAACTTCCAGCCCTTTTGCTTTTGTTTGTTACATCTTCAGCAACAACCCCATCTTTTGCCTCTGTTTCACCCCTGACCAGTTTAGGATTGAACCCCTTACACACTACACGAAACCTAGATGTATCATTTCTTACTATCATCAGTTGCCTCCTACTTTCCACTGCACGTTTTTTAAGTAACCTTTTGATTTGTTCCTTATTACTAAAGGTTTGACCAAGATAAAAAGGTCAACCATCAGTTTTTTTTGGTATTTTTATGCTTCCTCCTATGAGCCCTCATGCTCTTTTGCATCTTTGTGTCATTCTCATCATCACTCAAACTATCAAATTCTTCTAAGTTAATCTCAACATCCATGTTGACATCATCTCCAATATCTAAGTCTGCTCCATCATCACTTAAATCAAAATCTATTGTAGCCCTAAAATCATCCATATCAACATCATACTCCTCAACAATGTTATAAACATCCATAATATAGTCCGAGTCTTCATCAGATACATAATTACCCTCAGCTGCTTTTCCCTTTCTTACATTATAACCCTCATCTACTTTTGCCTTTCCTTTAGAAACCTCATCTGCTTTGGCCTTTCTTTTAGAAACCTCATCTATATCACTACTATCATCCTGCTCATAATCACCTGCCTTAGGTTCAAAATTGCTATCATCTGATCCATCACTACCACTATATTCTGATCCATCACTACTTACAATCTCTTCAACAATGTGCTCCCCATCAGCTGCACTACTGCCATCCACATCATCTACATTTTCATTGATATCATGCTCTGCATTGTTTCTTAACTACAAACCTTCATAATCAGGTCTAATATGTTCTACAAACACATCTATCAGTTTAGTAGTTCTAGATAGCTTTAAAAGATCAAGAATATAGCCATCATTTAACAGTGGTCTTAGCCCTAAATCCAGATCCTTTCCTGGCAATCTATACATAAATCTCATATCATCCTCCTCTCTATACCCAATATCCACCATCATATCCTTCAGTACAATGACTGAAAAGTAGTCTGAGTTAATCTTGTCAACATAAGAAACCTTACCCTTCGCATATGTCATTCCAGGATACTCTGTAAATTCCAATGTTTTTAAAACCGGACCGGTGATCGAACCGGCCACCCTACTGGTTCATTGGTCGAACCGGTTCGACCGGTCAGACCGTTTAAGAGAACCGGATTACATTATAATCGCTTTACTATTTATGAAAAATAAAGAATATATTAATTACAAAAATTGAAATAAACTCTAAATCACAATGCTCTTATTTTCATTTATTTTAGAAAAACATTGGATAAGCAAAATAATATGTGAGATAGGCTGTTGACTAAAGTAAACCTAGTCCACATATAAAAATTAGGGTTAAACACTAGCCTTACTTATTCACCTAAAAAGTAAAAAGAAGAACAGAGCAACACAAAGCAAGGAGAACAGAGCAACACAAAGTAACTCTTCAGGAAGAAGGTGAAATGAGGACTGAATAAATCCAGCCTCGTCGAAGATGAGAAAAAATATGATAATTTTCATTTCTATTTATTACCCATCGTTTTATGAATCACAAGTATCAAACCCTAAAAGGTACAGTATTTTTTTTTGCGGCCTCGTCGGAGATGACAACAGATCTGATAAAATTCGTTCCCCTTATTCAACTTCGTCGGCCCGACCACTAAATAGCACTGATTTTCCGATCCGGCCGCCGGTCACCGATCCAACCGGCCGGTTGAGTGCAAAACGGTTCAACACCACAAACCGGACCGGCTAGGGTTCCGGTTGCCGGTCCGACCAGTCGAACCGGCCGGTCCGGTTCGGTTTTCACAACATTGGTAAATTCAACCCCATGGTGTATTTCGATTGAAAAGTTTTCAGGGTAGTTTACTGCATCAATGAACATATAAACTTCAAATAAGTGATCAATCCACTTTAAAAAGGCAAAATTTAAACAAAATGTTGAGTATTAAACAGAACTTATCATATGCCTCTTCTGGATTGAATACTTCACTAGGATCACGAACACACCAAGGCTCATTCATCGTTCAGAAACCACCGCACAATGCTCGTTCACAGCTCAGTCGCCTTTGATCGACCGTCTTCATTGTTAGGGTTTTAATATTGGGGAAGTGTGTGTTGTGATCGATGTATTGAAAGAGTTCTGTTATTTATAGCACTGATAATAAAACAATAAAGCTTTAATTAAAAGAAAAGGCAATTAAGAAAAAGGGTTAATAAAAAGAAAAATGAAATGACAAAAATGCTATTGGCAGACTTAACAGATATGGATGGAGTTAAGTCAGTTGGACCAAAATGGCAACCTTTTTGGATCCAGATGTTAAAAATGAAACTTTTGGACTAAACTGGTAAATTGGCCCAAACCACAGGGACTAAAATGGCAATTAACTCAAAAATATATGAATAGGGTATGAGGATGAGGAATGGGATGTAGTGATGTTTTTAGATAGTTTTCTTAGATTTTAAGGTTTGAATGAATATAAAGAATGGGATGTGAATGGTTAATATAAATGAGCCATATTTGGGTTTATGTTGATTTATACATATATAGTTGTAAAGACCGATGATCTCTTGGCCTAGTGGTTAAAGGGAAGGTGGGAAGCTTTGCTTCTCTTGGAGGTCCTGGGTTTAAATCCAGACAAAGAGATTTTTATACCAACTTGGTGATACTAACATATTAACTACTAACCCAGTTGGCGACATTCTAACCGTACGCCGTTAAAAAAAAAAACATAGTTGTAAAGTGTTATATCTATTTTAACTTATATCTATTTTAACGAATCTTAGTAGGTCATGTGCTATTGTGCTAACAAATTACATGTTTACCGACCTAATTGGTTTTATTATGGAAATACTGAAATTCTAGATATTAATATACCGTTGTATTGGATTTGGATAACTTTGATAATTTTATAAATTTGGATAATTTTTGTTTGATAGTTTTTTTTAATAATTTTGTGACTTGCTCCCTAAGGTTTGATGAATGTTATATTCTTGTATATAGCCAACAAATTGGATACACATAAGAAAGAGACATTGATTCATCTTTAAATGTTTATGTAGTTTCGTTTAAACTCATCCATTTGTACTCGTTTATTATCTTAACAAACAAACAAGCTTTCATTTCATTTGAACGTACGTGTTCGTCAAGAATGAAAATGAACATGTCATGTCATGTTTCTATTTAATTGATTCGTTTACAACCTGCCAAAGGTTATTAAGAAGATTCGAATTAATAATGTGAAATTACAAGTTTGACCTTGAGTTGCGTGTTCACCAAGCTATCTTTGACTCAATCAATACCCAAGCTTTTCATTCGTATGTAATTGTACAACGTTAGCAATGACGTAATTATACATAGAATAACACCTCAACACAAAACCAACCCTTAAAATTTTGAAAATGATGAATTTCTTATTCCTAGTCTTTATCCACAAAAGGTACTTGGCAACAAAGTCAACCACGTGCGGCACACTTCGTTATCACGTGAGTAGAACAAATTAAATATACGGTTTGCTACAAGTAGATAACATACGCCTCCGTCTCATGATGGGCGACGATTTTTCCGTAACAACATTTGGTACAACAAGTGTTAGAGAGTTTAGTTAGTTACATGAGGTGGTTATGTTAGTTTTAGATAATCTTATGTCAAATTCTATGAGGACGAGGAATGGGATGTAATGATGTTTTTAGATAGTTTTCTTAGATTTTAAGGTTTGAATGAATATAAAGAATGGGATGTGATATACTCCGTACTATACACGGTTGATTTTATACTGAGATTACATTTTCACCATGACTATTTATACAAAGAGATGTCAAAATCATTTGCAGTTCTATAAGGAAAAGATATGTCAAGTGCAAAAAGTCAAGATTATAAACCTGCATTCCAGTTCAAGATTATAAACTGCACCTCAAGTTGTAAACTTATTTCCAATTCTGCTTACACAAAGAGAGGTCAAAACCATTTGGAGTTGTAAACAGATTGAAAGGCAAAAATTCAAACCCAAACCAACTCCGAAATAGTCAAAACTAGATCATTTTGTAAACTTATTTCCAATTACATGTGTTGATTTGTTGTTATGTTACTACCTTCTTATTTCTGATTAATTAATGGTTTAAGGTGATTTATTACTATGTTAGAAAAGAATTTTGGAAATGGTGGGAAATTATGAAATCAACCACTAGGGACTGAAATTGTAAGTAAAGTTTTGGGGGGTATTTTAGTCTTTTTATAGAAATACTACCGGTATGTTAGTGTCAGGGTTTTAATTGTGAGCAATTGAATATATCAGAGACTAAAGTATTGATTTTTTTAGAATAAAAACTAAACCTGAGATCGAGTGTAAACCTCAAAGACTGAAACTATACTTTACTCTAACATATATTAAGAGGTAATTTTTCTTTGTGAGGAAGAGTTAGTATAGAGGTTATACAAGTTTTAATACACAAGTTACAATCAATTTGATGCATAAACTACTACATTTCAACCAATTTCTTTACCATCACTCAAATCCTTGAAATCTCAAATGAGTTAATTCGATTATCTAATCAGAGATTTTCTTTTAAAAACGAACCAATAAATGAATTTTGTGGATTTTACAAACAAAAAGAATTAGTTTTTTCAACTATATCTTTCAACCTAAAGTTAAAAGTAATTCTTTATTGTGTATAAAAATAACGATGTTGTGTCATTTAAAAAATAGTTTCCTTTTAATATTCATTATGTATTTAACCACATCAACGTTAACGTCATAAGATATCGGTATCAGCTGGTATTTGTTTAAATCTCTTTTGGTTGTTATATCGAATGTTGATAGCGTAATGAATCGAACCGATATACTAAATTCTCGCCGCAACGTGCGAGATAAAAATACTTGTTTTAGTTATAAATAAAGGGATCAAACCTTTTATAGGTATACTATGCAAAATTACAAATATACATATTCTACAAGTTTAATCCATCAACCTACTTACTACAAGTTTAATCCATCAACCTACTTAACATCCATTTAATATAATTACAACCAACAATTGGTTTACAACTTGTTTTAACTAACTTGTGATCCTCTGACCAATGAGCTAGTGGTGGAGTGGTAAGCGAGAGATCTTGTGTTCCAAGTGACCCAAGTTCAATTCCTACCCCTAGCATTTAGTTTCTGCGGCACCTGGTGATGATGGGAGACTAGGCGAGTAGGCGGCGATCGCTAGTTCGATCCTTGAACTGAGCGGGTTTTACCTCACCGCACTGTCGTGCCTTCGGGCGAGTGTTCACGGGCTTCGGCCCTAGGTGAGGGTTTTTCCCCGGTTCGGAAGGTGAGTGTATCCCGATGTGATGAATTTCGCCAGTAGCCCATTTGAAGGATTCGTTGGCAGTTAAAAAAAAAAACGTGTGACAATCAATCTATGGATTATAATTTATATTTTTAACACAAATAAATATATAAGTAATAATGTTGAGACAATCAATCTTAACTTATGAAGATGACAAAACTGTTCCCCCTATAATGTTGTAATCTCAACAACTATCACCAACTTATCTGTAATTGTGTAATAGAAATATTATTTTCTTATTAGTTAGTTGGATCATCCATTTCGTTAAAAAAATTCTATCAACACGCTTTGATAACATTATATAACAAGTTAATGACGTCTTGTTAAAGAATATATGTAGACTTCATACAATATATTATTTTTTGTCTACTCGCGTGATAATAGTTAACTCGTGACTCGTGTACACTGGGTTCCTTTCAGTTTATAATATATTGGCAAGCTAAAAATGGCTTTTCAGTATACTATGATTGTAATCGATCCCATGAAACACGAGTAATTTATAAAATTTAAAATTTGTAAACAGATTAATGATGAGTAATTTAAAAAATCTGTAAACAGATTAATGATATTGTTCTTAATTACACTTAGGACTTTTCATTGTAAACAGATTAATGATATTGTTCTTAATTACATTTCGTTCTTTTCATTAATTGACTCCAAATTGGAAAAAAAAAAAAAAAACATAGGCTGAACCAAAGTTAAATTTAGTTTTAGAAATTTTGAATCGTGATAGGCTATAGAGTATGATCATGACCCTCATGACCACCATGATCCTCCACGTCAGCGTTATGTCACCTTACTTTCATCCATGATGAAACAATGGTTAACCTGGCAGGGTTAACACACTGGTCTCGTCAAGAAGGGTTAATCCCTTCCTCTCGAGGATCGCTGGCTGGATCACCGGTGGTTGATCTCCTGCACAAGGAACAAGCCGTGACTCGTAACAAGGAGGATGGGGTGGGGGGTGCTCCTTGTTACCACTCTCCGGCGTGAGAATCAGTAGTTTGCTTGGGAAGCAAAGTAAGATAGTAGTAGTAGTGAGAGAGTTGTGAGAAGATACCTCAAACCTGGTTTGGGGTTGGTATTTATAGCCGAGGAGTGAAGGAGGATGATGATGGATGGACTGACGACGTGCTGCACCCTTTCAGGTGTGTCAGGCTCGTCGGTTATGGAGGTTACGCCACGTCAGTCCATTGCTTACGTAGCTCTGACAGGTAACTGCCATTGGTGCCACTTGCACTGTGGTGTCAGTACCACTTGCTTGAGTACATAGGATGCGGTGCAAGCCGCATCGCTACGTGCGGTAACATCTGAAGTTACCGCGTCTCCTACTTGTGATCAAGGAATACGCGAGATGCGGTGCTAGCCGCATCGTCGTCTTGCCTGCATCCCTTGTCGTGACGAAAATGTCCGTACGGTGCGGTGTCAGCCGTACCGCTACGTTCATCTTCTTCTATGCCTAAGGTAAGGCTTTCCTGTATTGATAGAAGTGTTCACTGGATGCGGTGCGATGCCGCATCGCTGTGAATACTTCCGTTTTCATACACCAGATGTGATGCTGTGTCGCATCACTCTACCGTTCTCATGTTCCATGTAAGTCCTTCTTTGTTACTAGATAGATTGGATTCAACCCTTGTGTCGACGCGTTCCCGCATGGGCACAAGTAGGTTGTTAGTTAGTGGGGGTTTTGATAAGGGTAATGGTCACTCGCGGTCCATGCTGGCGCGAGATCTGGGACCATACCCCTTCAAGTCCCCCCAGTCTAGTGTTGCTGCCACATATAAGGTGTATGTGGGAGGAGTACTGGACTATGGTGTTTGGAAGGTAGTTTGGAGTCTGGAGAAGATCCTAGACCATGTGTGGTCTTTTCTGTATGTAAATGAAGCTGGAGGTCCGGAAGGGTCATCTGACGCCTCTTCCGTATCGGTGAAGGGATCTCGTCTGATGCGAGATTCTCAGCCGATTTATGTCACCAGGTGGCCTGCCACCTGTTGTTGTGCCGAAGGTCTCTTGGAGACCTTGTTAGTAATGCTGCACAAACTTCGAACCAACCTCTGAGATGGTGGTTCGAAGGTATGTGGAGGTTTCCCATCCTTTAAAGGTGGTCTTTTCTTCATACCAATTGTTGAATTGGTGCATGAAGAAGAAAAGAAACTTTTGGACCAATCTTTGAGACTGGGATCAAAAGTTGTTGATGCTTGCAAGTGCTTTGCTCAAGCTCTATGTTCAGCATCGAGTTATGAGACGACGATCCCTTTTTTGTTGGGTTTTCGTGTTTATTGTCATAGCTCTCTAGTAACCGCACGTTCTTTGCGGTTACCTCGTTGCGTCATTGTTGGCCATGTTTGGTCGAACAATGTATATTCGTACTATGGGTAAATAAACATGGTCATAGGCAAGGGTATGCCCACCATTGTTTATTCTATGCGGCCCATAGTCGGGCTAACAAAGTCATAAGCAGACTTGTTACCGCTGTTCGGACGCTTGTTGTTCGACGAGGGTTTATTTAGAGCGCTGTTCTGCGTTCGTTTTGGAGCCACTTACCTTCCCGCTCCAATACCGAGTTTGCTTTGCAGTAGCATTGTTCGGTGATGTGGAGTGAGCTTGGCTCTTCCGTAGCAACCACTCTGCGGAAGCTATGGTTATGTCCGTAGCTCCTCGTGAGTGTCTGTGGTTTTGCATTACCACATTTGCTCAAAGCGGGTGTGGCTCGGATGTAGCTCTTGAAGGTTCAGGAGACAGGGTTGCTGATGTGCGTTCGCGTGCATTCCCTTCCTTCCTTTTGTTAAAGAAGGTGTTCATGTACCCTCTGCGGTTGTGAACCGGACAGGAGGGATTTGAAGCTTGAAGAGAATGAAGGCAATGCGGTTCCCCTGTGTCTGAGATGCGGTTCAGTCCAACGGCCAGCGCTGGTTCTGAGCATCTGACACACCTAAACGGGCTCGTGTGTGACATGTCCGCATATTCCACGTGTGCTCGTGGGTAGTGCGGATAGGTATTATACCCCCTTATAGTGTAGAGATATATATTTTTACCTATTTTTAGGGGTATGTTAAAAAACGACATGCGGTATGGGTTATGGTGCGGTATACCAGAGAAACCGCATGCCGCTTATAATTGGATAATGTAGTCGCTTTTTGTTGCATACGTGGCTGGACGCACGTGTGAGTTGGTGGAAGTTGGTGAGATCTTCCTGGCATGTGCTGAAATGAAAGGACGTTTGCACTGCCCGAGGCATTAAATGCACTGTAGCGAAGAGTGTAAACGTCTCTTGTGTCAGGCGCGTGGGTGGCCACGCGCGCGTGATAACCGTCAGCGGAAACGGCGCTCGACACGTGGTGTCATACGATTCGCCCTTTTTGAACGTGATCATTTGTTTTCTCCCTCCGCATTAATTGCGATGGGTATATAAGGGGAAACCGTTCGTGGTTTCCCCTCACTTGTTTGAAATTTTCAAAAATTTGCCGGTGAGAGAAACTTGTTCTTTGTCTTCTCCGACGAAATTTCTTGAAGTTCCAGTGAGGGTTTCTAGTTTTTCTGTTCACTATCTTCTGTTTCTTTGATATTCTTGATGGCTGAACCATCTAATCCACACAATGTGGAGGGTGAAAACCCTGAACAACCGGTAGTGGTTGAAGAAGAAGGGGAGGGGGCTGCCGGTAGTGGATTACCGGCGTTAAAGTGGACCAGAAAAACCTTTGATCGTCTTATGCTTGACGTCCAAATGCCCCCTGAGTATGGGGCTCAGTATCCATCGGAGGGTGATACTGGTGCTGACGCTCCGGCTGGTTATGTGACCATGTGGGCCGACTTTTTTGGTGACTGTAATCTCCGGTTACCGTTGACGGTGTTCGTTGTGGATGTCTTGGAGTGGTACAAGGTCCACATTTCTCAAATGAGTCCGTTTGGTATGATTCGGATTCGTAATTTTGAGTTCACCTTCCGTGCTCTTGGTATAGAGCCTACCGTCGGAGATTTCCGACGGTTTTATCAGATGACTGTGTCATTGGGTTTCTTTTCTTTCCGTCAACGAGACGGTAGCCCCAAGCTGATGACTCCTCCCAAGGGGATGACGATGTGGAAAAAGAAATTCTTCTATGTCAAGGCTGCTGCCATTGTTGCAGACATGACGTTTCGGAACGTGACCGAGACGATCATAGGGGAGACCATTGCGATGCCCAGTTTGAAATCAGTGCAGTGGTTTCCGCAGATTCAGACTATTGAGTCTGTGAAGCTGACCAACACGCAACTGTGGTTGTTGCGTATGATGTTGACGAGGAGGAACAAAAACTCGAGGCCCGTGGTTCGGGAGAAAAGCGGTGGTACGTACTTTTCATGTGTTTGAGTTCCCTATTCTTTTTTGCGGTACTGACTTTATGTTTGTTATCAGAGGATGCTCCCGCATGGAGGATGTTTGCCCCGGATTTTCTTGGTACGGTTGAGACCGTAGTTTGTGCGGATGGTGAGGAGGATCATAATGCTATCATCCGTAGTAACTTCCGGGTGCCTACTGAGGCCGCACTGGCAGTTGAGTTGCCGCCAGGCAAAGGTATAATTTGGAAGGTTTTTCACTTGTGATGATAATGTTGGTTTATTGATTCACCCTTTGGATTGATTTTATGCAGGTGATTTTGGGGCCTTAGGGGACCCCGATGCGAAAGGTGTGCCAAAGAGGCAAACTGTGAAGGGCGTGCGCTTTCGCCAAAAGAAGATAAAGGAGGTCACAACTGTGCCTCATCTGGTGCCGCAGGTGGCAGGTATCTCTCACTCCTCTTTTCGTCGACACAAGGATTATGTGATAGTATCTGATACCCTTGAGGGTTTGGGTACAGCCGCGGGGTCGCGTTCTGGTGCTGCGAAGAAGCAGGCAGAGGAGACGGCCGCGGGAGGGACAGCTGCGGGTCCCCCTGTGATTGGTGAGAAGAGAAAGCCAGAGCCGAAAGCTGCTGGTGGTGTTGAAACCAAACGTCGGAGACTGGTAACCAAAAGGTCTGCTCCGACGCAGAAAAAACCTGCGGTTGTTATTGGTAAGTGTATGCTAGCTTGTCTTAACTGTTATGTGTAACTTGTTTTGATAGCTATTTGACGTTGTTTTTTGCAGAGCCTCAAGATGAAGATTTTTCTATCTTTGATGCTCCGGAGTCGCCCCCGCGTGCCACGGATGCGGGTGCAACTGAAGTGCCATCGACACCCCCTGCCAAGGTGGTGTCGGAGTCGACGGTGCGGACAGAGGGTACCGCAGAGAATGCTGCGACCCAGATTTTTGACACTGTTGACTCGTCCAACAATCTGATTTCTCCCAATGAGGGAGACAATGTGAGTGTGCGGTTTGCTGATACCGGGAAGCAACGGTCTGATGCCGAATCGGAAAAAACTGGCGCTGAAACGCGGCAGCATGATGATGAGCCGCAGAAGTCTCCTGTTGATAAGGGTACCAGCTCGTCTGCCGGTGGTGCGGGGTACGATGGGCCTCCAATTCAGCCTGGGGAGTCTGAGTTGGAGTACTACTACCGCACCTATACCCAGGGTCGTAGTACTGTGTATCACCGACCCCCCTGGACTGTTATGCAGGGGGATGATATTTCTAATGACCCGTCGGCATGCAAGGAGATTCTGGGTGGTCTAGGCACCCCTTTTGAGGTTGAGCGAGCCCGCGCTGCGCTCCGTGAGCTGCGCATAAACCAGCTCTCAACAATGTTAGTAGGGTCTTCTATTGTGGCGAATGCCATCTTGGAAGACTACAAGGTGTTGGGTCGCCGCGAGGAGGAAGCAGCTCGCATGCGGGCTGAGGCGGAGAAGTTGGTCGAGGCAGCTCGTGTGGGTGCGGAGCAGCTCGAGAAGGACAAGGCTGCTTTTGAGAAGCAGAAGCAGACTTCTGAATGGGCTGCCGCTGCCCAGCTGAAACAGGTGCGTACCCTTGCTAAACTTCTTGCTGATGAGCGCAAGAGTTGGAATGAAAAAATGTCCAATGAGCGCAAGAAGTGGAATGCATCGTGGGCTAAGCAGAATGACATTCTGTTTCATGCTCGGCAGGAGCTGACAAATGCCAAGGCAGCGAACGCTACCTTGAGCCAGGAGAAGGCTGCGGCTGAGGCCATTTCTGTTAAAGCGCTGCAGGCGAAGGCCGACGCCCTGAAGGCGCTTGGAGAGGCCAAAGAAACCAGGGCTCGTGCCTCAAAGGCTCTTGAAGAGGCCGCAGAGAAGGAGAGCCGTGCTTCTAAGGCTCTTGAAGAGGCGAATGCGGAGCGCATTCGTTTGGACAAAGTTGTTGCCAGCCTGCAGGTATATTTCTTTACCTCTGTTGTATATTTCCTTTATTGTTTTGAAAATATTTATCGAGTGAACTGTTTGCTGTTTTTGTAACAGGCTGAGGTTCAGGCCCGGGAGGTCGCGGTTGCAGACCTTACTGCCCGCGTGTCTGTTGCGGAGAAACGGGCTGACGCCGCTGCTGAGGCCAAGGATGCCTTGGTGTCCTCTTTTAACCAGCTGGAAGCTGACCGTGAGTGGTTGCGGACTCACGGCATCGCGCGTGTAAGTATCCGTTGTCTTTGCATTTGCTTGGGTTAGTATCCAAGACTTATGATCCCTTTATTGCAGATTGTTGAGGCTATAATGAATGCCCCTGAGACCGCATCTGGTTTGGACCTGGTTAAGGAACGTGCGCGCGATGCTGGCTTCAAGGCTGGTTACAACCGCTGCATTGGGCATATCAATGTATTATCCGCAGGCGGGTATACTGATCAGGCATCCGGGTTCCGTGATGTGGATACCGAAGGTCGTCTGAAAGCGGCCGTAGCCTCCTTTTATGACACGCCCCTTGCCTGTGTAGGGGAGCTGGACGATTGTTTGGAGGTTGCGGACTATGTTGACCGCTTGCGGATGCTTTATCCGGATGTGGAAGAGGAAGAACCCGCTGGTGGTGCCGGAGGAGATGCGGGGACCAGCGGTACAAAATAGGGTTTAGGTTGGCGAGTGTGCCTCCTTTTTGTATTCCTCTTGTATAGAATAGGAACTTTATGTAAATTCACTAAGCATCATGTGGATACTTGAATTTTTTGAATATAAAGTTTCTTTGTTCAGTTTGTACAAGTGTTTTTAATTCTTGCATGTCTGAACGTATGTATGCGTAACTTTACCCATTTATGAACGGGGTCAAGTATACTCCATACTTTTGTTGTATGGGTATGCATCAATTCTGTTATTTTCCGTGTGAGGGTTTTAGAATTGCTTAAGCTTTGTAAAAGCTTATATTACCGGAACTCTACCCATTTGTGAATGGGGTCAAGTGTACTCCATACCTTTGTCGTATGAGTCCGCGTCAATTCCATTGTTTGCCTTTTTGGGCTCAGGAATTGTGTCAAGTGTGTGACAAAACTTGTTTATCCGGCCGGATGAACATGCAAGTCTTTTTGCCTTTTGCTGGCCTATTACAATATTTGTGTGTGGTTACCACTTTGTATGGGTATCTCGAATGAAGATTTTGCCAATCTGTTTTTGGGATACCGCAAAGTGGAACACGCATTTGTAATCGTAATAACAAACAATAATGTATAAAATTGCGTATTTATTTATTTGCAAATGGCCTGCGGCCCGATAGGTTACATAGAGAAATGTAAGAACATGGCTTACATATAACAGCGTCGAAGCTGTTGTGCATTCCATGTGCGTGCGATAGGTTCGCCTTCTAGTGTTTGCAATCTGTACGCGCCTTTCCCTAAGACCTCTTTGATGAGGTAGGGTCCTTCCCACTTGGGGGCGAGTTTGCCTGGGCGCTCGACATTAGATGCCTCATTGTCGCGTAGGACGTAGTCTCCTGGGTTGAAAGTACAAACGCGGACGCGCGCGTTGTAGTACTTTTCAAGTTTGGATTTATATTTGGCCTCATTGATGGCAGCGTTTTCGCGCCTTTCTTCCAAGAGGTCCAAATAGATCCTGCGTTCCATGTTGTTGTCTAGTTTTTCAATAGCCAACATTCTAGGAGAGGTGAGACCTACTTCTGCGGGGATCACCGCTTCTGAACCGTAGACTAGGCTGAAGGGTGTTTCCCCATTGCTTGTTTTTGGGCTTGTACGGTGAGCCCATAAGATACTTGGGAGTTCATCGACCCAGCCACGCCTGGCCGTTCCCAACCGTGCCTTGATCCCTTCGACTAGGCTTTTATTGATACTCTCGACTTGGCCGTTCCCTTGCGGGTGTGCGACTGATGAGAATATGTGCTCAATATGTAGTTCCTCTAGCCATTTTTGAAACTCGTCGGCAGCGAAGTTGGTGCCGTTATCGGTGACAATGCACATTGGTAATCCGAAACGGCAGATGATGTGTTCCCAAATGAACTTTCTTGTTATCATAGCAGTGGTTGAGGCGAGTGGTTTTGCTTCTACCCATTTGGTGAAGTAATCAACCGCCACTATGATAAATTTAACCGCACCTGGAGCGTCAGGGAAAGGTCCCACAACGTCAATTGCCCATTTCTGAAAGGGCCATGCGGTTGTGACGGGGACTAAGTTGTTTTTTGGCCGCAAGGTTTTTGGAGCATGACGTTGACAGTCGATGCACTTGCGCAACTCTTTGACGGCGTCCAGGTGCATGCCGGGCCAGTAATACCCGGCCTTCATGATTTTGGCCACTACCATGCGTGGTCCGGCGTGTATGCCACATATGCCCTCGTGTATCTCTCGAATGAGGTATGTGGCATCCTGGGGTTGACGCATCGTAGTAGTGGCCCGAGGTATGATTTGCGGTATAAGATATCGTCTCCCATTTGATAATGGCACGCTTTGTATTGTAGTTTGCGTGCTTCTGATTTGCTTTCGGGAGTCACACCTGATTGTAGATATGCGATAATAGGTGTCATCCATGATGTTGAACCGTATTGAATGACGTTGACTTGGCGCAGGGGTACCGAAGGATTTTGCAGGATTTCGATGCGTATCTCCTTTGCCAAGTGTTGGAAGCTGGTAGATGCAAGTTTTGATAGTGCATCTGCGGACTTGTTTTCGCTTTGATTAATATGGCGAATATTGAACGAAGCGAATTTGGATTTTAGTTGCAGGACTTGTTCGAGGTAGAGGATCATGATATCCCCCTTTGCGACATAGTCGCCGCGTACTTGGCCTGCAACTAATAAAGAGTCGACGTGGGCTTCCAGATGTTGCACGCCGATTTTGACTGCTAAACGTAGCCCCGCTAACAGAGCCTCATATTCTGCCTCGTTGTTTGTGCTTTTGAATTCGAGGCGGATTGCATATGTGAGTTCTTGGCCGTCAGGGCTGACGAGTCGCAGACATGCACCCGCCCCTTCGTCGTTGGAAGCACCATCTGTGAAGAGTGCCCATGTCTCTGAGGAGGGTGGCGTTGGCGCAGGAGTTTGTGCTTCTTCGCATTCTTGGATGCGATTCACCGGTACTTCGGCGGCGAAATCAGCTAAGATCTGGCCTTTAATCGCGGGGCGCGGCTTATAATGTATCGTGTGCGCGCCCAGCTCGATTGCCCATTTCGCTAATCTCCCAGAGATGTCGGGTTTGGAGAGGATCGGGCCGATCCTGTAATTGGTTAGCACTGTGATGACGTGGTTTACGAAGTAGCGTCGCAACCGTCTTGAAGCGTGCACTAATGCTAGCACCAATTTCTCCATTATTGAGTACCTCGTCTCTGGGTCGTTGAGCATCTTGCTGATGTAGTAGATGGGTGTTTGAACCCCCTTTCGCTCCACAATTAGTACCGCACCCACCGCGTTATCCGCGACGGATAGGTATAGTATGAGTGGCTCATCCTTGCGTGGTGCGGTTAAAGTTGGGAGTTGTATCAAACACTCCTTCATTTCCCGGAAGGCCTGTTCAGCCTCTGCGGTCCACTGGAATTGTTCTTTCTTTGAACAGCTCCGCAGGGTCTTGATGAACGGATAAGACTTAGCTGCGTGGTTGGCTAAGAATCTGTTGAGTGCCGCTAGCCTGCCGGCTAGCCGTTGCATATCCTTCATCGATGAAGGCGATGGCATGCGCTCGATCGCCTGGACTTTCTCCGGGTTTACCTTGAATCCATCTTTAGTCACGATGAACCCAAGGAATTTGCCTTCTTCCATTCCAAACGAGCATTTCCCTGGATTGAGCTTGATGTTAACGCTTCGCAGAGTTTGGAATGTTCTTTCAATATCTGTGAGCATGGTATCTTCTTCCATGCTCATGACGACCAGGTCGTCCATGTAGATTTCGACACTTTTGCTTATTTGGCCGCGGAAAGTGTCGTTCATCAACTTTTGGTAGGTTGAGCCCGCGTTGCGCAACCCAAACGGCATTTTTGTATAGCAGTAATTTCCGGTGGGTGATGTGAGGGTGTTTAATCATGTTTTAAAGTGTTTAATTATGAGGTTTTACATGATTATGTGTATGAAAACGGGTTACTTTGAGTTGATTTTGATTTACATGTACTCGGAGCATAACGGATGGCTTTTGGAGCTTGACGGAAGGTTTTCGGGAAGCATTATGGAGTATCGGAAGCATACACACAAGTTGGAAGGCCAAAATATGAAAAACGGGAAGTTCGGTAGCAATCGGCGCCACTAGGTGCTGATTTCAGCGCACCACAGAAGGAAAATACCATTTGGCGCACTAGGTGCTGATTTCAGCGCACTGGGCGCTGAACCCAGACCTGACTTGCGAATTTCTTGTTTTTCCACCATATTTAAGCACAAACATTCCCCAAACGAAATTATCATTAACCCTAGCCGTTTTCCACTTCCCAAGGACGAATTTTGGAGTTCCAAACCTCAATCCAATCATCAATCATGCAATTCCTCATCAAGATTGAAGATCAAATCAAGAACATGAGCGGCTAAACCACCCGTGATTATCTCCGGGACTAGGGTTTGTGTTAGGAACCGGGTTAACTTAGTTTTACAAACTTTTGGATTGAGATTTGACTAATCATTCGGTTAGTTTATCTTTATTGTTTATTTGTTTTTGATTAAACATTGTTGGATTATCATTTGCATACTTGTTCATCAGTTATTTGGTTTTGTCATCAACAATTGGGATTAAATTCTAAGTTGTCATTGTCTTCAACCTTTAACCATTGAACTTGTTCATGTTTATGAAATCTAGGATTGGTAATTATCTAGGTTACTATTCAGTTGCATCAATCTTTCGGTTTCGATCGTGGATCATTGCAATCAAATATATTATCTGTTAATTATTTATCAAAACAAGTAGTTAGCAAATCATGTCTATGTGATTTCCAATTGGTAGTAATTAGGTAACCCGTGTTTCTACACAACCTGAAAACCCGTAGATTGGTCCCTCTTCTCACAATTGTTTACAAATCTAATTTATTTTGTTTTCACAATCATTCTAGAAACTGCAAAAAGCAATTAGTTTAGACGTAGATGGTAATTAAAGCAACGAACTTTCATACTTTCCACTGATTCCCCGTGGATTCGACACCCTACTTGCCCTTTACTAGTAAAAGGTGAATAGGACACTTTTAACTTTATTTTTGACCGACCTTACGACATCGATCAGTGGGAGTCCGGAATGCCGTTTTGTCTTCATCCTCGATTGCCATTTGTACTTGATGGTACCCTTTGTAGCAATCGAGGAAGCACTTCCACCTGAATGGTGCGAGATTATCGACCTTTTCGTCGATTTCTGGAAGCGCGTAACAATCCTTGGGGCAGGCTTTGTTAAGGTCTTTGTAATCGACGCACATGCGCCAACCCCCGTACGGTTTTTCTACCATGACTGGGTTGGACAACCAAGTCTGGTATTTAACTTCCCGCAGGATGCCTGCGGAGAGTAGTTCTTCGATCTGCTCTTGCATCGCCTGATTTTTAGCTGACCCAAGGTGACGTTGGCCTTGGATCACTGGCTTGATACCTGGCATGGTATTCAAGTGATGTTGCGCAATATCACGTGGGACCCCGGTCATGTCTGCGGGTGTCCACGCGAAGATGTCTTGGTTCCTGAAGAGGAGCTGCTTCAGTTGCGCTTTTGTGGTCGGGGACAAGGCGTGACCCAATGTAACCTTTTGTTCTGGGTATCTCGCGTTGAGAACCCATTTTTCTGGCTGGTCGTTGGGAGTGGGCCTTGCGACCTTGGTCGGACGTATTTCGTCCGACATCATGACGTCCCTGCGGGCATAGATTATCGCGACCCCCGATTCGGTTGGGAAACCAACCGCAGAGTGGGGGACCGACGTAATCATATTGAAATCTCCTTGGGATTCTCTCCCGAGGATTACGTCATATCTGGAGGTGTGAGGTAAAACCATGAAGTTTACCTCTTCTGTCCTTGTGCGGTTTCCGCTGGAAAGACGCACAGGGAAAGTAATCTGGCCTAGGGGAAAGACAGTTTCCCCTGCGAACCCGGTTAACGGGTAATCTACTGCTTGCAACCGATCTTTGTCCTCCTGGTCGAACTGGTTGAAGCATTGTTCGTAGATTATATCAGATGTACTGCCCGGGTCGATGAATAGACGCTCGGTGCAGTAGTGTGCCAGTTGGCCTGAAATGACGACGGCGCGCCTATCGCGCGGTCCGCCTCGGACCTTTGGAAAGACGACTTGCTCGTCCTTCCAGTCACATTCCGGCCTTCTTGCCGCTTTTCGCGGCCTGCCCTTGCCTCCGTGGATCATGTGGGTGGAAGCCACGTGCATGGTTCTCTTCCCGGAGGAGGTACCTTCGCCATGAGGGGTAATGCGCTTGGTGGGTTTTTGCCCACCTGGCAAAAGATGTTGCAGTTTCCCCTCCTTTAAGGCGCGCTCAATCTCCAGTCGGAGACTGATGCAGCTGTTGGTGGTGTGGCCCGAGTCCTTGTGGTACTCACAGTAGAGTGTGAGGTCCTGATTTTTCTTGGACTTCATTGGTTGGGCCGGTCGCAAGAACTGTGGGTCCGCAAGGAGGACCTCACTTGGCGACATGGTGATCTCGGTCCAGTTGCGGTCCCGAGATTCTTTTTTTGACGCCCGACTGTCTCGGGCGAGGTTGTAGTTCTTTGGGTCGAACGTATTGGTTTGCGGGAAGTATGGTTTGGAAATATCGCGATTTCCAACGTCCCGGTTGCGTTTATTGTTACGCTTGGACCCTTGTTGGGATGTTTCGGCTTGGGGTTTTGCCTTTGTCACATGCGGTTCGAGTGACCGCTGTGTCTGGGCGTATTTCTTGACCGCAGTCATGACATCTTCCCATTTTTTGGGCAAGCCCTCCTTGCCAGAGATGGTCATGATCATCTCTCTGTCTTTGACGGCGCGGATGAAGTGGTTTCGTGCCATCTGGTCTGCCACGTCACCTATCTCCAGGCACTCTTTATTATATCGGACGACGAATGCTTCGAGCGATTCGTCGTTCCTTCGCCAGATGTTCATGACGTCACACGAATCTCGTTCGTGGCGTCGCTGCTGGCAAAAATGTGCGAGGAACTTGGTACGCAAGTCCTCGAATGAATCCAGTGATCCCACTGGCAAAGAATCGAACCATGCCCTGGCCAGGCCCGTAAGGGTCTGGGGGGAAAAATTACACCAAGTGGGTTCGTCCCACTGGCCGTTGATGCCCGCGCCCATGAAGATGTTCATGTGGTCGTCCGGGTCGGTCGAACCACTGTATTTCCCAACGTTGAATGGGAACTTTGTCGTGGTGACATGGGCGTTGGCAATCCGCGTGCCGAACTTGGAATTTTCGGCCGCTGCCTTTGGCCTGTATGGTTCGTTCGCAGGGCGCTTTGCCGCCCTAAGGTATGTGTTGCGGGGATGACGGGGAGGAACATAGTTGCGTCCTCCCGGTCTGCTACTGGTGTCATGCGAATCACCGCGGTAGCTGTGGTCGTCAGGGTCGGTATGACCGTACCCTTCGGTGTATGGTTGTGGGCCCAATCGGCTCTGAATGCCTGGGCCGCGTCTGGAGGTTGATCGCCTCCTGTCCTCGCCATGGGGGCCAAGGCGGGTATGTACCGGTCCTCTGGTGTGGGACCCGTATGAGGAATCATCCTCGTTGAGGGTGTGGACCGAACAGTAAGACGATCCCCGTTCTTCACGTCGGCTTCTTGAAGCCGGGCGTGAATGTATCCTGCCGTCGTATTGTAAAATACGCTCAACAGGGGTGTGCGGTGCTGGGGGAAGCCCAGCTCGTATATTCGCTTCAGTACAAGCGCGGTTGTATGTTGCAGTCAGCGTGGCTGCCTGCTGCTCGTACCAGGCATGAACGGTCATGCCTGGTGGGATCACAGATGGGAACTGTGATAAGTCATGTCCGAACATAAAGGAGGGGCTCCTTTGTGTGGACGTGCCAATGTGTCCGGGTTGGGAGGTCGAGGCATTGACCCCTACCGGGTTTGGAATTGGAGGATTTTGGTTATCCGCAGTGTTGTTTTGGTGATCAGTCATGATCGTGAGAGAGGAAAAAGGATGGTTTAGAAAATGCTAAGAGTAGCGGTGGGCGCCAATGATGAAACAATGGTTAACCTGGCAGGGTTAACACACTGGTCTCGTCAAGAAGGGTTAATCCCTTCCTCTCGAGGATCGCTGGCTGGATCACCGGTGGTTGATCTCCTGCACAAGGAAACAAGCCGTGACTCGTAACAAGGAGGATGGGGTGGGGGGTGCTCCTTGTTACCACTCTCCTGCGTGAGAATCAGTAGTTTGCTTGGGAAGCAAAGTAAGATAGTAGTAGTAGTGAGAGAGTTGTGAGAAGATACCTCAAACCTGGTTTGGGGTTGGTATTTATAGCCGAGGAGTGAAGGAGGATGATGACGGATGGACTGACGACGTGCTGCACCCTTTCAGGTGTGTCAGGCTCGTCGGTTATGGAGGTTACGCCACGTCAGTCCATTGCTTACGTAGCTCTGACAGGTAACTGCCATTGGTGCCACTTGCACTGTGGTGTCAGTACCACTTGCTTGAGTACATAGGATGCGGTGCAAGCCGCATCGCTACGTGCGGTAACATCTGAAGTTACCGCGTCTCCTACTTGTGATCAAGGAATACGCGAGATGCGGTGCTAGCCGCATCGTCGTCTTGCCTGCATCCCTTGTCGTGACGAAAATGTCCGTACGGTGCGGTGTCAGCCGTACCGCTACGTTCATCTTCTTCTATGCCTAAGGTAAGGCTTTCCTGTATTGATAGAAGTGTTCACTGGATGCGGTGCGATGCCGCATCGCTGTGAATACTTCCGTTTTCATACACCAGATGTGATGCTGTGTCGCATCACTCTACCGTTCTCATGTTCCATGTAAGTCCTTCTTTGTTACTAGATAGATTGGATTCAACCCTTGTGTCGACGCGTTCCCGCATGGGCACAAGTAGGTTGTTAGTTAGTGGGGGTTTTGATAAGGGTAATGGTCACTCGCGGTCCATGCTGGCGCGAGATCTGGGACCATGCCCCTTCAATCCACTATCCAAATCACCGCCCTATATGGTGTGGTCATGACCCAAACCACCATTCACCTTTTATTTTGTAAATGTGTTTTTCTCTACAATTTATTTAAACTAGAGTAAACTGTCAAAATGGTCTTTGAGGTTTGGTCACTTTTGTCATTTTAATCCAAAACTCAAACATTTTGAGTTTTGAATCTAGTTCCCCGTGGTTTCAATTTTGCTGCCATTTTCATCCAAAATCAAAATTTGGTCAAAATTTTCAATTAACATCTTGCTTTATTGTCTTTTCCTCCCTTTTAATGAAGCGCAAAATGATCTTTTAACGTTTTATTATAACAAATTTAAAAAAAATCTGACTATTTTGCCCTTCATTAAAATAGAGGAAAAAAGACAAAAAAAAAAAAAAAAAAAAAAAAACCTGGATGTTAACTGAAAAATCTGGTTAGATTTTGATTTTGGATGGAAATGGCAACAAAATTAAAACCACAGGGACCCAGATTCAAAAGGTTTGAGTTTTGTACTAAAGTGGCAAAAATGATCAAACATTAGAGACCATTTTGACAGTTTACTCTTTAAACTACTTTTTAAATTCTCGAGAACAACCAA
Organism: Helianthus annuus; assembly: GCF_002127325.2. Lineage (NCBI taxonomy): Eukaryota > Viridiplantae > Streptophyta > Magnoliopsida > Asterales > Asteraceae > Helianthus > Helianthus annuus. Next base: position 75,157,285 of record NC_035433.2, read on the forward strand.
TTTAGTTTAATATATATTAAGAGTAAACTGTCAAAATGGTCCCTGAGATTTGCTTACTTTTGCCACAATGCCACTTTAATCCAAAACTCAAACATTTTGAATATGAGTCCTTGTGCTTTCAATTTTGTTGCCATTTTCATCCAAAATCAAAATTTGGTCAGATTTTTAAGTTAACATCCAGTTTTTTTTTTGTCTTTTTCCTCCCATTTAATGAATGGCAAAATTGTCAGTTTTTTTAATTCGTTATAATAAAACGTTAAAAGATAATTTTGCTCTTTATTAAAAGAGAGAAAAAAGACAAAAAAAAAAAAAAAAACTGGATGTTAACTGGAAAATCTGATCAGATTTTGATTTTGGATGAAAATGACAACACAATTGAAACCACATGGACACAGATTCAAAAAGTTTGAGTTTTAGACTAAAGTGACAAAAGTGACCAAACCTCAAGAACCATTTTAACAGTTTACTCTATGTATTAAACTAGAGTTGAGACCCGCCGCAATGCGGCGGGGATTCTTTTGTTATAGCTAAGTCGACCTAGGACCCGCACGTTATGTTAAACCTGTTAAACGGGAAAAAAAATAGACGATGTAAAAACGTTCACCCATACACGCACTTGCGTCATGTTAACTCGCAAAATTTAGAACGAAACGTAAAAACGTTAAACCAAAGACGCACGTCGATGCGTTAAGTCACAAAATTTAGAACCAAGCATAAAGCGGAAAATTTGCGAAAAATGAAAACTATAAAGGATCAAAGTTGAAAGTAAAAAAAGTTGTGAGGATAGATTGCAAAAGATAAAAAGTTTTGGGTTAAAAGTAAAAAAAACATATAGTTTTGGGTTAAAAGTAAATTATGAAATACTTTTGGGTGAAAAGTAAACAAAAATCAATTTTTTTTTTTTGGAAAACCCCTAAAGCCAAGGTTACGAAAACCATATGCATAACCATTTTTCTTTGGAAAAGCCCAAATCACACCCCGCGTTGCGGCGGAGCGTAAAACAGTGTCAAATAGTACTAATGTCACACAACCGTCATCGACCACCAACACTGACTCGACCTAGAATCTGCGTGTTACGACGAACCTGTCAAACATGAAAAAATAGAGGTAAAAACGTTGAACCAAACATGCACGTTGCGCCGTGTTAACTTGCAAAATTTGAAACAAAACATAAAAAGTTGAACCACACTCGTACGTTGCGTCGTATTAACTCGAAAAATTTAGAACTATACGTAACGAAACGTAAAAACGTTAAACCAAAGATGAAAAGTATAATTGACAAAAGTTATGAAGTTAAATTGCAAATAATGAAAAGTTTTGAGTTAAAGTTAAAAAAAACAAATTTTGTAGGGATAAAATTGCAAATGGTAAAAACATTTGGGTTATAATTAAAAAATCAAGTTTTTTTTTTGAAAAACTCTCAAAGCACATGATACAAGTGCTTATGCACAAAAAGTTTGCTTATTTATATATGGAATAATAACCAAGTTCGATATGTAAGGTATAATTACTGTAGAGATTGTGCAACTTATTTATTTAGCTTACTTTACAAGCTATGTTATGCATTTTTTCCCAGCAACATGTTCGTTACACATGGAAAACTCACCTTCCACATTTTTTAAGAATTAAAAATTCATATTAGGCTAAACGGTATAGGGGCATGGGATTTTTTTTTTGAAAAGAAAACTTCTATAGAACCAACCGAACCCGAAAACCGGGACGGCACAAACGACAAACTACATAATTACAAATTTACACCAATCCGACCAACTAATATTTTTAAACTTTGATTTGTTTCTGGACCAAAAAAAACCTAGAGATCTAATATCGCTAAAGATGTCATCAATTTTGACTTGCAAACCATTGAACCTCGAACCGTTTCAAGCCTTCCAAACGCACCAACACGCGACCAAAATAATACCATGGAAAACCTCTTTTTCGCCATTCTTTAAACCACTGTGCTCCCTCATCTCAAGCAGATCACGAAAGGAGAACGCATAAAATAAAGGGACACGGCTCCACTGACAAACCTTAAGCCAAATAACCGAAGAGACGATGCATGAAGTAAACAAGTGGTCCACAGTTTCTTCCGCTGAGTTGCAAAGCGGACACATATCATCAATAATATATATCCCTCTTTTTTTCAATGCCTCGGCAGTAGGAATTCTGCCCATCTCTGCTTTCCACGCAAAAAGATTGCATTTAGCCGGAACCCACGAGCACCAATTCATGACATACCTGGAACTGAAGTCAAAGGAATTGTAGATGAGGGTCTTGATCGACTTGACACTGAAGTTGCCGGACTTACAGCCGAGCCAACGCCAGCCGTCACTCCCGGTGGACAACGCGACATCCCGAATCAAGACCATAAGATCAATCAACTCAGTGGGTTCGTCTCCTTCACCCGGTTCGTGGCGCCACAGCCAGACCCCTTCACTACCGACTCTGTCCCTGACCGAGCAACCTTTCACCACTTCCAGTCTGAAAAGACTCGGAAACCTAGACTTCAGCGGCTCGTTCAGGATCCACGGATCCAACCAAAAGCGAACCCTCTCCCCGTTACCGATAATGCCTTTAAAACAGGACCTGATAGAAAATATTACTAACAATAGGTTTATTTATTACCGACACCATCGCCCGCCAAACCCCTCCAATAGATTTTCTAACAGGGAAGAAATCCCAGATAGATGACCCATAATGAATAGCCGATATAACCTTAACCCATAAACTTTCGGGGTCCGTTTTGAAGCGCCAACCCCATTTAGCAAGAAGGGCAGAATTGGCATATTTTATTTTACAAATACCCAGGCCCCTGGCCTTCCTAGGAGACGCCACCCTATCCCACGAAACCCAATGAGTCTTTCGCACCTCGGTCGAACCGCCCCACAAAATTTTTTTAATAAGAACCTCCAAATCATGAATAACTTTGGCCGGCGCCTTATAGAGCGAAAGGTAGTAACTAGGAAGAGCCTCAAGGACCGAACGGATAAGAGTAACCCTTCCCTCGAAGGATAACATCTTGGCTTTCCATAGCGAGAGACGGGCCTCAAACACGTCAAAAACCGGGCGCCAATTACAGATTCGGTTCATATTAGCCCCCACCGTTAGGCCAAGATACTTGAAAGGAAACGCATCGGACTTACACCCCATAAGATTCGCCATATCCACCACATCCGCATTGTTAACCCCTACCCCAAAAGGCACGACTTACCTAGGTTTATACAAAGGCCAGAACAAGCATAAAAACATTTTAATATTCTAACCACATTCAAAACGTTTCCTTTAGACCATTCCCCAAGAATCATAGCGTCGTCGGCAAACAGAAGGTGAGAGAGGGTAGGACCGTCATTAGGAAGGGCAATACCCTTAAGAGCACCCAACTCAACGGCCCTATCGAGCATACGCGACAGAGCTTCCATAGCAATAATAAAAAGAAAAGGTGAAATCGGATCACCTTGTCTCATACCTTTAGAGCACTTGAATTCGAAGGTGGGGAGCCGTTGACCAACACCGAAGCCCAGATCGACGAGAGAATACCTGAAATCCAACTGCACCACCTAGGCGGAAACCCCATTTGCTTAAACACACTAACAACGAATCCCCAGTTGATATTATCGTATGCCTTTTCAAAGTCTATCTTAAGAAAAAAAGCCGAGGACTTATGACTTTTTAACCACGAAAAAACTTCATTAATCATCAGCGGACCGTCAAGAATGAATCTATCACTCAAGAAGGCCGATTGGGAGTTCGAAACAACCGCCCCAATGACCTTCTTAAGACGCAAGGCAAGCACCTTAGAAATCACTTTGTTGATCATGCCAATGAGACTAATAGGTTGGTAGTCACCGAGATTCGCCGGGTCTCTAACCTTGGGAATGAGGGCGATAAAAGCAGAACCACAATCGAAACTAAGATTCCCTGACTCGTAAAAATAGTCCATAATTCTCCCGAAATCGTCTTCAAAGAAAGACCAAAAGTGCTTGATAAACCGAAAATTGAAACCGTCAGGCCCCGGAGCCCGATCATCCCTACAGCTAAAAACACCCAATTTAATTTCCTCCTTGCTAAACCGTTCCGTTAAAAACGTAGCCTCTCCCATTAGGCTAAGGGTATAGGGGCATGGGATGGATTGTCATTTAGGATGGTGGATGATGTGTTGCACCATCCTTTTAGGGAAGCACCATGGTTCACATGGATTAAAGTATTAAACTATGACAATCATGTACCTCTCTTTCCTTAATTAGTTAAATATATAAGGAGTGTTATATGTCATTCCCATAATCCTTCTTAGACTACTTATACAAACTAACATTGTAACACCCCGTGTTTTCGAATGTCAAAGTCAAAGTCAAAGTCCAAGTCAACTTTGACTTCTTTGACTGTTAATGTTCTTTTTACTTTGTATTATGTGGAGTAAGTGTTGTATAAATGAAAAGATCGAATGTTTAATCAATACGACCGATTTACGACTGTGAATAGTAGGAAGTAACAATGCGATAAAGTTAATCAATCAATAATCAAGCTAATCGATCAATCAATCAAACTCGAGACTCGAATTATGCGAACTCTGGTATTGTTATACGTGTGTGTGTGCCTTATGTGTTACTTGTGCGTGTTTAACTATATGTTTGGTGTGGTATTCAAGTGAATCAATCAAAAATCAAATCGAAACTCGAAAAGCGATCAAACTCAATCGAAACCGACATCGAAACGTGATTTATAGAAGATTGTATGTTAGATATAGTCCCAACTACTGGAAGTAATTTGACTAGGAACTCTATCGTATTCGGATCATCGTCCATCGAACTCGAAACATCGAAAATCGTCACGAAATACTCAAAGTGTGTCGCGGATCGAAGAGGAGGCATCCTGATCGAACAGGCCAGCCGATCGGCTAGCGTCTTGCCAGCCAATCGAGCAGCCCATTCGATCGGAGCTCCTGGCCGATCGGCTGCCACTTTCCCCTTTTGGAAGCCTATAAATAGGGCTGTCCTTTTCTTCATTTCCACTTTTGGAAAGTTCTGACCGGCCAGCTCCTATTCTTCACCTTTTCTCAGATTTCTCTCAATCCCGGTAAGTTTTCACTCTAATTCTTGTACGTTTATGATCGTTGCATGATTCTACACCTTTCTATCTTTCAAAACTCGATTTCTAACCGTGAAATCACCAAGATCTAAGGGTTCTTGGGTGATGTCATCATAGTGTTCTTCAAGAACACCAAACTTTGACCTCATTCAACCATGAATAACTTAGATCTAACCGATTTCCACATAAACAAGTTAAGATCTATCAAAGATCTAAACATCCACAAGTTGTGAAGGATTGAAAGAAGGAATCCCAACTTTCTTTCAACTCTTTTACACTCAATGCCTTCAAACCGGTAGAAACGGAGCCTGAGCCAACCCACTGATCATTCCAATGGTTGGATGGTTCAAGATTCGGGTTCTATCTACGAGGTTCGCCGACAATGGGTTAAATTCTAAGCCGACGTTCCGAACCGCTCAGCGGACGGATTTGGGTGATTCCTGTCCGAGCCGAAGAGACAAGTAAGAACGAAGGTATCATAGTTCAACTCGTTATCAAACTACCTCGATATAATGACAAATAATCAAACAGCCAAGTGTTAGACGAAAGGCCGACCAGGTCAGACTTGCTGGCCGAACGGCTAGGCTGTTCGAACAGCCCAGCCAATCGGACATGCCAGCCGATCGACCGGGCCAGCCGATCGGCTAGCACATGGTCCCACACTTTTAAAATTTCAGGAAGCATAGTATTGAGGAAGAGATGTTCGATCGAACTGCGTTTGGTGAACATTACTCTTCGGATCATGAAATACTATACTTCAACACTTGATCGATTTTACCACTCGTTCGTAGTAGGGAATGCCAGCCGATCGAACAGGCCGTTCGATCGAGTGACATTCAGTTGAGGACTATTTCTGGAATTTCCTAGCCGATCGAGTGAGCTGGCCGATCGAGCGAACCGCTCGATCGATCGACTTGAAAGGTAGGAACACTTCAGTGTTCTCAAATGCTGCAACGAAAACTTCAAAAGTTCAAATCCTCAAACACAAACACACCAGAGGAAGAAACAATCCACTCGAATGGCCCAGCCGATCGAGCCTACCGGCCGATCGAACAGGACTGTCCAACCGGACATACCAGCCGACCGAACAGCCCGTTCGATCGAACCTACCGTTCGATCGACCAGTCCATTCGATCCATTCACACTTGTCTTATTTTTTTTCCACGTTACTCATTGTTGTGCTATCGAACTATTCAGGCTAACCCTACTCTCAGCGCTCCCTTCAATCCATAATCAATCACTGTGAGTATACTCGATCCCTTTTTGCTTTTAACACTTTTGGGTGTTACATACGTTACCTATCAAATCACAATCAAACACAAGCTATTTGAACGCTAACCATTTGCATGTGCTACTTGACTAAATGAATGCTGTTTATTATGTTTACACGTGGAGTGCTATCTACCTGCCTTAGCAACATAGTACTATAGTTTGGACTCAGCGCCCGTTCACACGGGGGTTGTTAAGGACAATTACTTGCATGGATTACGGTGGTAGTCATGTATTGCGAACCGTCTCGGATGGTCAACCCGCAGTCATTGGTACCGATGGTCCCATGTCGATAATTAACATGCTTCGTTTTCCTCTGTGTACGTGTCTGGTTATGCGTAAACTATTCGAACTCTATATATGCTATTATCAAACTTGTGTGCTCACCTTTACATTTTATGTATTGACCTTATTTTAACGTATGTGACAGGTGCTTAGGTTGCTAGGATGCTTAGGCGCGTGGTGATGAAATCGAGGCTAGGGAGTCTAGAAATAATAAACAATTGTCTGTAATAATAATTGAATCTGAGTTGTCGGAACGGAATTATTTGCCTAGTTGATTTCTATGATAACTTGTTTATTTATTTGGGATACGGAATGAGACGTATCATTTAACTGAATTTGTAATAATAGTTGTTGTGGAAACTTCTGGACAATCTGTTTCGCTCAGTGCCGCGCCCCGATGATTCCGCCATCGGTTGGGGTGTGACAAACATTTTAGTGGATCTTCCCCCTATTTAATATGATCATCATAAATGTAGGCTTATCTTATTCTCACATCCCTAAATCTTATTTTCACACCTCTTTTTACTCTATCTTTCTCTATATATATCTATGTATATATAAAGAGAGATAGAGAGAAGTAATGTGTGAATATTAACACCCATGTAGAGGGATGTGTGAATATTCACACATATTCACACCCATGTAGAGGGTGTTAATATTCACACATTACTTCCCTCTATCTCTATCTATATATATATATGTATATATAAAGAGATAGATGAGAGTGATGTGTGAATATTAACACCTTAAATGTATTATATGATTAATTAGATAGTTTATCTATCTCATAAATGTATTATATGATTAATTACATAGTTTATCTATTATTGTTTTTTTAATCAAATGAGCCTGTGTGAATAGTCTAGTTTTTTAATATACAACTTTAGTGGAAACAAATAAAAAAACTAATAAAAAAATAAATACATTACAAGTTTACAACAAACAAAAAAATTTATCTAAAAGAACAAAAACATGGTAATAAAAAACAAACGAATAATGTTTAAAAGAATCCTACTATTAAATAATTTCAAAGAAAAAACCCTACATATATGAATATGAACATGTCAAGCCCATGCAAAAAATCTATTTCAATATAGCAAGGACTCCAAAAAGTTGTCATCTGTTGGTTCATCTTTAGCTTTATGAAACATGTTCTCTGGTTTCTGTTCCGGATGCAAGTGAGTCGATCGTATCGGGTTCTCAAACCCGGATAACCCAAAACCTCCTTGGCTATGTAACCTAAATTTGGTTTCTGACGGTGATAAATAGGAGCTACAAACCGAATTCTTCATAGAGTTGTTAGGATGATGATAAGACAACCCTGACGAATTAGTTGTCATGGAGCTCATATTGTTGCTTGAGTTGGTGGCTTGCGATGATCGCATACCACGAGCCACAGGCACATCATGGTTGTGCCTCCCTTCATAGGTTGTTACTACTGATCTAGCATCATTTGATGCACGTTCCACATGCTTTCTTACTGAACAATCGGGAGTGGTGCACTTGTAATAGCTCCTATAATAGTCACACAAATAAGATAAACTTAGTCTATTTAAGTTTAATCGAGAAAACGAATAAATATGAACACTTAACTGGACAATTTTTTTATTGCAATTTTTTTTATTTGTGTCCGTACAATAAAAAAAATGTATTTGTTAGTATTTAACGAACATACATGAAATATAATAAATAATTTGAAAAGAATAGCCTATCAAAATAACATGAAAGTTATAATATACCGAATATCCATGTTCATTTAGGTATAAAATCCCATTAATATTTGAACTTAAACAAACATACACGAACAAACAACTTACCTATAGTTCGTCGTTTAATAAATTAACGAACATTTTTTCCGAGAGTTCTTAAAAATCGTATAATGTTCAATTTGTTTACGACCCTATCTATATCCACATATTACAATAAAACAAGAAAAAAAAATAATTTTACCTTGGATTAGGATTCCCTTTGACCACCTTTTGACCGTATTTTCTCCATCTATATCCATCATCAAGTATATCAATCTCACTTACAGTCTGAATCACAACTCTTGGCTCTCTTACAGTCCTGCTTCCCTCCATTGATATCCCTTCATCTTCAATCTCCATCTTCCTATTAATTAAACAACAAAAAAAAGTTCAAAAATATATTCAAAACACACACTTATCCACCTCAATATTGCTTGAACAAGATGAACTCACAATCTTTTACCCTGAGCTCCATCTTCACCAAACTCATCATCCCCGATTGAAACCGATGAATTCTCCGACGTCCCAACAAATTCCCATTGCCCAGAACCAAAAGACTGATCTGGGAAATCATTAAACTGATGAACTAGAAATGAACTATCCGAAACAGAGGACGAAGATGATCGTTTATTAGATTGCGGTTTCGGATGATTATGTTTCCCCTTATAAACAATCTCAGTAACATCCCCATCTGAAGATGTTTCCACCTTCTTCCTCATTGAACAATTCTGATGTGTGCACTTGTAATAACTCCTTGGATTTTCACTAGCTTTCACTTGTTTTTGCCCGTATTTGCGCCAATTATACCCGTCGTTTAACTTCTTGTGTGATGATTGATTGTTGTAATTGTTTAGATCACCGATGTATTTCGATTTCGATTGATTATTATAGTTGTTTAGATCACTGGAGTAGTTCGATTTCGATTGCGTGCTCTGTTTAAAAACAGGGTACTCTGTTTTCTCCAAGTTTCCATAATTTTCAAATCTTGGTTGTTGATAGATTTCCTGCAACTTTTAAATCCAATTATTGGTGATTTTGAATAAATAAAGAAACCCAGAAGAATTTGAAGTTATTTAGTCAATTCTTGTGATAAAAATTGTTGCTTGATGAAGAAATTGGGGGAATACTTACTGTTGAATGATCTGATTGGCTTTGAAATTGGAAATTTGTGAAATTGTTTTGTTCTTTTTTTATATCTTGTTCTTGAATTTGATTGTTGGGTGTCCAATTGAAGGCATCAAATGGGAAAGAGCCAGTTGTTGGAGATGCTAAAATCTACAAGAAATTAGTAAAAAAAAAGTTAGATACTCTGTTTTTATTTATGATTAAAATTGATAATAAAAATAAAAATACAAAAAACTTGTGATATGTTTTTTATTTTTGTTAATTTTAAGAAAATACCATTTGTTTTACAGTTTTACTTAGCCAAATCCGGTTTTTATACCGTACCGGATTTGGCTCAGAACACTTTAACCAGGTGTATCGGCCAGTTTAATCGGACGGTTTAACTGGTACAACCGGTCGGTTTGAAGCGGTTTTATAAAACGTTATAGAGATTGGAGAGAAATAGAAATACTTACATGAGAAGAAGATAGGAGAACAGGGGAGTCAAGGAGGGAAGAAAAGAAGGAGGAAGGTGAGGAAATTGGGAGTGAAGGGGGGTGGATTGATTTGAACTTGGGGGCGGTTGCGGTTTGCGGTCCGGTGGCGGCGACTGCGGTGGATGGTGGAGGTGGTGAATCAAAGGTGCTACCCGAAGAAGACATGAGAAGATTTTTTAGAGGGAGGAGTATGAGAAAATGAGAAGTATGATAGTTTATGTACGGAAGGATATGGGAGGGAAGAAAAGTCAAATGGTTGAAGAGTGCCTAATCTACAAGAATTTGCTTGGTATTTTACCTTGATCCCATCTCTTAAATGATATAATTCAGTGTATTAAATACACGTATAAGCTAGTGGGACTCCACCACGCTACACGGTGAGTATTCGCTTCTTATCGTTGCGGTCTGTTACGACATCGGCTAAGACTTGGTTTTTACTTCATCATTTGGAAAAAAAAACTTGTTAAAAATAAGTAAGTTGCAACTATGAAATTAAAATTTTATAAAACATCATAGTTCAATGTTGTAAAAGGAAAAAGAATCATAAAAAAATAAACGGTTAAGCAGGTAAGACAATATGTTTGTGCTTCGAGGACTTGTATATTATTACGCACAATTCAATTTCAAGTAAAGATGACTCGATTCATTTGTCATCTCTAAACCCGACTAGTCATTTAATTTTCCAGACCAAACTTTTGATATGCGCTTTGACCTATGGATTTATTGAAGATGTAATTGAAGACGGATGAGCACCGGACGTTTGGTTTATAAAGAACAGGTTGTTTTGTTCTTTTGAGCGAATTTGTCGGAAATACGGATTGTGCAGATTCCACGGATCCACATTTGAAGTGGGATCGAGATGAAGCTTTAGAAACTTAAATGTAAAAACTATGAAGATGAAAGTTTTCTTTGGATAAAAATGGATTAATGTAAAAACCTCCATGGCCCTGTCCATATGTAAAACCTCCTCGGCCTGGCCCATGTGTAAAACCTCCTTGGACCCCTTGTATGGACTCTGTATATGTTGGTAAATTGGAGCCATAGATCATAGAGTTTGGCGGATAAAAAGGAGCGGGTGGGATAAAAGGGATAAAACGGCATGGTGCTCACATAGTTGAGTGAGTTGGTGGGTTGTGATGACGGGCCGGCAAGCATGGTGGTCGCGTTCCTGGTTGAGATGGCAGGCGGACGACCACCAGCCCCCGGTATAGGATGGTTGTGTTTCCATGTATAGGTTGTTAACACAAAAATTTTGTATCATCAGGTGCTCTCTCCACTCTCTTTTTAACTGGACAACCACGGGTCTTGCCCTCAAAGTAGGTCCTGTAAGATTACAAAAATTATGTTAGTATATTTAATCAATGCTAAATATTTCAATAAAATTATTATATACTTTAATGTAAAATAAAAACAATTTTTTGTATACCTTGGATTAGGATTTTGTTGGAGGATTCTTTTACCTTTATTTTTCCATTGGTATCCATCATCAAGTACATTGATATCACTTTCTGTTCGAATCGTAATTGTGTTCTGTTCATATTTTTCACTCTAAACAATTTAACACAAAATAATAAAAATCACACAAGGGGTCAGGTTGGTTTAAGGTCTAAGACCGTGGGGTATGGTGGGGTGTGGGTTGGGGGCATGGTGCGACACGTGAAATATGGGGCATCCAAGACCAAAAGCCAATTTCAAAGGGGTATGGTGGGGCGTGGCTGGGGTGGCGTGGCTAGTGCTCTTGGCCAATGAGGTTCCGCCATGTTATGTGGGTAGCCCCGCCCAACGCCCGGTTTGAATCCCACGCCAAACGGGCCACGCCGAAACCCAAGCCCACCTGGGGTGGTGACTTGGGCGTTTGTACCCAACCTACGCCCCAACCCCCGCCCCATACCCTATAGTCTAAGCGGTTTGGTTCGGTTCACGATTCGGTTTTTACTTTTGACGGTTTAATGGTTTGATATGTATTTGAACTTGGAACCAGTCATGTAAAGTCATGTAAACGGAGCCTGTGTTTAACTTTAATTATTTATATATCATTTTTCTTTTTTGTTTTCTAGAATATATAATTGCATTCCAAAAATTTAAACACAACCCGTCAAACTCTGAAGTCAGCGTGGGCTCGGTTAAGACGACATAGTCTGGCCGGAGTGGGGCAACAGGGCTCTCTAATTTAGAGAGTGCGGTAGCCTAATACAAGAAAGTCGCTGTTCCAAATAAAACAACTAATAATTTTGAAAAAAAAGCCGGTTCAAACAGTTAAAACCGTATTATGAAAACATAGAACCCTTAAAACAAGTCATCCCGACAAGTTAACCCAAACGGGGCTACCCGACATTTGAATCTTGTAATTTGAACACGAGGAGTTAGCTCCAGTGGCAGCGGTGGTGGTGGTAGTGGTGGGTCTGATGGTGATTTAGAAGACACGAGTTAGGAGGGGTTGGTTGGTAGGATACAGTTATATTTTCAGTTAACTGTCTCCTTATGTTGCAACTGCCTATCAAATGGGAGTTGTATTTAACTGATTGGAATAATTTACAACTCTTGTATTTTGTAAGTTTATAATTGAGTTGTCTTATCAAGTTTTTTAATAGACAAGTACCCGCTTAATTAAATATGTCAACCTGTTTACAACCCACTCAACCCGTTTATTATAACACGCAGATCATTTTAAATATTAGTTTAAATAAATTGGTTAAACATATATCGTTTGGGTTACATGATTTTTGGTGTGTATGGTTCAGAGTTGATGCATTCGAGTATTCGGGTTAGATGTTTCTATCTAAACCCCGACAAATCAACACAAATACTAATAGGGGGGTTCGTGGCCCGGTTTATAAAGCTTTTAGGTTATATCAAAACCAAACCGTTAGTAACGGTTTTAGATCCTATAAAAACAGCCAAACCGAATCAAACGTAATTGTTACTACCGGTTTGACTCGAATTTGGTTTTATGATTTTAAATTATCGAACCTTGAATTAAAAGAACCAACTTGGGTAGTCCAGTTGGCCACCGACACCCACCTCTTTCCAGAGGTACCGGGTTCGAGTATTGGGAGTGGCATATGTCGCCCAGGGTAAGAACTTGGCATGGGGAAGTCACCGCGGAGCTAGCTTGGTCGGGTAGCGGCTCCCAGAGTGAGATCACTCCGGCGGTTGGGAGGACCGTGCACTACCCCCCCCCCCCCCCAACCCCAACCCCAACCTTGAATTAAAAGGTGGCATAAGTTATAAAAGCAAAAATAACCTAAAGGCAATTCGAACTAATATTATAAGATCCTACAACTCCTATACGACCGATCGAAAGTTTTAAGCCTTTTTTACCTAGAATTCTAAATGACCGATCTAAAGTTTTTAGAAAAATTAATCTCAAACCAAACAGATAACCGGTTTTAACAGTTTAAACAAAATAATAAAAGTTTTTTTTTTCTTTTTTGATATCATGGTTAACTTAGAAATCTTAACATATAAAGTTGAGTTTTATGGGAATTATTTCACAAGTTTAATAAATAATTTTAAATATTAAGAATGTGTACATGTCAAGTACTTACAAAATGCAAGTTTTAAACCAACTCTAGAAGGATGGACAAGAATCACACACGACGGTTGTCTTATTGATATCACATTTCATTGGTTACAAATTGAATTGAAAACAGAACACTTAACCTACCATGAACTATACAACTGTTCTCATACTCCCTTGCTAAATGCTAACTAACAATTAACAAACTAACTTTTCATTATTGACAACTACAGCCCTCCTACTATGAGTAAAGTACAATTAACCCCTCAGACTTCAAACACAGCATCTAACAACTTTAGCACAGCAAGGATTACAAAAGTTGCTAATCTCTGGGTTCATTGCTAGTTGGCGGGTTGCGATGATGACCGACCGCGATCTTGACCACTACCAGCCACCGGCACAGGATGGTTATGCTTCCGTTCATAGGTTGTTATCACAGACTTTATATCATTGGGTGCACGCTCCACTCGCTTTTTCACTGGACAATCAGGGGTGGTGCACCTAAAGTATATCCTGTAGAAATTACAAATATTTTAGTAAACATATTTATATAAATTTATAATACTAAAACGGAAACAGTTTTTGATACCTTGGATTAGGATTCCCTTTGACATATTTTGTACAATACTTTTTCCATTTGTATCCATCATCAAGTATGTCAATATCACTTTCAATCTGAATGCTAATTATGTCATTTACATAATTTTGTTCACTCTCAATCTTCCTATATAACAAAAAAAAAAAAAAAAAATACACAAGACCGGAGGGTTTTTATTAGGGAGTTCATAAAAAAAACACAATCGAACCTTCCAAACTACAACAAGTCGGTTGGTTTGACGCGCAAATGTTTCTGTTCATGATTTGGTTTTGACGGTTTACTAATTGTGTCCGGATTAAAACTTGGAATCAACTATGTAACTGTCGTATAACTATTATTAATTTATATAATTTTTTTACTTTTTGTGATCATTATAAAATTTTAACCTTAAACCTTTGTGATCATATTAGATTTTAACCATAAACTTTTTTTTTTTTTTGAAAAAAAAAAATTTAAATATTGGTTCGAACAGCCAAAACCGTATTATTAAACCGTCTAACCGGTAAAACTAGCCGGTCCAGCCGACCCACCAACTCAACTACTTTGGATTATCATACCCCACAAACTGACCCGACTCAACTGACCCGACAGTGATTTTACATTTGAATCTTGAATACACTTATAATTTGAACAAGAGGAGTTAACTTAACTCACCGTCTTTTATTACTCCGAGACTCATCTGCAATAACCGAAATCGGATCAAACTCATCACCACTGACCCGAATCGGATTTTCTTGAGTCACAACTTGCCCAGAACCACTAGATGGACCTTGGAAAACATTAAGTTGCTGATCCGAAGCCGAAGAAGAAGGCGATCGTATAGTAGATCGTGGTTTTGTATGATTATGTTCACCGTGATAAGTGATCCGTGTAATATAACCATCAGAAGATGTTTCCACCTTCTTCTTGATCAAACATAATGGAAACTGGCACTTGTAATGAATTCTTTTATGACCAGAACTCACTTCTTTGTGGGTATATTTCTTCCACTTATACCCATCATCATCATCAATCTTCAATTCGCGATTGCCGATGTTAACATCACCTGAGTTCTGAACTGGAGGCCCTGTTTCCACCATCTTTCCACGGTTTTCGGATTCGGGTTGTTGAATGTTTTCCTGAAAATATTAAATCCGATTAGTTGTGATTTCTTGAAGAATTATAGAAACCCAGATGAATTTGAAGTTCTTACAGTTGACGGAATTGATTGGGTGCCTGTGGAATCCTGCTGTTGTTGAATTTGATCGTTTGGTTCACATTCCCAATTGGTGTCTTTGATGTCTTCAAATGGGGAAAGCTGGGTGTAATACTCTATGTACGGTTCTGGATTTTGATTGTCGGGTTTCCAATCCCAATCGTGGTCATCGAAGGCGAAGTCGAATGCGAAAGAATCGCTAAAAGATTGTAAAGAATCGGAAATACTTATTTCGGAAGAAGGGAAGAGATCGGTGGAGGAGGAGCCGGTGGGGATATGGTCGTAGGAGGAAGGTGGGAATGCGGTATTCGGTCCGGTGGTAGTAGCTGTAGCTCCGGCGGTGGTGGATGGTGGAGGAGATGGTGGTGATGATGGTGATTTGGAAGTCATGTTTGAATTTTGGAGGGAATGTTCAGTTTATTGTCTGTTATAACTGATTGGATCAAGTTGGGTTTATATTTATAACTGATTGGATTGTAATAAAACTACGTCGTTTAACCTGTTTGTCAGCCCATCATCCACATGTTGGCCCGTTAACAACCCATTGAGCCCATTTATTACAACCCCAATTCTTTTATGACATGTTTAACACGTTCTAAGTGAGTGTTTGACTCGATTAAGATAAGTTGGTTAAACGGATTGCATGGGTTACATGATCTTAGTGTGTGCGGTTTAGAGTGGATGCCTTTGGTACACTGTTACGAACATATATTTGGGCCGTGTTTAGGTTAGACGATTCTACTTGACAAAACTAAAACCTGCCAAACTGACACAATTACTACTAAGGTGTTCATGGTCCGTTTTGAAAATCTTTTAGATTACACCAAAACTAAACTGTTAGTGATGGTTTTGGATCACTATAAGCCACTACCAAACCGTTGATATTTAAAACCACACTAATATTACACAAGGTTATGCATCACGGGTTGTACCATGGGTTTTAGTGGGTTGTACCAACCTTTTGCTTTTTTTTTTTTTTTTGAGTGAATTGCAAGTATTGCCCTTTATTTTTATACCTATTTGCAGACGCTGTCCTTTATGTTTAAAATTGACGAGTTTTGTCCTTTATGTTTTCAAATCATACACGTTTTGTCCTTTAGCCCTAACCCAATTAAATTTTTCTGTCAAATCTGGTCACGTGCAATGCACATGAGGGTAAAATTGTCTTTTCACCCTATTCTTTAAAAATACATAAAAAAGAAAAAAAATTTATATATCATAGCAAAACCCTTTCTTCCCCAAATCAATCCCATTTTGAACAACCTGCAACAATTCTCTTCAACAACCTGCCACCATATCCCTCACACCCGTACCACCACCACCACCCCAAACCACCATCCACCCCACACCACCTTGCCCCACCATCCACCACCCACTCAACACCATCACAACCACCATCTCTAAATCCCCACAAACCGCTGCCCCACCATTCACCACCCGGGTGCTGCCATCGCCACATCCACCCCCAAATCTGAAGTTCTAAACAATTGACCCCAAATCCCTAAATTTTATGCAGAGGATTATAAAAAAAAAAGAACCCAAAATTGCACAAACTAACAATGAGGGAAATCACGTTTACGAGGGGGGACGTCTTCTGATGGCCGATTTTATGGACCCACAAGAAGTTAAGAATCGGGTTGACCCACCTCCACCATCGCCAGTAACTCCAGCCACCACCACTCTACCTCCACCTACCGCCACAATACCTCCACCTACCGCCACCTTGTAACCACCACAGCCCTCTCCCAGACTGAAACAACAGCTTCCTCCTCCACCTTCCCTCCCACCTCCACCGCCACTGTCGAACCCACCACCAGCCAGAAACCGTGCACCACCACCACCGGAGAAAGTCGATCCACCGATTGTTACATTGGATGATCTTTTTAAGAAAACGAGAGCCATTCCTCGTATCTACTACTTACCCAGATGGGGGAATCAATTAATGAACTAAACCCAAATGGGGGAATCAATTGACAAGAACACAAACACACAGTGAGTGTGTGAGAATCAAGATTCAACTAATGAACTAAACCCAGATGGGGGAATCAATTATCAACAAAAAGGAAGAATCTTTATGGTTTAGTAAAGAAAACCCAGATGATTTAACCCTAATTAATGAAGTGGGGGGTGCAAGATTGGTATAATTATGAGGTAAAAACTAACAAAGATGAGTAATTATTTGAGGGTTTTGACTGTGGAGATCTTGAGAGAGAGAGAGAGAGAGAGAGAGAGAATAATCAATGAATACAGAAATGGTAGTAGAGAGAGAGGTGTGAGAGAGAGTGGTTTAAGCTAGTATTTTTTTAATTTTAATAAAATGCTTAAATATTTAGTTATTTATATAATTAGTCCTTAAAAGGGTGAAATGACAAAATTACCCTCATGTGCAAGGCACATGATCATATTTAACTGGAAAAACAGACTGGGTTAAGCCCAAAGGGTAAAACGTGCTTGATTTTTAAACATAAAGGACAAAACTAGTCAAATTTAAACATAAAGGACACCGCCTGCAAAGAGGCGTAAAGATAAAGGACAAAACTTGCAATTCACTCTTTTTTTTTTAATCTTTTTGTATACTTTTAA